>NC_086449.1:619537721-619887305 GCF_028390025.1 Pseudophryne corroboree | reverse complement strand
ATATTCAGTCCAAACTATATCAAGGCTGCTGTCCCCATGGTTCTTTTAATATGTGCTGTATATGTAACCCACCCTGTGACCTACCCAGGATGTGGGTTTACTATTTGATCTATGTGTCTCCACCCAAGTATATGTGTATAGCTATACACTAGAAGGGCCAACTTGGGAAATCCCCTATAAATGATATGTGAATACATTAACACCATAATGGGGAAGGTGGAATGCATTCAGCCAAACATTGCATCAGTATCGCAGTGGTACTAATTACATATGCACTAACATATGCGATCAGTACTGTGAAAGACAGCTCTTTTAATTAGATCTGTCCTTTGCGATGAGCGCCAGTCACTGGACTTCCGGGTATCGGCCCCAGGAGTTAGTCTGCGCATGTGCAGAGTGACATGGCAGCTGTGGGGGAAGCTGGGAGGGATCCGATCAGTTCCCTCGTGCAATACAGTACGGAAAGAAGGTTTTTATTGGGTTATGCTGTACCATCTGGTTCTCCTCCATCGATGGCAAAAGTATTCTACACTGGCCACATACCATTGATGCTCCTGAATCATCAATGGTCGATGGCCATCCCTGTGAATAACACTTCGGGGTCTATTTACTAAGCCTTGGATGGAGATAAAGTCGACAGAGATAAAGTACCAGCCAATCCGCTCCTTACTAACATGTCACAGGCTGGGTTTGAAAAAATAAGATTTTACTCACCGGTAAATCTATTTCTCGTAGTCCGTAGTGGATGCTGGGGACTCCGTAAGGACCATGGGGAATAGACGGCTCCGCAGGAGACTGGGCACATCTAAAGAAAGATTTAGGACTATCTGGTGTGCACTGGCTCCTCCCCCTATGACCCTCCTCCAAGCCTCAGTTAGGAACTGTGCCCGGAAGAGCTGACACAATAAGGAAGGATTTTGAATCCCGGGTAAGACTCATACCAGCCACACCAATCACACTATATAACACGTGATAGGAACCCCGGTTAACAGTATGATAACAATTGGAGCCTCTGAAGAGATGGCTCACAACAAAACCCGATTTTTGTAACAATAACTATGTACAAGTATTGCAGACAATCCGCACTTGGGATGGGCGCCCAGCATCCACTACGGACTACGAGAAATAGATTTACCGGTGAGTAAAATCTTATTTTCTCTGACGTCCTAGTGGATGCTGGGGACTCCGTAAGGACCATGGGGATTATACCAAAGCTCCCAAACGGGCGGGAGAGTGCGGATGACTCTGCAGCACCGAATGAGAGAACTCCAGGTCCTCCTCAGCCAGGGAATCAAATTTGTAGAATTTAGCAAACGTGTTTGCCCCTGACCAAGTAGCTGCTCGGCAAAGTTGTAAAGCCGAGACCCCTCGGGCAGCCGCCCAAGATGAGCCCACCTTCCTTGTGGAATGGGCTTTTATTGATTTAGGCTGCGGTAATCCTACCGCAGAATGCGCCAGCTGAATAGTGCTATAAATCCAGCGCGCAATAGACTGCTTAGAAGCAGGAGCACCCAGCTTGTTGGGTGCCATCAGGATAAACAGCGAGTCAGTTTTCCTGACTCCAGCCGTCCTGGAAACATAAATTTTCAGGGCCCTGACTACGTCCAGCAACTTGGAATCCTCCAAGTCCCTAGTAGCCGCAGGCACCACAATAGGTTGGTTCAAGTGAAAAGCTGAGACCACCTTCGGGAGAAACTGAGGACGAGTCCTCAATTCTGCCCTATCCATCTTATGACCACTTTCCACGTGAGATATTTTAATTCCACAGTCTTAAGTGGTTCGAACCAATGTGATTTCAGGAATGCCAAAACCACATTGAGATCCCAAGGTGCCACTGGGGGCACAAAAGGAGGCTGAATATGCAGAACTCCTTTGACAAAAGTCTGAACTTCAGGCAGTGAAGCCAGTTCTTTCTGGAAGAAAATCGACAGAGCCGAAATCTGGACCTTGATGGACCCCAATTTGAGGCCCAACGTCACCCCTGCTTGCAGGAAGTGCAGGAATCGACCCAGTTGAAATTCCTCCTTCGGGGCCTTCATGGCCTCACACCAAGCAACATATTTCCGCCAAATGCGGTAATAATGTCTTGCGGTGACATCCTTCCTGGCTTTGATCAGGGTAGGGATGACTTCCTCCGGAATACCCTTTTCCTTTAGGATCCGGTGTTCAACCGCCATGCCGTCAAACGCAGCCGCGGTAAGACTTGGAACAGACAGGGTCCTTGCTGCAGCAGGTCTTGTCTGAGCGGCAGAGGCCAAGGGTCCTCTGCCCGCATCTCTTGAAGTTCCGGGTACCAAGCTCTTTTTGGCCAATCCGGAACCACGAGTATGGTTTTCACTCCTCGCATTCTTATTATTCTCAGTACCCTGGGTATGAGAGGTAGAGGAGGAAACACATAAACCGACTGGTACACCCACGGTGTCACTAGAGCGTCCACGGCGATCGCCTGAGGGTCCCTTGACCTGGCGCAATATCTTTTCAACTTTTTGTTGAGGCGGGACGCCATCATGTCCACCCGTGGTCATTCCCAACGGTTTACCCGCATTTGGAAAACTTCTGGAAGAAGTCCCCATTCTCCCGGGTGTAGGTCGCCCATCGGAGAATCCTTGTGGCTTCTGCCATCGCCATCCTGCTTCTTGTGCCGCCCTGTCTGTTTACATGGGCGACTGCCGTGATGTTGTCTGATTGGATCAGTACCGGCTGGTTCTGAAGCAGGGGCCTTGCTTGGCTTAGGGCATTGTAAATGGCCCTTAGCTCCAGAATAATTATGTGAAGCGAAATCTCCTTGGAAATTTCTTCCCTGTGTGACTGCACTCCAGCCCCGAAGGCTGGCCTCCGTGGTCACCAGGACCCAGTCCTGTGTTCCGAATCTGCGGCCCTCTAGTAGATGAGCCCTCTGCAGCCACCACAGCAGCGACACCCTGTTTCTTGCCGACAGGGTTATCCGCTGTTGTATCTGTAGATGGGACCCGGACCATTTGTCCCACAGGTCCCACTGGAACGTCCTTGCGTGGAACCTTCCGAATGGAATTATGCTTCGTACGAAGCTACCATTTTTTTTTCAGGACTCGTGTGCTTCCACTGGAAGAAACACTCTTTTCTGGTCTGTGTCCAGAATCATTCCCAGGAACAGAAGACGTGTCGTCGGGACCAGCTGTGACTTTGGAATATTGAGAATCCAGTCGTGCTGTTGTAACACTTCCCGAGAGAGTGCTACCCCCACTACCAACTGTTCTTTGGACCTCGCCTTTATCAGGAGATCGTCCAAGTACGGGATAATAAAAATTTCCTTCTTGCAAAGGAGTATCATCATTTCGGCCATTACCTTGGTAAAGACCTTCGGTGCCGTGGACAACTCCAACTGCAGCGTCTGGAACTGATAGTTACAGTCCTGTACCACACATCTGAGGTACTCCTGGTGAGGAGGGTAAATGGGGACATGCAGGTACGCATCCTTGATGTCCAGGGAGACCCTGTAATCCCCCTCGTCCAGGCTCGTAATAACCGCCCTGAGCGATTCCATCTCGAACTTGAATCTTCTGATATAAAAGTTCAAGTATTTTAATTTTAAGATGGGTCTCACCGAACCGTTCTGTTTCGGTACCACAACCATTGTGGAATAGTAACCCCTTCCTTGCTGAAGGAGGGGCACCTTGACAATCACTTGTTGTGATTATAGTGTTGAATAGCCACCAACACCGCCTCCCTGGCAGAGGGAGGTGCCGGTAAGGCAGATTTTAGGAAACGGCGGGGGGAAGAACGTCTCGAACTCCAGCCTGTACCCGAGATACTACTTGAAGGACCCAGGGATCCATGTGAGAGAGCACACTGGGCGCTGAAATTTCTGAGACGGGCCCCCACCGTACCCGGGTCCGCCTGAGCAGCCCCAGCGTTATGCTGTGGACTTACCGGACGCAGGGAGGACTTCTGCTCTTGGGAACTAGCTGTGTGCTGCAGCTTTTTCCTCTACCTTTGCCTCTCGGCAGAAAGGATGAGCCTCTAGCCCTCTTGCTTTTCTGGGGCCGAAAGGACTGTACTTGATGATACGGTGCTTTCTTTTGTTGTGGGGTAGCCTGTGGCAAAAAAGTCGATTTCCCAGCAGTAGCTGTGGAAACGAGGTCTGAAAGACCATCCCCAAACAGTTTTACCCCCTTATAGGGCAAAACTTCCATGTGCCGATTCGAGTCGGCATCGCCTGACCATTGCAGAGTCCATAACCCCCGTCTGGCGGCAATGGACCTAGCGCTTATTTTTGATGCCAGCCGGCAAATATCCCTCTGTGCATCACGCATGTATAAGACCACGTCTTTTATATGCTCTATTGTCAGCAAAATATTGTCCCTATCCATAGTAATTTTCCGACAGGGAATCTGACCATGCAGCGGGAGCACTGCACATCCATGCCGAAGCAATGGCTGGTCGCAATATAATGCCCGAGTGTGTGACTATATCTTTTAGGGTAACCCCCTGCTTTTTATCAGCAGGTTCCTTCAGGGCGGCCGTATCCGGAGACGGTAGTGCCACCTTTTCTGATAAGCGTGTAAGCGCTGTATCTACCCTGTGGGGTGTTTCCCAACGTGACCTATCCTCTGGCGGGAAAGGGTACGCTGCCAATTACCGTTTAGAAATTATCAATTTCTTACCGGGGGAAGACCGCGCTTCCGCACACACCTCATTTAATTTCTCAGATGCAGGAAAAACTACTGGTAGTTTTCTCTCACCAAACATAATACCCTTTTATGTGGTACCTGGGGTATTATCATAAATGTGTAATACATTTTTCATTGCCTCAATCATGTAACGGGTGGACCTATTTGGAGGGTACACTAGTCTCATCGTCATCGACACTGGAGTCGGTATCCGTGTCGACATCTGTTTCTGCCATCTGAGGTAGCGGGCGTTTTTAGAGCCCCCCATGACATTTGAGACGCTGGAACAGGCACAACCTGAGTAGCCGGCTGTTCTGTGTCGTTGACCTTTTGTGTAAGGAGTCGACACTTTCACGTAATCCTTCCATAAGTTCAACCACACCGGTGTCGATCCCGCAGGGGGTGACATCACATTTACAGGCATTCGCTCCGCCTCCACATCATTATCCTCCTCATACATGTCGACACAGCCGTACCGACACACAGCACACACACAGGGAATGCTCTGACAGAGGACAGGACCCCACAAAGCCCTTTGGGGAGACAGAGGGAGAGTATGCCAGCACACACCAGGGCGCTATATATCACAGGGATATCACATATAAGAGTGTTTTCCCTTATAGCTGCCTATATATATTGTATACTGCGCCTAAATTGTGCCCCCCCTCTCTTTTTAACCCTTTCTGTAGTGTATTGACTGCAGGGGAGAGCCAGGGAGCTTCCCTCCAACGGAGCTGTGAGGGAAAAATGGCGCCAGTGTGCTGAAGGAGATAGCTCCGCCCCTTTTTCGCGGACTTTCTCCCGCATTTTTATGGATTCTGGCAGGGGTTAAAAAGCACCTATATAGCCTCTGGGGCTATATATGGTGCCAGTTTGCCAGCCAAGGTGTCAGTATTGCAGCTCAGGGCGCCCCCCCCCCCCCCAGCGCCCTGCACCCATCAGTGACCGAAGTGTGTGGTGTGCATGAGGAGCAATGGCGCACAGCTGCAGTGCTGTGCGCTACCTTGGAGAAGACCGAAGTCTTCAGCCGCCGATTTTCCGGACCACCTTCTTGCTTCTGGCTCTGTAAGGGGGACGGCGGCGCGGCTCCGGGAACGGACGACGAGGTCGGGTCCTGTGTTCGATCCCTCTGGAGCTAATGGTGTCCAGTAGCCTAAGAAGCCCAAGCTACCACCACTTAGGTAGGTTCGCTTCTTCTCCCCTTAGTCCCTCGATGCAGTGAGCCTGTTGCCAGCAGGTCTCACTGAAAATAAAAAACCTAACAAACACTTTCTTCCTAGGAGCTCAGGAGAGCCCCTAGTGTGCATCCAGCTCAGCCGGGCACAGAAATCTAACTGAGGCTTGGAGGAGGGTCATAGGGGGAGGAGCCAGTGCACACCAGATAGTCCTAAATCTTTCTTTAGATGTGCCCAGTCTCCTGCGGAGCCGTCTATTCCCCATGGTCCTTACGGAGTCCCCAGCATCCACTAGGACGTCAGAGAAATAACAGTTAGGAGCTGCTTGGCTGGTACTTTATCTCCAACAACTTTATCTCCAGCCAAGGCATAGTAAATAAACCCCTAAGTTAAGCTGCGTCAGTTTTATGCCTCAGCAGGGCCCTTTTACACTGGCAGCCGGCTCCGCCCCTTTCCAGCTGTGTACACTAGTCTAGCTTCCAGCAGTTGGCTATGCCTGCTCAGAGCTCCACTGCCCCTGCCTGCTCAACTCTGGCCACAGACAGAAAGCTCAGTTTCCTGGCTGTACTCTTTACTGTGCCTGAACACTGCTTGTTTACAAGCAGAGTTTACGCCTCTGTGGCTCCAAAACACAGTGAGGGGAGTACTATGGAGGGAAGGTAAATCAGTATGTCTGTGCCCGTTGGGAACTCCCTTATATACCTCTGTGAAGGTGACCATGTGACCCCCCTGAATACAGCTATGTGGCAACCCTTTTTCCGTTGCTGTCAAAAGGGTCCCCCTTCCCTCATAGCCTCCTCAGCACCATATCAACCCTTACCGGTGCATTCAGGCTGCCACCAACCACCAAAATAAAGTGTATTTCATTATACAATATACCAACTCAATCAATAAGATAAAAAAATAAAAAAAAAATAAGATTACCTTTTAACAAACAGGACAAACCCACAATATTAAAACATCCTCATCACAGGCGATGCGTGGACCCATGGTGCCTTTACAGGGCCGGTTCTAGACTTTGTGGCACTCAGGCCAAAAGTTGCCTTTGGCATCCCCCCCCCCCAAAAAAAACCCCAAAATAAAATAGGGACAGTGTGCAAAAATATAGGGGCATGGCTTCAGGGGGAAGGGCGTGGCCACAGAATGGTACCAATGCACATTACACACATTCCTGAGATAAAGCAGGAAGGTACACTGATGAGATGTATTAACATCTTGCCTGCCAGAGCGGTGAAGTAAAAACTCACCCTCAGAGATCCCCGCCCGAGCACACAGCGAATCAGCATCTCTCCTCCCGTCTGTCTCACTGGGCATGCGCAAGATTATTATTGCAAGATCTCCTATGCAGCCCAGAGCCAGCAGCTGCTGCAGCCATGGACAGAACTGTCCCTGCTGTGGTGAATGGGCAGTGCCATTGAGCGTTCATACATTGCCTGTATACGGGGCAGAACAGAACTTGTATTGGGAAAAAGCTGTGACTGCTACATTGTAGCACTTCTTGTACAGATCCAGAGACTTAGTGCCACACAGGTATACAATCACATTAATAAGCGGTTAATTAATACACATATCACATTAATAAGCGGTTTCCTTGTGCATCCCAGTCACACGCTAGAAGAGTCTTACGCAACATAGCGCACCAAGAGGGGCTGTTTGGCGTGACTGCAGCAAAGATGTACAAGGTCACATCTGTATGTAATCGTGGGATGCGGTCAACATCCCGCTGGACGGGATCCTGGCGGTCGAAATACCGACGCCGGAATCCCGACCGCCACAATCCCAACATATTCTCTCTGCGTGGGTGTCCACGACACCCATAGAGGGAGAATATAATAGTGTGCCGAGCGTAGCGAAGCACTGTGCCCGCAGCGTGACGAGCGAAGCGAGCCCGAAAAGGGGCTGCGTTCCGCTCGCCACCCCTGTCGGGATTGTGTGGTCGGGATTCCGGCGTCGGTATTTCGACCGCCGGGATCCCGTCCAGCGGGATTACGTACTGATCCTGTAATCGCAAGTCTGATATTTTTGCTGAAAACAATTAGTCATAACATTTAAAACTTCATTTGGATGTCGCTTTTCTAAACTAGGTGGTAATTCCAAGTTGATCGCAGCAGGAATTCTGTTAGCAATTGGGCAAAACCATGTGCACTGCAGGGGAGGCAGATATAACATGTGCAGAGAGAGTTAGATTTGGGTGTGGTGTGTTCAATCTGCAATCTAATTTGCAGTGTAAAAATAAAGCAGCCAGTATTTACCCTGCACAGAAATAAAATAACCCACCCAAATCTAACTCTCTCTGCATATGTTATATCTGCCCCCCCTGCAGTGCACATGGTTTTGCCCAACTGCTAAAAAAATTCCTGCTGCGATCAACTTGGAATTACCCCCCTAGCGTTTTCAATATGGCCAGGGAGCAAGATGAATTTTATTTCTGTTAATAGCAAGAGATTCAGTTCAAAGATACAAGTACCTACAGTATTTATCAGCCCTTTTGTGGTGATACTACTGTATGTAACATATGTCAAAATATTTAAAGACATGCATACATTCAAAAAAGAAAGCATTTTTAAGTGATTACTTTATTTTAATCAAATAGGTATTACTGTGTGGTGGTAGAAGTACTGTGCATTCCACATGGGCAGACTTCATGGGTGAAAGCAGGGGAATTTAGCCACTGCCCAGGAACATCACCGGTAGTAGGATTCGTCAGCTCTAAAGGCCAAAATTATTCAAAAGAATGAATTTTCCTGCGATCCTCAGGTTCCTCCAAATTGCCGCTGATCAGCAGCCAGCAGGACTTGCAGAAGAGGAAGATGAAGGTAAGGTGTAGAGAGCGCATTGGAAAGAAAAAAGGGGTGGCTGGGGAGCTCAGAGCAAGAAGAACACTAGGTCACAGGGGAAAATAAGAATTTACTCACCGGTAATTCTATTTCTCGTAGTCCGTAGTGGATGCTGGGAACTCCGAAAGGACCATGGGGAATAGCGGGCTCCGAAGGAGGCTGGGCACTCTAGAAAGATTTAGGACTACCTGGTGTGCACTGGCTCCTCCCACTATGACCCTCCTCCAAGCCTCAGTTAGGACACTGTGCCCGGACGAGCGTACACAATAAGGAAGGATTTTGAATCCCGGGTAAGACTCATACCAGCCACACCAATCACACCGTACAACTCGTGATATGAATCCCAGTTAACAGTATGAAACAACTGAGCCTCTCAACAGATGGCTCAACAATAACCCGATTTAGTTAACAATAACTATGTACAAGTATTGCAGATAAACCGCACTTGGGATGGGCGCCCAGCATCCACTACGGACTACGAGAAATAGAATTACCGGTGAGTAAATTCTTATTTTCTCTAACGTCCTAGTGGATGCTGGGAACTCCGAAAGGACCATGGGGATTATACCAAAGCTCCCAAACGGGCGGGAGAGTGCGGATGACTCTGCAGCACCGAATGAGAGAACTCCAGGTCCTCCTCAGCCAGGGTATCAAATTTGTAGAATTTTGCAAACGTGGTTGCCCCTGACCAAGTAGCTACTCGGCAAAGTTGTAAAGCCGAGACCCCTCGGGCAGCCGCCCAAGATGAGCCCACCTTCCTAGTGGAATGGGCATTTACAGATTTTGGCTGTGGCAGGCCTGCCACAGAATGAGCAAGCTGAATTGTACTACAAATCCAGCGAGCAATAGTCTGCTTAGAAGCAGGAGCACCCAGCTTGTTGGGTGCATACAGGATAAACAGCGAGTCAGATTTTCTGACTCCAGCCGTCCTGGAAACATATATTTTCAGGGCCCTGACAACGTCTAGCAACTTGGAGTCCTCCAAGTCCCTAGTAGCCGCAGGCACCACAATAGGCTGGTTCAGGTGAAACGCTGACACCACCTTTGGGAGAAATTGGGGACGAGTCCTCAATTCTGCCCTATCCATATGGAAAATCAGATAAGGGCTTTTACATGATAAAGCCGCCAATTCTGACACACGCCTGGCTGAAGCCAAAGCCAATAACATGACCACTTTCCACGTGAGATATTTCAGATCCACGGTTTTTAGTGGCTCAAACCAATGTGATTTTAAGAAACTCAACATCACGTTGAGATCCCAAGGTGCCACAGGAGGCACAAATGGGGGCTGAATATGCAGTACTCCTTTCACAAATGTCTGAACTTCAGGTACTGAAGCTAGTTCTTTTTTAAAGAAAATCGACAGAGCCGAGATCTGTACTTTAATGGAGCCTAGTTTTAGGCCCATATTAACTCCTGCTTGCAGGAAATGCAGAAATCGACCTAGTTGAAATTCCTCTGTTGGGGCCTTTTCGGCCTCACACCATGCAACATACTTCCGCCATATGCGGTGATAATGATTTGCTGTAACCTCTTTTCTAGCTTTAATAAGCGTAGGAATGACTTCCTCCGGAATGCCCTTTTCCTTCAGGATCCGGCGTTCAACCGCCATGCCGTCAAACGCAGCCGCGGTAAGTCTTGGAACAGACAGGGCCCCTGCTGTAGCAGGTCTTGTCTGAGCGGCAGAGACCACGGGTCCTCTGAGATCATCTCTTGAAGTTCCGGGTACCACGCTCTTCTTGGCCAATCCGGAACCACGAGAATTGTGTTTACACCTCGCTTTCTTATTATTCTCAATACCTTTGGTATGAGAGGTAGAGGAGGGAACACATAAACTGACTGGTACACCCACGGTGTCACTAGAGCGTCCACAGCTATCGCCTGAGGGTCTCTTGACCTGGCGCAATACCTCTCTAGTTTTTTGTTTAGGCGGGACGCCATCATGTCCACCTGTGGACGACCCCACTGATTTACAATCATTTGGAAGACTTCTGGATGAAGTCCCCACTCTCCCGGGTGGAGGTCGTGCCTGCTGAGAAAGTCTGCTTCCCAGTTGTCCACTCCCGGGATGAACACTGCTGACAGTGCTAGTACATGATTTTCCGCCCATCGGAGAATCCTTGTGGCTTCTGCCATTGCCATCCTGCTTCTTGTGCCGCCCTGTCGATTTACATGGGCGACTGCCGTGATGTTGTCTGACTGGATCAGCACCGGCTGGTGTAGGAGCAGGGATTTTGCTTGACTTAGGGCATTGTAAATGGCCCTTAGTTCCAGAATATTTATGTGATGGGAAGTCTCCTGACTTGACCATAGTCCTTGGAAGTTTCTTCCCTTTGTGACTGCCCCCCAGCCTCGTAGGCTGGCATCCGTGGTCACCAGGACCCAGTCCTGTATGCCGAATCTGCGGCCCTCCAAAAGATGAGCACTCTGCAGCCACCACAGAAGAGACACCCTGGTTCTTGGGGACAGGGTTATCAAGCGATGCATCTGAAGATGCAATCCGGACCACTTGTCCTTCGAAGGAGTATCATAATTTCCGCCATAACCTTGGTAAATACCCTCGGTGCCGTGGAGAGTCCAAACGGCAGCGTCTGGAATTGGTAATGGCAATCCTGTACCACAAATCTGAGGTACTCCTGGTGAGGATGGTAAATGGGGACATGCAGGTAAGCATCCTTGATGTCCAGGGATACCATGTAATCCCCCTCCTCCAGGCTTGCAATAACCGCCCTGAGCGATTCCATCTTGAACTTGAATTTTTTTATGTATGTGTTCAAGGATTTCAAATTTAAAATGGGTCTCACCGAACCGTCCGGTTTCGGCACCACAAATAGTGTGGAATAGTAACCCCGGCCTTGTTGAAGTAGGGGTACCTTGATTATCACCTGCTGGGAATACAGCTTGTGAATCGCTGCTAGCACCGCCTCCCTGTCTGAGGGAGCAATCGGCAAGGCAGATTTTAGGAACTGGTGGGGTGGAGCCGCCTCGAATTCCAGCTTGTACCCCTGAGATACTATTTGAAGGATCCAGGGATCCACCTGTGAGCGAGCCCACTGATCGCTGAATTTCATGAGGCGGGCCCCCACCGTACCTGGCTCCGCCTGTGGAGCCCCACCGTCATGCGGCGGACTTGGAAGAGGAAGCGGGGGAGGACTTTTGCTCCTGGGAACCTGCTGTTTGTTGCAGCCTTTTTCCCCTACCTCTGCCTCTAGAGAGAAAAGACCCTCCTTTTCCCCGCTTGTTTTTCTGGGTCCGAAAGGACTGAACCTGATAAAATGGCGCCTTCTTAGGCTGTGAGGGGACATGGGGTAAAAATGCTGACTTCCCAGACGTTGCTGTGGAAACTAAGTCGGAGAGACCATCCCCAAATAATTCCTCCCCCTTATAAGGCAAAACTTCCATGTGCCTTTTGGAATCTGCATCTCCAGTCCACTGGCGAGTCCATAAGCATCTCCTAGCAGAGATGGACAATGCACTTATTTTAGATGCCAGCCGGCAGACTTCCCTCTGTGCATCTCTCATATATAAGACTGAGTCTTTGATATGGTCAATTGTTAGCAGAATCGTGTCTCTGTCTAGTGTGTCAATATTTTCTGACAGTTTATCCGACCACGCAGCGGCAGCACTGCACATCCATGCTGACGCAATAGCTGGTCTAAGTATAATGCCTGAGTGTGTATATACAGACTTCAGGATCGCCTCCTGCTTTCTATCAGCAGGCTCCTTAAGGGCGGCCGTATCCTGAGACGGTAGTGCCACCTTTTTAGACAAACGTGTGAGCGCTTTATCCACTCTAGGAGGTGTTTCCCAACGTAACCTATCCTCTGGCGGGAAAGGGAACGCCATTAGTACCTTCTTAGGAATTACCAATTTCTTATCAGGGGAAGCCCACGCTTCTTCACACACTTCATTTAATTCATCTGACGGGGGAAAAACTACAGGTAGTTTTTTCTCCCCAAACATAATACCCTTTTTTGTGGTACCTGGATGTAAATCAGAGATATTTAACACCTCTTTCATTGCCTCAATCATGCAGTGAATGGCCTGCATGGGCATTAAATTTGACTCCTCGTCGTCGACACTGGTGTCAGTATCCGTGTCGACATCTACTTGTGCCATCTGAGATAGCGGGCGTTTCAGAGCCCCTGATGACTTTTGAGACACCTGGACAGGCACGAGCTGAGAACTCGGCTGTCCCGCAGTCGGCATGTCGTCAAATTTCTTATGTAATGAGTCTATACGTGCACTCATTTCTTTCCATAAGCACATCCACTCAGGTGTCTGCCCCCCAGGGGGTGACATCCCTTCTAAAGGCATCTGCTCCGCCTCCACCTCATTATCCTCATCAAACATGTCGACACAGCCGTACCGACACACTCCACACACACAGGGAATGCTCAATATAGAGGACAGGACCCACAAAAGCCCTTTGGGGGGACAGAGTGAGAGTATGCCAGCACACACCAGAGCGCTATATAAGGCAGGGACTAACTGAGTTATGTCCCTTATAGCTGCTTTTTAATATAAACTATATACTGCGCAAAATTAAATGCCCCCCCTCTCTCTTTTTTACCCTTTTCTGTAGAGTAGTCTGCAGGGGAGAGCCAGGGAGCTTCCTTCCAGCGGAACTGTGAGGGAAAAATGGCGCCCAGTGTGCTGAGGGAGATAGCTCCGCCCCTTTTCCGCGGCCTATTCTCCCGCTTTTTTCTGGATTCTGACAGGGGTATTTACCTCATATATAGCCCTGGGGCTATATATTGAGGTATTTTTGCCAGCCAAGGTGTTTTTATTGCTGCCTCAGGGCGCCCCCCCCCAGCGCCCTGCACCCTCAGTGACCGGAGTGTGAAGTGTGAGAGGAGCAATGGCGCACTGCTGCAGTGCTGTGCGCTACCTTGGTGAAGACTGATGTCTTCATGCCGCCGATTTTCCGGACCATCTTCTTGCTTCTGGCTCTGTAAGGGGGACGGCGGCGCGGCTCCGGGACCGAACATCAAGGCTGGGCCTGCGGTTGATCCCTCTGGAGCTAATGGTGTCCAGTAGCCTAAGAAGCCCAATCCGGCTGCAAGCAGGCGAGTTCGCTTCTTCTCCCCTTAGTCCCTCGCTGCAGTGAGCCTGTTGCCAGCAGGTCTCACTGAAAATAATAAACCTAAGACTATCTTTCTTCTAAGAGCTCAGGAGAGCCCCTAGTGTGCATCCAACCTCGGCCGGGCACAAAATCTAACTGAGGCTTGGAGGAGGGTCATAGTGGGAGGAGCCAGTGCACACCAGGTAGTCCTAAATCTTTCTAGAGTGCCCAGCCTCCTTCGGAGCCCGCTATTCCCCATGGTCCCTTCGGAGTTCCCAGCATCCACTAGGACGTTAGAGAAAAGAGGTTTGGGTTGACAAATTGAAGAAAATTGTTGGGGTATGGATGAGGGATAAAGGGAAACACAAACACACACAATGTAGGGGAGGTCTAGTGCATAATGTCTGTGTGTGCGGGGGGGGGGGGGGGTATGAGTGCTGACAGCAATACATTAAGCTACACTGTGATCTGAGGGAAACAGGTGGAATTTATCGCAGCTTACACCCACCTTTTTCGCAGCTTAAACCTAACCCCCCCCCCCCCCTGCCGCAGCCTAACCCTAACCGTCCCCAGTGTAGCCTAACCCCCTTCTCCACAGCCTAAACCTAACCCTCCCTCTCCTGCAGCCTAACCCTAATCCTCACTCTCCACAGCCTAAACCTAACCTTGATTCTCCCCCCCCCCTACCTCTCCAGCAGCCCATGCAAGCATCGTTCGGGATCCCGGCGGATGGGATGGAGGCGCCAGGATAGTGATGAATGTCGGCTCTGGCATTCCAAGTAGTGTTGGTATTTCGGCATTTGTATTTTGACTGCTAAGATCCCGACTGCCGGGATGTGCGTTGGTATCGGGATCCGCGTTGGAATCGGGATCCCTTCGGTTAGGATGCCGGCTGTCAAAATACAGACAGCGGCATCCCGAAGAATAAAATACGGACAATGATTAATCTATCTATCTAACCCTGACCCACCGTTTCCGCAGCCCAAGACCAGGCTGCAGGCATACCTTGCAAATCGCTCCTCATTTGTGTACATAAAACCACTTGTCATTCTTTGTTACACTACTGACAGAACAGCAAATTGGTAGATAGCAATAAATAAAGACACTGAATGATCATACAATTCTGTACATTGTCATTTTATTGAAAACAGAACAAAAACCAAAACTGTGTAAAGTGCATCCAGCCTTTGTATGTACGTGGCACAATATGCAGAAAGGATGGACGCCCTCATAGGTCCTTTTCCCATAGCCCTAAACCCAGTAATATCTCACATCTTATACTTATAATGTTCCCCAGTCTGTAACTGACAAATGTCTACACCACAATGGTTAGCATGTTTCTCTCTGTACATCTCTGTACAAAATATCAAACAAATGCATTATTTCAGCAATAGATCCATGCTTCTTACAATACTGCCAACAATGGGACTAAATAACATTACCTGAATCTTGCTCATGTACCCTTCCAATACACATATCTGAGTAGCTCTTTCGACAATAATGCACTTGCAAAAGTATCATTCAATACCGCCTTGCCCTTTCTCTAGGGCAGTCTGGCAGGCCGCTTTAGTAAGGGGGAAGAAAACAAAAAGGGAGATTTCCTGGTAATCTTATTTATGTGACAAAGTGGGAACTATATATGCAGATATAATCTACTTCTACCTGCCAATATGAGGCCATTGAGGTAGATGTGGCCTTTCAGAGGGGCTTTGAGTGGCTCTCAACATACATGTTGCCTATTCCATGAAAACAGGCAAAACAACAGACCTAGTAATGTAGACCTTAGCGTGCAGGAAGACTTAACATGCTCGTTCCCACCTACCCGTTACTGCTATCCCACCTGGAATAGGGCGATTTCCTTGTTTTAAGGGCTTGTTCCCACCATTGCAGTGTAAAATTGGACAGTAGCACTACCTATTTCTCAGGCACTAATGCATGTTACCACTACAGTGGTTACTATTGGCAACAGGCGCAACAGAACGTCACTACAGCACACCTGTTTTCTGGTTTCTGGAGGTATTTACACATTTTACCAGCTCATATGTGTGAATGCGTCCTAATGATTTGTTTATATAGTGGATCCGATTAGTATGAGTCTATCGTTTTTAATGACATTTTTCACCATTATAGAACATCAGATCTGGAACCTTCTATTGGCTTACTAGAATTTATCATGTGTATTTCCTTATATTAGGCACCAGGCACTCTCATTCAGCTTGGAATTCCAGTTTCATTTTCCTGTATTGTCCATTAATAACCCCACAGCATCATGTAGGACTCCTGTATTATGTCCGCCAGACTTTCCATTTAACAGACAATGGATTTACAAAGTCATCCTTTCTTGTTCCTCTCGTAATAAGTCCCGCTGTAACATAGCAACCAATTGTACACATTTGTTTGGAAACTAAAAGGCACAAGTCCGCTTCCTGCCAATGTGGTCCAGTATTTGTTTTCACATTGTCTCTGGGTGATTGGCGATAGTCCATGGATTTCTATTCCGTTTGCCTCATGGTTTCTTCATTTCCCATTCCTGGAAATAAAAGAATATCTATCACATAACACATCCTGGTTTATTAGAAAGCGTACATTTATAATGAGATGCAATAGGCCTGTTCAATGCTATTTATTACATTTCTTCACTACTCTACTGTTAACACTTGGAACAACTAAATACTAGAACGTATATCAAACTTATTGTAAGATTATTACAATGAATGGATAATGCAACCGGGAATGGCAACTTGTGATACAAAGACAAAGGGCTGGATGTAATGGCATCAGAGGTCGCCAGAGGAGCGGGATGCTGGCTGTTTTTTTATAGGGGCAATCACTTACAAGGCATGGTTTTGCATAGTATGTGATTGCCCCTTTAAAAAAAGGTCCAGCTATCTCAGACGCCATTACATCCCACTGAAAATCACCATTCCTGGAGTAGTACCAGGTGTAATTCTGGCAGCACTGTCTAATCCATGGGATAACTGCAATACTTTAGAATTGGGTACAGTTTGACTATACATGTGAAGGAGACAAACATAAATCTGATCGGTTTAGTGATGCAGTTGGACTGGAATGCAATTTGGACCCACGTGCTACACTGCTATTTAAAGGTGTGTACACACGGTGAGATCCCTGCTATGTTCGATTTTGACTATGAGATTTCCCTTGAACTCCCCCAGAGCCCAGATAGCACAGATTGTACAGATTTTGACTATCTGTGCTTGAGATTTTGTCTATGTGCGATTTTGACTAAGTGCCAATTTTGACTATACTTTGTACTAGATCATGGGTCTTCAACCTGTGGCCCTCCAGCTGTTGTGGAACTACACATCCCAGCATGCCCTGCTCAGTTTTAGCATGCCTTAATAGCAAAACTGTTGCAGGGCAGGCTGGGATGTGCAGTTCTACAGCAGCTGGAGGGCCGCAGGTTGAAGACCCATGTACTAGATAGTACACTAGATAGTCAAGATTGACTTGCCTGCACAGTCTATCTAGCCTTACGATACCGACCCCACGGGAGCGCGCATCGGGATCGAATCTGTATCGCAAGCTGCCTAGCACCATGAGATATGCACTAACTTTTCATAAGATTTTGACTATATAGTCAAAATCTTACAGATTTATCTCACCGTGTGTACACACCTTAAGGATCGTCCGATGACCACACATGCAGATGTTGAGACAACCCAACATTACATCCAGCTGCTTCACAATCCATCTACTTAGATTTGATTGTGTATGGTGACTGTACAGCAGGTGGTCAATTTATTGAGTTGATCAAGCTTGTCAACCAAATTGGAAAGCTTATATCACTACATTACACTAATGGTCCCTAGGGAAAAAATAAGAATTTACTTACCGATAATTCTATTTCTCATAGTCCGTAGTGGATGCTGGGGACTCCGAAAGGACCATGGGGAATAGCGGCTCCGCAGGAGACTGGGCACAAAAGTAAAAGCTTTAGGACTACCTGGTGTGCACTGGCTCCTCCCCCTATGACCCTCCTCCAAGCCTCAGTTAGGATACTGTGCCCGGACGAGCGTACACAATAAGGAAGGATTTTGAATCCCGGGTAAGACTCATACCAGCCACACCAATCACACCGTACAACTTGTGATTTGAACCCAGTTAACAGCATGATAACAGAGGAGCCTCTGAAAAGATGGCTCACAACAATAATAACCCGATTTTTGTAACAATAACTATGTACAAGAATTGCAGACAATCCGCACTTGGGATGGGCGCCCAGCATCCACTACGGACTATGAGAAAATAAGAATTTACTTACCGATAATTCTATTTCTCGGAGTCCGTAGTGGATGCTGGGGTTCCTGAAAGGACCATGGGGAATAGCGGCTCCGCAGGAGACAGGGCACAAAAAGTAAAGCTTTCCGATCAGGTGGTGTGCACTGGCTCCTCCCCCTATGACCCTCCTCCAGACTCCAGTTAGGTACTGTGCCCGGACGAGCGTACACAATAAGGGAGGAATTTTGAATCCCGGGTAAGACTCATACCAGCCACACCAATCACACTGTACAACCTGTGATCTGAACCCAGTTAACAGTATGATAACAGCGGAGCCTCTGAAAAGATGGCTCACAACAACAATAACCCGATTTAGTTAGCAATAACTATGTACAAGTATTGCAGATAATCCGCACTTGGGATGGGCGCCCAGCATCCACTACGGACTCCGAGAAATAGAATTATCGGTAAGTAAATTCTTATTTTCTCTATCGTCCTTGTGGATGCTGGGGTTCCTGAAAGGACCATGGGGATTATACCAAAGCTCCCAAACGGGCGGGAGAGTGCGGATGACTCTGCAGCACCGAATGAGAGAACTCCAGGTCCTCTTTTGCCAGGGTATCAAATTTGTAGAATTTTACAAACGTGTTCTCCCCCGACCACGTAGCTGCTCGGCAAAGTTGTAATGCCGAGACCCCTCGGGCAGCCGCCCAAGATGAGCCCACCTTCCTTGTGGAATGGGCCTTAACAGATTTAGACTGTGGCAGGCCTGCCACAGAATGTGCAAGTTGAATTGTGCTACCAATCCCACGAGCAATCGACTGCTTAGAAGCAGAAGCACCCAGCAATGTTGGGTGCATACAGGATAAACAGCAAGTCAGATTTCCTGACTCCAGCCAACCTGGAAACTATATTTTCAGGGCCCTGATAACATCCAGCAACTTGGAGTCCTCCAAGTCCCTAGTACCCGCAGGTACCACAATAAGCTGGTTCAGGTGAAACGCTGACACCACCCTAAGGAGAAACTGGGGACGAGTCCGCAGCTTTGCTCTGTCCGAATGGACAATCAGATATGGCTTTGTGAGATAAAGCCGCCAATTCTGACACTCGCCTGGCCGAGGCCAGGACCAACAGCATGGTCATTTTCCATGTGAGATATATCAAATCCACAGATTTGAGTTGTTTAAACCAATGTGATTTTTTAGGAATCCCAAAACTACGTTGAGATCGCCCAGTGCCACTGGAGACATCAAAGGGGCTGTATATGCAGTACTCCCTTAACAACTTCTGGACTTCAGGAACTGAAGCCAATTTCTTTCTGGAAGAAAATCAACAGGCCGAAATTTGAACCTTAATGGACCCAATTTGAGACCCATAGACACTCCTGTTTGCAGGAAATGTAGAAATTAACCTAGTTGAAATTCTTCCGTGGAGCCTTCCTGGACTCACACCCTGGCACATATTTTCACCTAAGTGGTGATAATGTTGTGCGGTCACCTCCTTCCTGGCTCTGACCAGGGTAGGGATGACCTCTTCCGGAATGCCTCTTTCCCTTAGGATCCGGCGTTCACCCGCCTTGGCGTCAACGCAGCTGCGGTAAGTCCCGGAACAGACACGGTTCTTGCCGAATCAAGACCCTTCTTAGTATCTCTTGAAGTTCCGGGAACCAAGTCCTTCTTGGCCAAACCGGAGCCACGAGTATAGTTCTTACTCCTCTCCTTCCTATCATTTTCAATACATTGGGTATGAAAAGCAGAGGATGGAACACATACACCGACTGGTACACCGACGGTGTTACCAGAGCGTCCCAGCTATTGCCTGAGTGTCTCTTGACCTGGCGCTTCAGGTGGGACGCCATCATAACCACCTTTGGTCTTTCCCAACGGTTTACAATCATGTGGAAACTTCCAGATTAAGTTTCCACTTTTCCGGGTGGAATTCATTTATGCTGAGAAAATCTTCCCAGTTGCCCACTCCCGGAATGAACACTGCTGACAGTGTTATCACATGATTTTCCGCCCAGCGAAGAATCCTTGCTGTCATTGCCCTCCTGCTTCTTGTGTCGCCCCGTCTGATAACGTGGGCGACCGCCATGATGATGTCCTACTGGATCAGCACCGGTTGACTTTGAAGCAGGAGTCTTCCTAGGCTCAGAGCATTGTAAATTGCCCTTAGCTCCAGTATATTCATGTGGAGAGAAGTCTCCAGACTTGACCACACTTCCTTGGAAATTTTTTCCCTGTGTGACTACTCCCCAGCCTCTCAGGCTGGTATCCGTGGTCCCCAGAACACAGTCCTGAATGCTGAGTGTGCTGCCCTCTAAAAGATGAGCACTCTGCAGCCCCCACAGAAGAGACACCCTTGTCCTTGGAGACAGGATTATCCGCTGATGCATCTGAAAATGCGATCCGGACCATTCGTCCAGCAAATCCCCTGAGATCTGCCGAATGGAATCGCTTCGTAAGAAGCCACCATTTTTCCCAGGACTCCTGTGCATTGATGCACTGATACTTGGCCTGGTTTTAGGAGGTTTCTGACTAGGTCGAATAACTCCTTGGCTTTTTCCTCCCGGAGGAACACCTTTTTCTGGACTATGCCCAGAATCATTCCTAGGAACAGCAGACGTATCGTCGGAAAACAGCTGCGATTCTTGGAATATTTAGAATCCAGTCGTGCTGTCGTAGAACTACTTTAGATAGTGCTCTTCCGACCTCCAACTGTTCTCTGGAACTTGCCCTTTTCAGGATATCGTCCAAGTAAGGGATAATTTAGATGCCTTTTTTCTTTGAAGAAACATCTTTTCGGCCATTACCTTGGTAAACGGCCCGGGGTGCCGTGGATAATTCAAACGGCCTCGTCTGAAACTGATATTGACAGTTCTGTACCACGAACCAGAGGTACCCTTGTTGAGAAGGGCAAATTTGGACATGGAGGTAATCCTTGATGTCCAGGGACACCATATAGTCCCCTTTTTTCCGGTTCGCTATCACTGCTCTGAGTGACTCCATCTCGATTTGAACCTTTTATGTAAGTGTTCAAAGATTTCAGTTTAGACTATGTCTCACCAAGCCGTCTGGCGTCAGTACCACAATATAGTGTGGAAAAATAATACCCTTTTCCTTGTTGTAGGAGGGGTACCTTGATTATCACCTGCTGGATATACAGCTTGTGAATTGTTTCCAATGCTGCCTCCCTGTCGGAGGGAGCCGTTGGTAAAGCAGACTTCAGAAACCTGCGAGGAGAAGATGTCTCGACTCTCCAATCTGTACCCCTGGGATAATACTTGTACTATCTAGGGGTCAACCTGCGAGTGATCCCACTGCGCGCTGAGACTCTTGAGACTACCCCCCCACCTTGAGTCCGCTTGCATGGCCCCAGCGTCATGCTGAGGACTTGGCAGACGCGGTGGAGGGCTTCTTTTCCTGGGAAGGGGCTGCCTGCTGCAGTCTACTTCCCTTACCTCTATGTCTGGGCAGATATGACTGGCCTTTTGCCTGCATGCCCTCATGGGAAAGGAAGGATTGAGGCTGAAAAGACGGTGTCTTTTTCAGCTGAGATGTAACTTGGGGTAAAAAGGTTGGATTTCCCAGCGGTTGCCGTGGTCCCCAGGTCCGATGGACCGACCCCAACTAACTCCTTCCCTTTATACGGCAATACTTCCATGTGCCGTATGGGATCTGTATCACCTGACCACTGTCGTGTCCATGACATCTTCTGGGTGATATGGACAACGTACTTATCTTGATGCCAGAGAGCAAATATCCCTCTGTGCATCTCACGTACATATATATAGAATGCATCCTATTAAATGCTCTATATGAATAAAATATTTTCAGTCAGGGAATCCGACCAAGCCAACCCAGCACTGCATCTCCAGGCTGATGGCGATCGCTGGTCGCAGTATAACCACCGTATGTGTGTATATACTTTTTAGGATATCTTTCCAGCTTCCTATCAGCTGGCTCCTTGAGGGCGGCCGTATCTGGAGACGGTAACGCCACTTGATAAGCGTGTGAGCGCCTTATCACCCTAAGGGGTGTTTCCCAACTCGCCCTAATTTCTAGCGGGAAAGGGTATAACGCCAATATTTGCTATCGGGGTAACCCCACGCATCATCACACACTTCATTTTATTTTATCTGATTCAGGAAAAACTACAGGTAGTTTTTTCACTCCCACATAATACCCTTTTTTGTGGTACTTGTAGTATCAGAAATATGCAACACCTCCTTCATTGCCCTTAACGTGTGGCCCTAATGAGAAATACGTTTGTTTATTCACCGTCGACACTGGATTCAGTGTCCGTGTCTGTGTCTGTGTCGACCGACTGAGGTAAATGGGCGTTTTTAACGCCCCTGACGGTGTTTCTGAGACGCCTGGACCGGTACTAATAGTTTGTCGGCCGTCTCACGTCGTCAACCGACCTTGCAGCGTGTTGACATTCTCACGTAATTCCCTAAATAAGCCATCCATTCCGGTGTCGACTCCCTAGAGAGTGACATCACCATTACAGGCAATTTCTCCGCCTCCTCACCAACATCGTCCTCATACATGTCGACACACACGTACCGACACACAGCACACACACCGGGAATGCTCTGACAGAGGACAGGACCCACACTAGCCCTTTGGGGAGACAGAGGGAGAGTTTGCCAGCACACACCAAAACGCTATAATTATATAGGGACAACCTTATATAAGTGTTTTCCCTTATAGCATCTTTATATATATCTCAATATCGCCAAAATCAGTGCCCCCCCTCTCTGTTTTAACCCTGTTTCTGTAGTGCAGTGCAGGGGAGAGCCTGGGAGCCTTCTCTCCAGGCTTTCTGTGAGAGAAAATGGCGCTGTGTGCTGAGGAGATAGGCCCCGCCCCTTTTTCGGCGGGCTCGTCTCCCGCTATTTAGTGAATCTTGGCAGGGGTTAAATATCTCCATATAGCCTCTGGGGGCTATATGTGAGGTATTTTTCGCCAAAAAAGGTTTTCATTTGCCTCCCAGGGCGCCCCCCTCCCAGCGCCCTGCACCCTCAGTGACTGCCGTGTGAAGTGTGCTGAGAGGAAAATGGCGCACAGCTGCAGTGCTGTGCGCTACCTTTAGAAGACTGCAGGAGTCTTCAGCCGCCGATTCTGGACCTCTTCTTACTTCAGCATCTGCAAGGGGGCCGGCGGCGCGGCTCCGGTGACCATCCAGGCTGTACCTGTGATCGTCCCTCTGGAGCTGATGTCCAGTAGCCAAGAAGCCAATCCATCCTGCACGCAGGTGAGTTCACTCCTTCTCCCCTAAGTCCCTCGTTGCAGTGATCCTGTTGCCAGCAGGACTCACTGTAAAATAAAAAACCTAAGCTAAACTTTCTCTAAGCAGCTCTTTAGGAGAGCCACCTAGATTGCACCCTTCTCGGCCGGGCACAAAAATCTAACTGGAGTCTGGAGGAGGGTCATAGGGGGAGGAGCCAGTGCACACCACCTGATCGGAAAGCTTTACTTTTTGTGCCCTGTCTCCTGCGGAGCCGCTATTCCCCATGGTCCTTTCAGGAACCCCAGCATCCACAAGGACGATAGAGAAATAGAATTATCGGTAAGTAAATTCTTATTTTCTCTAACGTCCTAGTGGATGCTGGGGACTCCGAAAGGACCATGGGGATTATACCAAAGCTCCCAAACGGGCGGGAGAGTGCGGATGACTCTGCAGCACCGAATGAGAGAACTCCAGGTCCTCCTCAGCCAGGGTATCAAATTTGTAGAATTTTGCAAACGTATTTGCCCCTGACCAAGTAGCTGCTCGGCAAAGTTGTAAAGCCGAGACCCCTCGGGCAGCCGCCCAAGATGAGCCCACTTTCCTTGTGGAATGGGCTTTTACAGATTTTGGCTGTGGCAGGCCTGCCACAGAATGTGCAAGCTGAATTGTACTACAAATCCAACGAGCAATCGTCTGCTTAGAAGCAGGGGCACCCAGCTTGTTGGGTGCATACAGGATAAACAGCGAGTCAGATTTTCTGACTCCAGCCGTCCTGGAAACATATATTTTCAGGGCCCTGACTACGTCCAGCAACTTGGAATCCTCCAAGTCCCTAGTAGCCGCAGGCACCACAATAGGCTGGTTTAAGTGAAATGCTGAAACCACCTTAGGGAGAAATTGAGGACGAGTCCTCAATTCTGCCCTGTCCGTATGAAAAATTAGGTAAGGGCTTTTATAGGATAAAGCCGCCAATTCTGATACACGCCTGGCTGAAGCCAGGGCTAACAGCATTACCACTTTCCATGTGAGATATTTTAAGTCCACAGTGGTGAGTGGTTCAAACCAATGTGATTTTAGGAATCCCAAAACTACATTGAGATCCCAAGGTGCCACTGGAGGCACAAAAGGAGGCTGTATATGCAGTACCCCCTTGACAAACGTCTGAACTTCAGGAACTGAAGCTAGTTCTTTTTGGAAGAATATTGACAGGGCCGAAATTTGAACCTTAATGGACCCTAATTTGAGGCCCATAGACAGTCCTGTTTGCAGGAAATGCAGGAATCGACCCAGTTGAAATTCCTCTGTAGGGGCCTTCCTGGCCTCACACCACGCAACATATTTACGCCAAATACGGTGATAATGTTGCACAGTTACATCCTTCCTGGCTTTGATCAGGGTAGGGATAACTTCATCCGGAATGCCTTTTTCCTTCAGGATCCGGCGTTCAACCGCCATGCCGTCAAACGCAGCCGCGGTAAGTCTTGGAACAGACATGGTCCCTGCTGGAGCAGGTCCTTTCTTAGAGGTAGAGGCCACGGGTCTTCCGTGAGCATCTCTTGAATTTCCGGGTACCAAGTCCTTCTTGGCCAATCCGGAGCCACGAGTATAGTCTTTACACCTCTCCTTCTTATGATTCTCAGTACCTTGGGTATGAGAGGCAGAGGAGGGAACACATATACTGACTGGTACACCCACGGTGTTACCAGAGCGTCCACAGCTATTGCCTGAGGGTCCCTTGACCTGGCGCAATATCTGTCCAGTTTTTTGTTGAGGCGGGACGCCATCATGTCCACCTTTGGTTTTTCCCAACAGTTCACAATCATGTGGAAGACTTCTGGGTGAAGTCCCCACTCCCCCAGGTGAAGATCGTGTCTGCTGAGGAAGTCTGCTTCCCAGTTGTCCACTCCCGGAATGAACACTGCTGACAGTGCTATCACATGATTTTCCGCCCAGCGAAGAATCCTTGCAACTTCCGTCATTGCCCTCCTGCTTCTTGTGCCGCCCTGTCTGTTTACGTGGGCGACTGCCGTGATGTTGTCCGACTGGATCAACACCGGCTGACCCTGAAGCAGAGGCCTTGCCTGACTTAGGGCATTGTAAATGGCCCTTAGTTCCAGGATATTTATGTGAAGTGACGTTTCCATGCTTGACCACAAGCCCTGGAAATTTCTTCCCTGTGTGACTGCTCCCCAGCCTCTCAGGCTGGCATCCGTGGTCACCAGGACCCAATCCTGAATGCCGAATCTGCGGCCCTCTAGGAGATGAGCACTCTGTAACCACCACAGGAGAGACACCCTTGTCCTTGGAGACAGGGTTATCCGCTGATGCATTTGAAGATGCGATCCGGACCATTTGTCCAGCAGATCCCACTGAAAAGTTCTTGCGTGGAATCTGCCGCATGGAATTGCTTCGTAAGAAGCCACCATCTTTCCCAGGACCCTTGTGCATTGATGCACTGACACTTGGCCTGGTCTTAGGAGGTTCCTGACTAGGTCGGATAACTCCCTGGCTTTCTCCTCCGGGAGAAACACCTTTTTCTGTACTGTGTCCAGAATCATCCCTAGGAATAGCAGACGTGTCGTCGGAATCAGCTGCGATTTTGGAATATTTAAAATCCATCCGTGCTGTCGTAGTACTACTTGAGATAGTGCTACTCCGACCTCTAACTGTTCCCTGGACCTTGCCCTTATCAGGAGATCGTCCAAGTAAGGGATAATTAAGACGCCTTTTCTTCGAAGAAGAATCATCATTTCGGCCACTACCTTGGTAAAGACCCGGGGTGCCGTGGACAATCCAAACGGCAGCGTCTGAAACTGATAGTGACAGTTCTGTACCACAAACCTGAGGTACCCTTGGTGAGAAGGGCAAATTGGGACATGGAGGTAAGCATCCTTGATGTCCAGAGACACCATATAGTCCCCTTCTTCCAGGTTCGCTATCACTGCTCTGAGTGACTCCATCTTGAACTTGAACCTTTTTATGTAAGTGTTCAAGGATTTCAGATTTAAAATGGGTCTCACCGAGCCGTCCGGCTTCGGTACCACAAACAGCGTGGAATAATACCCCTTTCCCTGTTGTAGGAGGGGTACCTTGATTATCACCTGCTGGGAATACAACTTGTGAATGGCTTCCAATACCGCCTCCCTGTCGGGGGGAGACGTTGGTAAAGCAGACTTCAGGAACCGGCGAGGGGGAGACGTCTCAAATTCCAATTTGTACCCCTGAGATACTACCTGCAGGATCCAGGGGTCCACTTGCGAGTGAGCCCACTGCGCGCTGAAATTCTTGAGACGGGCCCCCACCGTGCCTGAGTCCGCTTGTAAGGCCCCAGCGTCATGCTGAGGACTTGGCAGAAGCGGGGGAGGGCTTCTGTTCGTGGGAAGAGGCTGTCTGCTGCAGTCTTTTTCCCCTTCCTCTGCCCCGGGGCAGATATGAGTGGCCTTTTGCCCGCTTGCCCTTATGGGGACGAAAGGACTGAGCCTGAAAAGACGGTATCTTTTTCTGCTGAGAGGTTACCTGGGGTAAAAAGGTGGATTTTCCAGCCGTTGCCGTGGCCACCAGGTCCGATAGACCGACCCCAAATAACTCCTCCCCTTTATACGGCAATACTTCCATATGCCGTTTGGAATCCGCATCACCTGACCACTGTCGCGTCCATAACCCTCTTCTGGCAGAAATGGACATCGCACTTACTCTCGATGCCAGAGTGCAAATATCCCTCT
This sequence comes from Pseudophryne corroboree, assembly GCF_028390025.1. Lineage (NCBI taxonomy): Eukaryota > Metazoa > Chordata > Amphibia > Anura > Myobatrachidae > Pseudophryne > Pseudophryne corroboree. Next base: position 619,860,380 of record NC_086449.1, on the reverse strand, counting down.
GTGCATCTCGCATATATAGAAATGCATCCTTTAAATGCTCTATAGTCAATAATATATTGTCCCTGTCCAGGGTATCAATATTTTCAGTCAGGGAATCCGACCAAGCCACCTCAGCACTGCACATCCAGGCTGAGGCGATTGCTGGTCGCAGTATAATACCAGTATGTGTGTATATACTTTTTAGGATATTTTCCAGCTTCCTATCAGCTGGTTCCTTGAGGGCGGCCGTATCAGGAGACGGTAACGCCACTTGTTTTGATAAGCCTGTGAGCGCCTTATCTACCCTAGGGGGTGTTTCCCAACGTGCCCTAACCTCTGGCGGGAAAGGGTATAATGCCAATAATTTTTTAGAAATTAGCAGTTTTTTATCGGGGGAAACCCAAGCTTCATCACACACCTCATTTAATTCATCTGATTCAGGAAAAACTACGGGTAGTTTTTTTCACACCCCACATAATACCCTTTTTTGTGGTACTTGTAGTATCAGAAATGTTCAAAACCTCCTTCATTGCCGTGATCATGTAACGTGTGGCCCTACTGGAAAATACGTTTGTTTCCTCACCGTCGACACTGGAGTCAGTGTCCGTGTCAGTGTCTGTATCGACCTGAGGTAACGGGCGTTTTAGAGCCCCTGACGGTGTTTGAGACGCCTGTACAGGTATTAACTGATTTGCCGGCTGTCTCATGTCGTCAACAGTCTTTTGTAAAGTGCTGACACTATCACGTAATTCTTTCCATAAGACCATCCAGTCAGGTGTCGACTCCCTAGGGGGTGACATCACTAACACAGGCAATTGCTCCGCCTCCACACCATTTTCCTCCTCATACATGTCGACACAACGTACCGACACACAGCACACACACAGGGAATGCTCTGACAGAGGACAGGACCCCACTAGCCCTTTGGGGAGACAGAGGGAGAGTTTGCCAGCACACACCAGAGCGCTATATATATATATAGGGATAACCTTATATAAGTGTTTTTCCCTGATATAGCTGCTGTATATATTTATCTGCCAAATTAGTGCCCCCCCTCTCTTGTTTTACCCTGTTTCTGTAGTGCAGGACTGCAGGGGAGAGTCAGGGAGCCTTCCTCCAACGGAGCTGTGAGGAAAAAATGGCGCCAGTGTGCTGAGGAGATAGGCTCCGCCCCCTTCTCGGCGGCCTTTCTCCCGCTTTTTTATGGAAAAATTGGCAGGGGTTAAATGCATCCATATAGCCCAGGAGCTATATGTGATGCATTTTTTGCCAAAAAAGGTGTTTTTATTGCGTCTCAGGGCGCCCCCCCCCAGCGCCCTGCACCCTCAGTGACCGGAGTGTGAAGTGTGCTGAGAGCAATGGCGCACAGCTGCGGTGCTGTGCGCTACCTTATTGAAGACAGGACGTCTTCTGCCGCCGATTTTCCGGACCTCTTCAGTCTTCTGGCTCTGTAAGGGGGCCGGCGGCGCGGCTCTGGGACCCATCCATGGCTGGGCCTGTGATCGTCCCTCTGGAGCTAATGTCCAGTAGCCTAAGAAGCCCAATCCACTCTGCACGCAGGTGAGTTCGCTTCTTCTCCCCTTAGTCCCTCGGTGCAGTGAGCCTGTTGCCAGCAGGTCTCACTGAAAATAAAAAACCTACTTTAAACTTTTATTCTTAAGCAGCTCAGGAGAGCCACCTAGATTGCACCCTTCTCGTTCGGGCACAAAAATCTAACTGAGGCTTGGAGGAGGGTCATAGGGGGAGGAGCCAGTGCACACCAGGTAGTCCTAAAGCTTTTACTTTTGTGCCCAGTCTCCTGCGGAGCCGCTATTCCCCATGGTCCTTTCGGAGTCCCCAGCATCCACTAGGACGTTAGAGAAATCTGCAACATCTAGCACTTGGAATATACACTGACGATGACATAGTGCATCACGGACAACAGTCCTTTCATGTAGTACAGGCCACATTTCTAATGGGAAAAGTCTCACCTTGGCCTTCTGTAGCACTTTTCCTTTGTTGGACGTCACTATGGATGGGGTCCTCCGCCTCATCTCGGCTGCACTGTTGACAGGCACAGGGCGCTCAGTCTCTTGTTGGGTTTTGGGAACCTGTGGAAATGATGGAAGATTAGTGATTACATTGCTGTGCTGATGGCCATGGTAAACGCATCTCTCACTATCTCCCTCCACACCTCACAAGCCTAGTTAACCATTACGGGAATATTCAATTGAAGTCGGAACTGCCGTCAAGTCAGGAAAACTGCAGTTTCTGACTTTTTTTTTTAGGTCGAATCATGATTCGACCTCTTCAATGGAGCTGCCGTTTTTATGACTTATCAGCAATTCCGACTTGTCGGAAAACATGTGGATCGGCGGAATAGCCTTGGATCCACGTGTTTTGTCTAATTAGCGGCCAATTCCAACAGGATTTTGGCCTGTTTTCGACAATGCTGATCCGAGAACAAAAAAAGTCGGATCAGCATTGTCAGGGCAAAACCTGTTTTGGAGAGGATCCAACATGCATTAAAAACACTTGATAATGTACAAACGCTGAAAGCATTCACTCCCAGGTCTAGCACTCTTTCTATCTGGACATTTTCAGCTTTGCTGGAGGATTTTATGCACCTTTACCCAGGGGCATCAGAACATTTAAAGGTTGGAAGGGGGAAGGCAAGTTAGAGCCTCACTTTGGCGCCTCTGAGGGTAGAGCCACCGGGAGGAGGTGGTGGAACTATGGGGACGAAATGGAGGCGGCACCACGGTCGGGAAAGTGTCAAGGATAGAAAGAGGGAGAGAGAGATATACATGTGTCAGGGAGAGAGCAAGAGTGACAGGGTCAGGTAGAGAGAGAGAGTGTCAGGGAAAGATAAAGAGGAGAGAGAGGTGCAAGAGGAGAGAGAGGTGCAAGAGGAGAGAGTGTTAGGGAGAGAGAGAGGTAGTGGAGAGACACTACCTGATTTCACTGGACAGCCACTCAGGTCTCCTATGGACGCGGGCACTCCTCAACATTAGGCCACACCCCCTAAATAGCTGCAAATCGCGGCACTGCTCTGCTGGTAGTCAGGGGGTAGGGGGGAGTGTTACTTGGTCCCTGCACTGCATGGAGGTTGTGATGTGTGGTCTTTCAACTGACCGCACAATGCTCCACCTGTACAGCAGCTGGCGCCTCTCATGTTTGGAGAAGGGGGTGAGCTGGGCCCCTGCCCCCCCCCCCCCCCCCCCCCATTCCGACGCCTCTGTCTTTATCTAGTATTATCAAACCAAATCAATATGTAAGAACTGCATACACCCATCCAATGTTGTTCACACTCAAACTTTACTTCCCATCTACCCTTCATGTCAGACCTCTAACTGTTTCTCAGCGGTTATAACAGTGACATAAGCATCAGGGTGGCAGAAACCGAGAATTAGGTGCTGTTGTAGGGACAGTCGGATTGAGAGGAGGAGACTAGTGGTGTTGCGGCGGGGGGAGCAGAGATCGGCGGCCGGCGGGAGGAGCAGGCTGCGGGGGGACATGTCTGCGGCGGCGGGGGGAGGCCATCCGCAGCCGCTGACAGCAGCAGCCTGACAGGATGGCCAAATCCGACAGTCGGATTTGGCCGTCCATTGAATAGGGGTTGTCGGATCCATTCCGACAAGACAACTGCATGTCGGAATGGATCCGACTCCTATTGACTATTGACTCATTAGTATCTTGACCCTTATAATTTACTGGGCGAATCAAGATTTTTAAAGCCAGACCAATGGTCATTATTTTAGTACAGTAAACAGAATAACCGTTAAGTTTTAAAGGATTCACCAGAACATTTTCATGTATTTTGATTGAGTTATTTTGTCATAATTGATTTTTAAGAGTGCTCCCAAAAAAAGGTATTTTTTGTCTTTCTCTCCTAAATACATTGTACAACATGAAACCTGCATGCAAACATATCCGGAATACTTGCCGAACTCTCTGCTTTGCTCGTCACAGTCAACCCAAGGGAGGGGCCACCGGCCAGAGACTTCTTCAGATTCTCCTTCACCTCTGAAAGCTGCAGCTCCAGGTCTACTCTGCTCTTCTCATTGTCCTTGCATTGCTCCTCCAGTGCTGCCAATCTCGCCTCCAGATCCTGCTTCCCTGGACACAAAGTGCAAGTACTGTGAGTAATACTGTAGGTCTGTATAAAATGACAGTAAAGTCAGCGCTGGCGGCTGCGCGTGCCCGAATAGAGCAACATTTTAATTGGTCCATCAGGTTTAATTACTCCATCTAGTGGCCGCCAGCGCGCATAACACTTGAATTTCCCCCATAGAGGTGAGGAGCAGCGTTAGCCTTTTATTATATAGGATAGTACACAACAGTGATGGGAGACTTCCTGTAACAATGTGGGCCATGTAAAGTAGTGGTGCAATGAATTTGGCACTGGGAGACCAGTGTATATAACACTACTTGGGAGTTCAAAATGTTGGCACTTAGCATGATGCTCTGGTCATTGTGGATTGTGACGTGCAACATTTGTATTCTATACAGAGAATGGATAGTCCTATAAGAATGACAAATAAAGCCACAGACTCTCTGTAGTTTTGCTGTCAATATGTCAACTTAGGTATGTGCACATAAGTAATCCAATGCGATGATCCTGGTGACCTCTGCACTAGCGTGTGAATTCACAAATTGTTATTATACCGGTGCTAATCTTCAGCATTTCCTTCAGCTCTCTCCTTTCTTTCCTTAGGGCTACCAGTTTATTTCGGATCACTTCTTTCTCTTTTTCCAGACGTTCTTTTTCCATCACAAACTTCCGTGCATCCTCTTCCGCTCTGGTCTTGCCATATTTGTACTGGTTGGCATCTGAAAGATTAATCATAAATAAACTGCTAAATATAAACTGACCTTACACAGATGCGTCCTCATCAGCGGAGGCTCCTACTTACTTTAAATAAGGGGGCTGCCGTTACTGCCAGCCTGGAAAGGAGAGGAGACATGGAGCCCCAAGTCCCAGCACCTGTGCAATGAATCCGGCAGGTGCCGGGACCGGTGCATGCGCAGACGCCGCAGTGCAACTGTGCATGTGCAAACCACGGCTTCTGTGGACTGCCTCGGCTGCAGTTTATAGAAGCCAGATTGGGTTGCCCGAATGGCAAAGAGTGGCTTCCCACAGAAAGCCAGCTCTCTGCCTATTGCAGCCTGGTCTGTCAGTCCAAGAGGGAGGAAACACCTCCCAATGACAGCCTTGTGTGTATGTGACTGGCAGGCAGGACTTCCAATAGGAATTCACTGCCAGTCACAGTGAAGCCAGTGCAGTTACGGACTGCATCTGGCTTCATTAACACTTGGCAGGCAGATTTTACCTGGGGTCGGGTGGGGGGTAGCACTAGTCCTGCGGCCCACAGGTAAAATCTACCACTGTTCCTCATACATCCAGCCTCAATACACCATGCAGCGCGAGATGCCAGGAGTGAGTGAATCGTCAGGTACCGTGCAGCTCTGAGAAGTCACACATCTTTTTTGGTGAAAATTAGTGGACTGTGCTGATTAATTTGATATGTAACACTTGTATATTGTGTGACGGTCTGTATACGGAGCAGAACAGAATAGAACTTGAATTGGAAAAAAGCTGTACACTGCAGCACTTCGTATACAGATTCAGAGACTCAGTCACACACAGATATACAAGTGTTATTGTGAGTAAGATGCATTTTTGTCAAAAAAGAAGCAAAAATGACGCCCAGTGCTAGAAGATTCTAATGCAACCTGGCGTGCCAAGAGGGTCTGTTTGGCGTGACTACAGCAATGACATATGAGGACATATCTGTATAGAAGCATTAATGGGTCATCATACAAAATGATCAGAAACACAACTAATTGGTGTATGTAGTGCAGGTGTTTATCCAAAATGCCTGTAAATCTCATGGCCATGGTCAGAGGTTTTCCTACTTTGTATGAGACAGCACAATGTTGGCTGGAAAAAGGAAAAAAAAATGGACTTGTGGTAAATGTAATGGGCATCTATGCTGTTTGTAGAAAGAATCCCGATACAAATGATACAGATTGTATTCTTAGCATACGCTACTAGCCAACAAATGTTCAAGTGAATTACACACACACACACACACACACACACACACACACACACACACACAAAGAGGGTATGTGTTCATTATGGACAATGTTTGGGGGCACTACAATGCAGTGTCGGCACCGGAATTCTGGGGGTGTGCGGGCTGCCCCCGGAGACTCTTCCACAGTAGCCGAGAGCTGCAGGAGCGTGTCACACTGCAGCACCCGACTCCTGTCATTGTGGAGGAGTCAGCATTTTGGAGTCCCACCCTGGAAGGGTGACACCCGCGTGCAGCCTGCACTCCTCCTTGTGACGCCTATGATACAATATAAAATGAAGCGTATTTTCTAGCTCAGTAGATCAGGCACTTACTTGATGCATGACGTTTAACTTTAATCTCAGGGTTCAACCGATGGGATTTCTCACTACAAGACGAGGCGTGACGCTTGACTTGTGTTCCCCCTTGTGTGCGTTTGGGGTCCTCCACCTTGAAAAACAACACATTTACTAAAACCAAGCCCCACTTCTATAACTACAGCACAGAACTCCAAATAGAACATATTCCAGCAAATGTACATGGGAACAGTCTGTGTTCTGACTGATACACATTGTAAACATTAAATGCTAATTTTGTGGTTATTAAAAGCAAAGTATGATGGAGTGATATTCCAAAATGTACTCTGAGTTAGATAATCCGTAGCATACATTGTTATTCATTTAATGTACACTATATTATACTCATTTGCATATAAATGTTTAACAACACAAGATGTGTAATTTCCAGGAAGACCAATTTGAAGCCTCTGTGAATGAAGTGCAGTAGCTCCTCCTAGTGGACACGATGTAATATTCACATAATTCCATAAACCATGTTTGCAGGGGTGGTCTTCTGTTTGCCGGCGGTCGGGCTCCCGGCGCTCAGTATACCGGCGCCGGGAGCCCGACAGCCGGAATACCGACAATTATTTTCCCTCGTGGGGGTCCACGACCCCCATAGAGGGAGAATAAAATAGTGTGGCGCGCGTGGCGCGCCACCGTGCCCGTAGCGTGGCGAGCGCAGCGAGCCCGCAAGGGGCTCATTTGCGCTCGCCAAGCTGTCGGTAAGCCGGCGGTCGGGCTCCCGGCGCCGGGATGCTGGTCGCCGGGAGCCCGACCGCCGGCCAGCAGTAGTGAACCCGTTTGCAGTTCAATACAAGAAAAACTGCACTATAGCTAGAACATGATTTTATTTTGATGAAAATATGCCATCCAGTTAGCTTACCTTTTCATAGGCCACATCATCGTAGACACGCGAGTCACTACTGTCACTGTGTGAGGATTTTGCCCACCTTATAGTAGAGAGAGACACAGAAGTTCTCACTATACAGTATGATAAATAGCAGTAATTGTACTGATAGGAGTAATAGTCTGCTTACTGCAGATAGTTTGCATGGAAATACTTGGTATAGCACATATTCCTGTCTCTGCACATACAGTAGATTTTCAATTAAATATTATCATTCTGGGCTACGACGGCTGAGGAGTAGGCAGCAGAGTTCGGGAGCTCCCCGGCCATTAACTCCTGCAATCAATCCTGACCCCCTCTGGTGTCTCTGCCCGGCCGGAATCTATCACCACAGGCTGTGGGCACCGGCGGGCACCTCATCGCGCACTCTCCGGGACTCGTGGAGCGGCATTTCCCGACTTCCAGCCCTGCGGCCTGCACCTCCTCCGGATCCCCGGCCTCGATTTTCGGCGACCCGGACCGCGAGTCGCCCGCAGCTCGAACGGCGGGTTGCTGCTGCTGCCGGAAGCCGCTGAGAGTCTGGAAACAGGGGATAACATCTCCTCTGCCTGTCGGGCCGTGATCTGGGGCCCTGGTAGCTGGAAAAGATTAAGGTACTCCTGGGGAAGGGGAAGAGGCACGGCGGCCATCTTAGAAGCTGATTATAGGCTGCTGCCCACGCATGGTCACATGTAAAATCACCTGATGGGATTCACATATTCTCATATGCCCTGCGAACTGTCCCTGCATTCTGAGACCTTTCTGCATGCTGCTCTCTCCCATTCCTGACAGGATCCTTTAATGCACACTGATTTCTTCTACTACTACTCTCCTAATGACTATGCTAATACCTACCTGAGACTGGAGACAAACTCAGCTATTTATTGTGCACTGCCCTTCCAATATAACATACTGGAACTGCACTTAAATCAGATCTGCCTACACTGCTGTGCTGCACCAATTTCTCACAGTGTACTACGTACCATCATCCTATTTTACTATTCTGACATATTGACTGTACGCGGCTGATTCCCGCCACTGATTATACGCGGCCTGGCTGCGTCCGTCATCTAGCCACAACCCTATACTATAGCCTTAATCTGGGAAGTGTGTGACTGCTCCTGCTCAGCATGGTGGGGGGCGGCCGGAGTGCGGCCGCGGCCAAACTTGAAAAATTTACCAGGCAACCCAACCCTAGGGCTGCACCGGCTCCTTCTCAAGAAGCCTCTCCAACACACTCGACCTTCCCTCCTGAGACAGCGGTTGATTCCCCGGAAGTGGTGGGGGCCCCGTCTATTCAACAAGTGCTGGAGGCTATAGCCGGCAGTGAACAGCGTCTCTCCGATAAGATGGAAAAGGTGCAGTGCGATCTCTCCTTGCTCCGCCAAGATGTACAGCGTATCCGAGAGAGAGTGGGTGAGGCGGAGACACGGGTCTCCAACCTGGAAGATTTATGTGGTCCCCTTAAGCAATCTGTATCCGGGGTGACCCAGCAGGTCTCCTCACTTCAAACCAAGCTCCTAGACATGGAGGGACGGCTGCGTAGGAACAACGTCAGATTCGTAGGCCTGCCTGAAAAAGAAGAGGGTCCGCAGCCGGAGGAATTCCTCGAATCCTGGCTTAAAGAACTATATGGCGCTGAGTCCTTTACGGCCCATTTTACGGTGGAGCGTGCACATAGGATACCATCTCGGCCTTTACCCCCAGGTGCCCCTCCTCGCACCTTCATCGCTAAATTCCTGCACTATAAAGACCGTGACTCGGTTCTCCGTTTAGGTCGCACGAAGGGCCCGCTGATCCGCAATGGAGTTAGGGTTTCGGCCTTCCCGGACTTTGCCGCTGACGTCCAGAAGGACCGTGCCCAGTTTATGCCCATCAAAAGACGGCTGCGAGACCTCAACATTTCATACTCTATGCTGTTTCCCTCAAGGCTCCGAGTTGTGGCGGATGGGGAGACCAAGTTTTTCAACTCCCCCAGAGAGGCGGCCCAGTGGCTGGACAGATATGCACCGGGTGCTCGGCAACTGGCTCCGGAGTGATCTCCTACGAAAACAGCCCGGGGTTTGATCCACCGGAGGCTTGATCATGGTTCGGGGAGCCCCCTCTCTTTGCACTGGTGGCTCAAGACTTGTACGGCCAAGCGGCGTTGGCTAGAGAAGGGTTGGAGGTTCAGTTAAGAATCTAGCCTTCCTAGCGCTTGGTAGCTAGCTGATTGTTCGGGATATAAGTATGCCGAAGTTGGGGGTGGTATACGGGGAGGGAATGGTTATTTGGGAAGCTGCTAGTTGCGTTTCCTTTTACTATTTTTGGGGTTTTATTTTTTTCTTTAGTTTGTTATTTTTCTTATTCAAGTATTTACGGAGGCAAGGATGTTTCATATTTAGATGCTGTGGCTTACAACGCAGGGCTCATATACGTCATGTTTTATGGGTATTGATAATGCTTATACTCAAAATGTATTTTGGGAGAGGTCCATCCGGGAGGTGTATAGAGTTTATAGGGGGTCATGATTAATCTGAAAATTCTGGCATGGAATGTTCGAGGTCTGAATAACAACATCAAACGCTCTTTGATACTAAATATGATTAAGAAATATGACCCGGATATTGCATGCCTCAGTGAGACCCACTTGGAGGGACAGAGGTTACTGTCCTTACGACGGGCCTGGGTGGGCTGGGCATATCATGCCTCCCACTCCTCCTTTTCTAGGGGGGTCTCAGTTTTGATTAAGAAGACAGTGCAATTCGAGTTGATATCGATTAAAACTGACCCGTATGGAAGATATGTATTTATAGAGTGCAAGCTGAACTCCCAGCCCTATTACATATTAGCAGTGTATGTCCCCCCTCCTTTCTCATACAATGTGCTGCAACAAGCTGCGTCCTTCATAGCCCCCTCCCCTAATACCCCAGTGATATGCTTGGGGGATTTTAATAATGTCCTGGATCTGTCTATGGACCGATGGCACTCCCCACCGGCTGCGCTGGCGGGAGGTGGTCCTACCAAGTTTGCGGATTTTTTAAATAGTTTGCAATGGGTAGATGTATGGCGACTTCGTCATCCTGCGGTTCGTCAGTTCTCCTGCTTCTCCAGTACTCATGGCTCCTTCTCCAGAATTGACCTGATGCTGGTGTCCCCCACCCTCGTCCCTAGGATAATTGACGTCCACTACGAGGCTCGAGGGGTCTCTGATCACTCTCCTCTGATGATGACTCTTGCTGTGGAAAGTCAGAGGGGGCACTCCTATTGGAAATTGCACCCCTCCTGGCTGACCCAGCTGGGGGACTGCGGTGACTTGGAGACTCAATGGGAGGGGTTCTTTGGCGACAATATAGGGTCTGCCCCGGGTACAGTAGTTTGGGACTCGTTTAAGGCGTTCTTGAGAGGCTCATATATTGGACGGATAGCGGCTCATAAAATGGCCTCTAGGGAGAGAGAACAGGCCCTTGAAAAAGATGCTAGAGACCTAGAGTCCCAATATTTATCTGACAACGCCCCTGCGACAAAGACACGATGGCTGGTGGCTCAGTCAGTCTGGTTGGCCCACCTGTCTGATAGAAACTCTCGCTCCCTTCTTTTCAAAGCTACTAATATATATATGCAGGCTGATAGGACGGGGGGCCTTCTGGCCCGCCTTATACATTACGATCGCCCTGGGACCACGATCACCCAGATGTCCGGAGCGGATGGCTCCTTTGTCGACACCACACCGGACATTGCGCTGTTATTCCGATCTTACTTTTCTGAGGTTTATAATTCTCAGTTGCAGCGCTCTACTTCTGATCTTTCACGCTACATGGGGGGTGTCCCGCTACCTGCACTCTCCTCTGAGGCCTGCGAGTTGCTGGAGGCACCTTTAACGCTCGAGGAGGTGACTGCGGCCATTGGTATGTCCCCTAATGGCAAGGCTCCGGGATGCGACGGAATTCCCTCCGAGGTATATAAGAATCATATTGATTTTTTTGGCCCCAAGCTGCATGCCCTATATTTAGATATATTTGCCAGAAACGATCTCCCCCCCTCCATGTCAGAGGCAGTTATAATAGTGATCCCAAAACCCGGTAAAGACCCCAAATCTCTGGACTCCTATAGACCGATATCCCTGATTCCCACCGACGCCAAGATCCTGGCAAAGATACTGGCAATACGGCTTAACACAGTGATAACCTCCCTCATTCACCCGGATCAGACTGGCTTCATGCCAGGAAAGTCCACGTCTATTAATTTACGTAGATTGCATACCATTTTACAGCTCCCACACGGACTCCCTTCTGACTCGGCTGTGGTCTCGCTGGACGCGGCCAAGGCCTTTGACAGCATTGAGTGGGCTTATTTGTGGGAGGTGTTGGCTCGTATGGGATTTGGACCCAATTATATAAAATGGATTAAACTACTGTATCAACATCCGAGTGCCAGGATCTTGGTGAACGGTTATGTATCCCCATCTTTTCAGTTGACCCGAGGTACTAGACAGGGTTGCCCCCTGTCCCCTACGCTGTTTGCCTTGGCCATAGAGCCCCTGGCATGCTTGATTAGATCACACCCGGATATTGTGGGAATATGTACAGGATCACGTGAGGATAGGATAGCTCTTTATGCCGATGACATGTTGCTGTTTTTGCAGGATTACACCAGGTCAATGCCCATCCTGCTGCGTGTGATAGAAAGATTTGGAGATCACTCGGGCCTTAGAATTAACTGGCCTAAATCATACATTATGCCAGTCATAGGCCCCCCTCCTACTGTTTCCAAAATCCCCCTACCACTGTGTTGGACGGTACAGTTTAAGTACCTTGGAATCCAAATAACTAATGACCCTTCTGATTTTCTCCCCCTGAATCTGGATCCGACCATGCAGTGGGTCATGGGCAAATCTAAGACTTGGTGTAAGCTTCCACTAACGGTCTCTGGCAGGGTTAATCTCATTAAAATGATTATACTGCCTAAACTCCTATATATTATTCTTCAATCCCCGGTATATATCTATCCAACATTCTTTAGAAAATTGAATAGCGTTCTGTCCTCACTGATCTGGGCTAATAAAAGACCTAGGATACAGTTAAATACTCTTACCAGACAGAGATCTGACGGTGGCCTGGCTCTACCTAACTTTCAGATATATTACTTCGCTGCTCAGCTGACTCATATCACTATATGGGCACAAAACTCTGAGACCGACTCTCTACATTGTGAGTTTATCCGTTGTTACTTTCCCTACCTCTCTCCTATGCAGGTGCTACTGAGTGGGAGCATAGCTAGGTTTCTTCCCCCTATCATTTTTCAGGCCCTAAAGATTTGGAGGGCCCTGAGAGACCTCCTGAGATATGACGACCTAGACCCGGATACTCCCCTGTGGTACTCTGACTGGCTCCCTGAATTGCATGCGCTTGAGGGGCGGGAGGTGTGGGCTCCTAGATCGGTGATCTCTGTCTCTCAACTTTATCTAGATACTACATTAAAATCCTTTCAACAGCTGAGGGATGAGTTTGACCTACCCAATTCCTACTTCTTCAGATACCTCCAGCTTCGTCATGCCCTCCAGACCCAATTTGCTGAATCACCCCCGCGAATCCTCCCATTTCCCATCAAGACATTTGTGACCACTTTGGGTCAGGCTAAGATGGTCTCACTTGCGTATGGATATCTTCTCACCAAGCTCCATGCGGACCCCTTGACGCGTCTCCGTGGAAAGTGGGAGGAGGATCTGGGTCCAATAAATGAGGAGGATTGGGTCCTCGCTTTAGAATACCCTGCTAAGGTTACTAAGTCCCTTAGATATCAACAGATTCAATTCTTCATTTTACACAGAACTTATATGACTCCAGCTAGACTGGCTACGTTTGGCACAGGCAGATCTCCTCTCTGTCCTAAGTGTGGGGGGGCGGTGGGAACATACTGGCATTTAGTGTGGGACTGTCCGAGGTTGGGGGTGTTCTGGTCGGGGGTCGGGTCAATTCTGGAGAGTACGGGGGTGCCTGGCGGACTGCTTACCCCACAATTCTGTATATTGGGAATGGGGTGCCTTGCTCCTGAGTCTGGTTCAATGGGTCTCTATGCTCTAAATGTATGTGCCTTGGCTAAGGTTTGCATTGCAAGAGTGTGGATGGCCCCTAAAGGACCGTTAATATCTGCACTTAAGGCCTTAATTAATGACACTATAATTAAGGAGAGATATGTTTACATGAAGCAAAACGCATCAGCTAAGTTTGAAAAAGTTTGGTCTCCATGGCTAGATTCCCCCCACTCTCATCCTGTTCCCCAAATATAGCAGACACTAAAGTGCAAGCATGTCAATAAATTACTATGACTGAAGTGTACTGAGACGATGACGGTTGGGCCCTGTGAGCCCACATGCTCACACACGTGTATGACTAGTGGAGCCCTGAATCAAAATACTCCTTAATTTGCCTCCCTTGCCTTTTTCTTTGGTTGTTTGTTATTTTTCTATAGTTTAGATTACGGGTTTAAATATAAAAAATAAATGAGGACTAATATAGATGGGTGCGGATTTTGTAAGTCATGAAGGTTAGAGCATTAGGAAATCCTAGTATACATCTATACTGAAAATGTATTGATACTTTTTTGATGTAAGATATGTGTAAAACGCGACTTGACATATTTTGAATAGATGTAATGCTTGAGACATGATTATGCTCTGCAATGTATGTACCTTAATCTCCAGACTGCTGAATAAAAATTACTTTATAAAAAAAAAAAAAATATTATCATTCTGAAGAGCTACTGACCAGCTGGCACAAAATAACACTCAGAATTTGACTGGGTGTAAAATACTCTTTTCAGATCTGTTCCATCAGTTTTGCACAGATGTAAAGTTCTTTTTTTCCTGTGACCAGATATTATTTCTTTAATTAAGTTGTTATGGTTCTTGTGAATACAGAACTTGTAATTCTATCATTCAGGATTGTTCCTTAACACCCAAATACTGAGAAGTCAGGGTTTTTTTTAATGATGTTTTTTCTAGTGTAACCCCAAACATTGTGTTTATATTCTTTATTGCCCGTGCCGATAACTAGCAGCTAGGCCTAGACTTACTTTGGTGTTGGCTTACTCAGGGTTCCATGAATAGAGGCTACTGGTTAGTTCATGGGTTACAGTATGTTTTGTTGCATATGCGCTGTGTAATTATTTTCTGTGTCCTGATGAAAGTGCATTTACTATCCTGAAATGGTAACGTAATGATTATATAAACGTTTCCCATCATCAGGAGTGCCATGTGATTATCGGTGATTGTTTCCGGTACGGGTGGCACCTGCATCTCCTGCAGTGTGTGTGAGTGGTACATGTTTGATGTAAGGAGTACAGGTTTTGTTCTACTTCTGTTCAGCTGAGTAAATGACTTACATAAAAGAGTGACGCACAGCAGTGACGATGTTGGCTATTGTTTCGACATCAACGTAGTCGTAGTGCAGGGCCTCTGGCCGGGTTTTAGAGCCTGTCTGAGCCAGCAGCAGCCCCAGCCATCTGCCCATCTCCTCAGAACAGCTAGCCTGCAGATGAGAGGGGAAGTATACCCATCAGAGATGCTCTTGTCTGAGACTGTGATACTGAACGATGATGTATCCTAGAATTAATACTCCATGTTCCAAGCAGACACACACAATATTGGCACATAACTGGGAATAAGAGGTAAAGAGGTAGAAGGGTCTCTCAGCAGCTGATAAAACAAATAGGCTTTAAGGGGAACTATCCCTATATTTTAGTTCCGCTTTATGGGGGAGATGTACTATGCCTGAAAAGTGATAAATATCACTGTGATAAAGCACCAGCCAATCGGCTAATAACTGCCATGTCACAGGCTGTGTTTGAAAAATGACAGTTAGGAGCCGATTGGCTGGTGCTTTATCACAGTGATATTTATCACTTTTCAAGCTTAGTACATCTGGCCCTATATGTATTTAATGGAAATATTAAGAGATTCATGTGTAAGATATTCTTATAGGTAAGGAGGCCAGTCCCGGGCCTTTTTTTCAATCCCGGGATTGGGTTGAAGATTTTAAAATTAGAATTAGAGAGTGTGTGTATATGTCTCAGAATCAGGACACACAATACATATATGGTAGCTAGAGTATATTGAGCGCAGCATATGGAGTATTTTTTGTGCAGTGTACAATGGATTCGGTGACCCTATAAACTTAAATGACTCTAGATGACCATAATCTTTAGGCCAATAACTCACAATATTTTAAATGCATTTCTGACTTGCAAGGTCACCATAAGATAGAACCCATTCTATTCAAAGTAGAATGCATCCCTTTGGATTATGTCTATGGGAATGAAAGGTCTACATATAGGCAAGTAGTTTAGCCAGCATTGTGCCGTCATTTTCCCATTTATTTCTATGACCCATTAATTTCAATGCAGTGATACTCTGTAATTGAATGGGCCAAATGAAGCTGCATAATTATCCATCCTATTGCAGAGTGACTGCCCACCCTTGTGCAGGATTCCACTATAGCAGGGACAGCGCTGATAATGGATTTTAGAAGGGGAGGGCTTTTATATTATTTATTCAGTAAATCAACATAAATTGTACAGGAAGCATTATAAATTCAGGTTACTCTCAAATGGATATCGCAAATAACTGTGTGCTGTGTACAGCAGTTACTGAAGGTAGTAAATTCTGTGCAGCACACATGGCTAGTGACTCTGGGCATTCTTACATAAATGTGCATCACTGTAGAAAGAAATACAGAATCTTTAATGAACTATTTCCTCATTAGTCCCAATGCAATAAATAGATACATGCCTCGAACACTGAGACTTCTTTACTTTGGCGTAGGATTCGGAAAGCAAATGGGTGCTTGGGCCCAAATCCGGGTGACACCTCACAGCCGCGAAGTGCAATAGAGTTAACGTGAGTTCGTAGATCATTACGGTCCTTGTGCAAATAGAGTGTTTGTCCCTTTAAGCGACACCAGCGTTCCTTCCAGCCCTGGTTTACAAGCACATTGAGGAAGCCTATGGCAGACAACAAGGATAATAACTGCTGTGAGAATATTTTCCGTCTGGAAATTTTGCAATTGTTAAAAAATTATGGAATAAAATTCACTACATGAAAAACAAGAGTCAGCATTATAAGCGATCCCTTACAGGACATGCTAGGCGTACTATTCAGCTAGGTAGGAACGTCAGGCTTGTCCACATGTTGGAAAGATGCTCCTCCAAACTCCGTCCATAAGCTGCAACTTTCTTGTGCAATGCCCCAGAAGGAATATATGAGCTTATTCTCAGCCATAGTAAAATAGGCCTCCTTTATTAAAAACTGACATTTAGAAAACAATTATTATATAGAGATCCACCTGCTTGTGAGATTGCTTGTGAACTAAAAATACCCATCAAGTTAATATTATTGTCAATTTATCAAGAAGACATTTCAAATCACAAGGTAACTCACATTTAATATTACATATTATTACCCAATACTGCTGTAGTACGGCCCTAAAACAACCACAAGCCCAGTTATTAATGTAAATACTCCTGTATGAAAAAGCGAATACATTTGAAGGCGCTCCCTCTGGCCTCCATTTACTCTGTATCAGCTGAGACTACTGGCAATACTTACCACAGCAGGGGACGTCTTCATCTGTGGATGAGGTGTGCGGTTCCTCTGCAGAAGGCTTCTTCTTAGAGAAACTAATTATCCGTGTAATCTTCTTCCCCGCAGCCCGACTCATGGAACCTTTCAGGTCAGCCAGACCACTCCTCCGACACTTCACTACGGGTGACATAATGCTTCTTAATGGGCCCTGCAAGGTGCTCACATACTATCAAACTTTCATTACAACAAATCCATAGATTACAAAAGGCAATTTTATCTTACAGTTGTGTCCTCTTACATCCTTGCTGCAGCCACGCTAAACAGCCCTTGAAGTCGCGCCATGATGTGGTGGGACGCGGTAGTGCCGAGCATTTTTTTACATGAAAGAAAAAAAACAAAAAAAAAAAACAGTAATGTAAGAGGAACTACAAGCAGCTTCTCCTGATTAAAAAATGATATGTTGCATGCCTATATTCTGTGTGTAATTGCAGCTCTATCTGCATCCGAAATGCCACGTTACAGTGTTTACCATGAAAACACTGTAGCATAGCATTCTGTATGCAAATACAGTCGCAGTCACACACAGAATATAGACATGCTGCATACCATTCTAATCAGAAGAAGCTGATTGTGCGTCCTATTACATTACTGTGCATCTAGGACACATTTTCGCCAAAAAAAAGAAAAAAAAAAAAGAAAAAAGACGCTTGGCGTTACCAAGACAAACGTGTTATGTGTAACGCGACTTGTAGCGTACGGAGAAAAGATGTATGAAGACACATCTGTATATCATGTAAGTGCGTAACAAGGGAAAGAAAAGAAGACTCTTTGTTGGGGCATGCTTGAAAAAAGTTTTTTCTTTTTTTGAAGATAATAGTTTTGTATAAAAACACATTTATTGATATGCTTTAAAAAATAAGAATTTACTTACCGATAATTCTATTTCTCGTAGTCCGTAGTGGATGCTGGGGACTCCGTCAGGACCATGGGGATTAGCGGCTCCGCAGGAGACAGGGCACAAAAGTAAAAGCTTTAGGATCAGGTGGTGTGCACTGGCTCCTCCCCCTATGACCCTCCTCCAAGCCTCAGTTAGGATACTGTGCCCGGACGAGCGTACACAATAAGGAAGGATTTTGAATCCCGGGTAAGACTCATACCAGCCACACCAATCACACTGTACAACCTGTGATCTGAACCCAGTTAACAGCATGATAACAGCGGAGCATCTGAAAAGATGGCTCACAACAATAATAACCCGATTTTTGTAACAATAACTATGTACAAGTTTTGCAGACAATCCGCACTTGGGATGGGCGCCCAGCATCCACTACGGACTACGAGAAATAGAATTATCGGTAAGTAAATTCTTATTTTCTCTGACGTCCTAAGTGGATGCTGGGGACTCCGTCAGGACCATGGGGATTATACCAAAGCTCCCAAACGGGCGGGAGAGTGCGGATGACTCTGCAGCACCGAATGAGAGAACTCCAGGTCCTCCTCAGTCAGGGTGTGCCCCTGACCAAGTATCAGCTCGGCAAAGTTGTAAAGCCGAGACCCCTCGGGCAGCCGCCCAAGATGAGCCCACCTTCCTTGTGGAATGGGCATTTACATATTTTGGCTGTGGCAGGCCTGCCACAGAATGTGCAAGCTGAATTGTACTACACATCCAACTAGCAATCGTCTGCTTAGAAGCAAGAGCACCCAGTTTTTTGGGTGCATACAGGATAACAGCAAGTCAGTTTTCCTGACTCCAGCCGTCCTGGAAACCATATTTTCAGGGCCCTGACAACATCTAGCAACTTGGAGTCCTCCAAGTCCCTAGTAGCCGCAGGTACCACAATAAGCTGGTTCGGGTGAAACACTGACACCACCTTAGGGAGAAACTGGGGATGAGTCCGCAGCTCTGCCCTGTCCGAATGGACAATCAGATATGGGCTTTTTTGAGACAAACGCCGCCAATTCTGACACTCGCCTGGCCGAGGCCAGGGCCAACAGCATGGTCACTTTCCCTGTGAGATATTTCAAATCCACAGATTTGAGCGGTTTAAACCAATGTGATTTTAGGAATCCCAGAACTACGTTGAGATCCCACAGTGCCACTGGAGGCACAAAAGGGGGTTGTATATGCAGTACTCCCTTGACAAACTTCTGGACTTCAGGAACTGAAGCCAATTCTTTCTGGAAGAAAATCGACAGGGCCGAAATTTGAACCTTAATGGACCCCAATTTGAGGCCCATAGACACTCCTGTTTGCAGGAAATGCAGGAAACGACCGAGTTGAAATTTCTTCATGGGGCCTTCCTGGCCTCACACCACGCAACATATTTTCGCCACATGTGGTGATAATGTTGTGCGGTCACCTCCTTCCCGGCTTTGACCAGGGTAGGAATGACCTCTTCCGGAATGCCTTTTTCCCGTAGGATCCGGCGTTCAACCGCCATGCCGTCAAACGCAGCCGCGGTAAGTCTTGGAACAGACATGGTACTTGCTGAAGCAAGTCCCTTCTTAGCGGCAGAGGCCATGAGTCCTCTGTGAGCATCTATTGAAGTTCCGGGTACCAAGTCCTTCTTGGCCAATCCGGAGCCACGAGTATAGTTCTTACTCCTCTACGTCTTATAATTCTCAATACCTTGGGTATGAGAAGCAGAGGAGGGAAGACATACACCGACTGGTACACCCACGGTGTTACCAGAACGTCCACAGCTATTGCCTGAGGGTCTTTTGACCTGGCGCAATACTTGTCCAGTTTTTTGTTCAGGCGGGACGCCATCATGTCCACCTTTGGTCTTTTCCAACGGTTCACAATCATGTGGAAGACTTCCCGATGAAGTCCCCACTCTCCCGGGTGGAGGTTGTGCCTGCTGAGGAAGTCTGCTTCCCAGTTGTCAACTCCCGGAATGAACACTGCTGACAGTGCTATCACATGATTTTCCGCCCAGCGAAAAATCCTTGCAGTTTCTGCCATTGCCCTCCTGCTTCTTGTGCCGCCCTGTCTGTTTACGTGGGCGACTGCCGTGATGTTGTCCCACTGGATCAATACCGGCTGACCTTGAAGCAGAGGTCTTGCTAAGCTTAGAGCATTGTAAATTGCCCTTAGCTCCAGTATATTTATGTGGAGAAAAATCTCCAGACTTGATCACACTCCCTGGAAATTTTTTCCCTGTGTGACTGCTCCCCAGCCTCTCAGGCTGGCCTCCGTGGTCACCAGCATCCAATCCTGAATGCCGAATCTGCGGCCCTCTAGAAGATGAGCACTCTGTAACCACCACAGGAGAGACACCCTTGTCCTTGGAGATAGGGTTATCCGCTGATGCATCTGAAAATGCGATCCGTACCATTTGTCCAGCAGATCCCACTGAAAAGTTCTTGCGTGGAATCTGCCGAATGGAATCGCTTCGTAATAAGCCACCATTTTTCCCAGGACTCTTGTGCAATGATGCACTGACACTTTTCCTGGTTTTAGGAGGTTCCTGACTAGCTCGGATAACTCCCTGGCTTTCTCCTCCGGGAGAAACACCTTTTTCTGGACTGTGTCCAGAACCATCCCTAGGAACAGCAGACGTGTCGTCGGAAACGACTGCGATTTTGGATATTTAGAATCCACCCGTGCTGTCGTAGAACTACTTGAGATAGTGCTACTCCGACTTCCAACTGTTCTCTGGACCTTGCCCTTATCAGGAGATCGTCCAAGTAAGGGATAATTAAGATGCCTTTTCTTTGAAGAAGAATCATCATTTCGGCCATTACTTTGGTAAAGACCCGGGGTGCCGTGGACAATCCAAACGGCAGCGTCTGAAACTGATAGTGACAGTTCCGTACCACGAACCTGAGGTACCCTTGGTGAGAAGGGCAATTTTGGACATGGAGGTAAGCATCCTTGATGTCCAGGGACACCATATAGTCCCCTTCTTCCTGGTTCGCTATCACTGCTCTGAGTGACTCCATCTTGATTTGAACCTTTGTATGTAAGTGTTCAAAGATTTCCCATTTAGAATAGGTCTCACCGAGCCGTCTGGCTTCAGTACCACAATATAGTGTGGAATAATACCCCTTTCCTTGTTGTAGGAGGGGTACTTTGATTATCACCTGCTGGGAATACAGCTTGTGAATTGTTTCCAATACTGCCTCCCTGTCGGAGGAAAACGTTGGTAAAGCAGACATCAGGAGCCTGCGAGGGGGAGACGTCTCGAATCTCCAGTCTGTACCCCTGGGATACTACTTGTAGGATCCAGGGGTCCACTTGCGAGTGAGCCCACTACGCGCTGAAACTCTTGAGACGACCCCCCACCGCACCTGAGTCCGCTTGTACGGCCCCCAGCGTCATGCTGAGGACTTGGCAGAAGCTTTGGAGGGCTTCAGTTCCTGGGAATGGGCTGCCTGCTGCAGTCTTCTTCCCTTTCCTCTATCCCTGGGCAGATATGACTGGCCTTTTGCCCGCTTGCCCTTATGGGGACGAAAGGACTGAGGCTGAAAAGACGGTGTCTTTTTCTGCTGAGATGTGATTTGGGGTAAAAAAGGTGGATTTTCCAGCTGTTGCCGAGGCCACCAGGTCCGATGGACCGACCCCAAATAACTCCTCCCCTTTATACGGCAATACTTCCATGTGCCGTTTGGAATCTGCATCACCTGACCACTGTCGTGTCCATAAACATCTTCTGGCAGATATGGACATCGCACTTACTCTTGATGCCAGAGTGCTATAAGGGAAAAACACTTATATAAGGTTGTCCCTGTATAATTATAGCGTTTTTGGTGTGTGCTGGCAAACTCTCCCTCTGTCTCCCCAAAGGGCTAGTGGGGTCCTGTCCTCTATCAGAGCATTCCCTGTGTGTGTGCTGTGTGTCGGTACGTGTGTGTCGACATGTATGAGGACGATGTTGGTGAGGAGGCGGAGCAATTGCCTGTAATGGTGATGTCACTCTCTAGGGAGTCGACACCGGAATGGATGGCTTATTTAGGGAATTACGTGATAATGTCAACACGCTGCAAGGTCGGTTGACGACATGAGACGGCCGGCAAACCAATTAGTACCTGTCCAGGCGTCTCAAACACCGTCAGGGGCTTTAAAACGCCCATTACCTCAGTCGGTCGACACAGACACAGACACGGACACTGACTCCAGTGTCGACGGTGAAGAAACAAACGTATTTTCCATTAGGGCCACACGTTACATGTTAAGGGCAATGAAGGAGGTGTTACATATTTCTGATACTACAAGTACCACAAAAAAGGGTATTATGTGGGGTGTGAAAAAACTACCTGTAGTTTTTCCTGAATCAGATAAATTAAATGAAGTGTGTAATGATGCGTGGGTTTCCCCCGATAGAAAATTATTGGCGTCATACCCTTTCCCGCCAGAAGTTAGGGCGCGTTGGGAAACACCCCCTAGGGTGGATAAGGCGCTCACACGCTTATCAAAACAAGTGGCGTTACCGTCTCCAGATACGGCCGCCCTCAAGGAGCCAGCTGATAGGAGGCTGGAAAATATCCTAAAAAGTATATACACACATACTGGTGTTATACTGCGACCAGCGATCGCCTCAGCCTGGATGTGCAGCGCTGGGGTGGCTTGGTCGGATTCCCTGACTGAAAATATTGATACCCTTGACAGGGACAGTATTTTATTGACTATAGAGCATTTAAAAGATGCATTTCTATATATGCGAGATGCACAGAGGGATATTTGCACTCTGGCATCAAGAGTAAGTGCGATGTCCATGTCTGCCAGAAGATGTTTATGGACACGACAGTGGTCAGGTGATGCAGATTCCAAACGGCACATGGAAGTATTGCCGTATAAAGGGGAGGAGTTATTTGGGGTCGGTCCATCGGACCTGGTGGCCACGGCAACAGCTGGAAAATCCACCTTTTTTTTACCCCAAGTCACATCTCAGCAGAAAAAGACACCGTCTTTTCAGCCTCAGTCCTTTCGTCCCCATAAGGGCAAGCGGGCAAAAGGCCAGTCATATCTGCCAAGGGGTAGAGGAAAGGGAAGAAGACTGCAGCAGGCAGCTCCTTCCCAGGAACAGAAGCCCTCCACCGCTTCTGCCAAGTCCTCAGCATGACGCTGGGGCCGTACAAGCGGACTCAGGTGCGGTGGGGGGTCGTCTCAAGAGTTTCAGCGCGCAGTGGGCTCACTCGCAAGTGGACCCCTGGATCCTACAAGTAGTATCCCAGGGGTACAGATTGAAAGTTCGAGACGTCTCCCCCTCGCAGGTTCCTGAAGTCTGCTTTACCAACGTCTCCCTCCGACAGGGAGGCAGTATTGGAAACAATTCACAAGCTGTATTCCCAGCAGGTGATAATCAAAGTACCCCTCCTACAACAAGGAAAGGGGTATTATTCCACACTATTTGGCTCGGTGAGACCTATTCTAAATCTGAAATCTTTGAACACTTACATACAAAGGTTCAAATCAAGATGGAGTCACTCAGAGCAGTGATAGCGAACCAGGAAGAAGGGGACTATATGGTGTCCCTGGACATCAAGGATGCTTACCTCCATGTCCCAATTTGCCGTTCTCACCAAGGGTACCTCAGGTTCGTGGTACAGAACTGTCACTATCAGTTTCAGACGCTGCCGTTTGGATTGTCCACGGCACCCCGGGTCTTTACCAAGGTAATGGCCGAAATGATGATTCTTCTTCAAAGAAAAGGCGTCTTAATTATCCCTTACTTGGACGATCTCCTGATAAGGGCAAGGTCCAGAGAACAGTTGGAGGTCGGAGTAGCACTATCTCAAGTAGTTCTACGACAGCACGGGTGGATTCTAAATATTCCAAAATCGCAGCTGATTCCGACGACACGTCTGCTGTTCCTAGGGATGATTCTGGACACAGTCCAGAAAAAGGTGTTTCTCCCGGAGGAGAAAGCCAGGGAGTTATCCGAGCTAGTTAGGAACCTCCTAGAACCAGGCCAAGTGTCAGTGCATCAATGCACAAGAGTCCTGGGAAAAATGGTGGCTTCTTACGAAGCGATTCCATTCGGCAGATTTCACGCAAGAACTTTTCAGTGGGATCTGCTGGACGAATGGTCCGGATCGCATCTTCAGATGCATCAGCGGATAATCCTGTCTCCAAGGACAAGGGTGTCTCTTCTGTGGTGGCTGCAGAGTGCTCATCTACTAGAGGGCAGCAGATTCGGCATTCAGGACTGGGTCCTGGTGACCACGGATGCCAGCCTGAGAGGCTGGGGAGCAGTCACACAGGGAAGAAATTTCCAAGGAGTGTGGTCAAGTCTGGAGACTTCTCTCCACATAAATATACTGGAGCTAAGGGCAATTTACAATGCTCTGAGCCTAGGAAGACCTCTGCTTCAAAGTCAACCGGTGCTGATCCAGTCGGACAACATCACGGCAGTCGCCCACGTAAACAGACAGGGCGGCACAAGAAGCAGGAGGGCAATGGCAGCAAGGATTCTTCGCTGGGCGAAAAATCATGTGATAACACTGTCAGCGGTGTTCATTCCGGGAGTGGACAACTGGGAAGCAGACTTCCTCAGCAGGCACGACCTCCACCCGGGAGAGTGGGGACTTCATCTGGAAGTTTTCCACATGATTGTGAACCGTTGGGAAAGACCAAAGGTGGACATGATGGCGTCCCGTCTGAACAAAAAACTGGACAGGTATTGCGCTAGGTCAAGAGACCCTCAGGCAATAGCAGGGACGCTCTGGTAACACCGTGGGTGTACCAGTCGGTGTATGTGTTCTCTCCTCTGCCTCTCATACCCAAGGTACTGAGAATTATAAGACGGAGAGGAGTAAGAACTATACTCGTGGCTCCGGATTGGCCAAGAAGGACTTGGTACCCGGAACTTCAAGAGATACTAAGAAGGGACTTGCTTCAGCAAGGATCATGTCTGTTCCAAGTCTTACCGCGGCTGCGTTTGACGGCATGGCGGTTGAACGCCGGATCCTAAGGGAAAAAGGCATTCCGGAAGAGGTCATCCCTACCCTGGTCAGAGCCAGGAAGGAGGTGACCGCACAACATTATCACCACATTTGGCGAAAATATGTTGCATGGTGTGAGGCCAGGAAGGCCCCACGGAGGAATTTCAACTCGGTCGATTCCTGCATTTCCTGCAAACAGGAGTGTCTATGGGCCTCAAATTGGGGTCCATTAAGGTTCAAATTTCGGCCCTGTCGATTTTCTTCCAGAAAAAATTGGCTTCAGTTCCTGAAGTCCAGAAGTTTGTCAAGGGAGTACTGCATATACAACCCCCTTTTGTGCCTCCAGTGGCACTGTGGGATCTCAACGTAGTTCTGGGATTCCTCAAATCACATTGGTTTAAACCGCTCAAATCTGTGGATTTGAAATATCTCACATGGAAAGTGACCATGCTGTTGGCCCTGGCCTCGGCCAGGCGAGTGTCAGAATTGGCGGCTTTGTCTCACAAAAGCCCATATCGGATTGTCCATTCGGACAGGGCAGAGCTGCGGACTCGTCCCCAGTTTCTTCCTAAGGTGGTGTCAGCGTTTCACCTGAACCAGCTTATTGGGGTACCTGCGGCTACTAGGGACTTGGAGGACTCCAAGTTGCTAGATGTTGTCAGGGCCCTGAAAATATATGTTTCCAGGACGGCTGGAGTCAGGAAAACTGACTTGCTGTTATCCTGTATGCACCCAACAAACTGGGTGCTCTTGCTTCTAAGCAGACGATTGCTAGTTGGATGTGTAGTACAATTCAGCTTGCACATTCTGTGGCAGGCCTGCCACAGCCAAAATATGTAAATGCCCATTCCACAAGGAAGGTGGGCTCATCTTGGGCGGCTGCCCGAGGGGTCTCGGCTTTACAACTTTGCCGAGCTGCTACTTGGTCAGGGGCAAACACGTTTGCAAAATTCTACAAATTTGATACCCTGGCTGAGGAGGACCTGGAGTTCTCTCATTCGGTGCTGCAGAGTCATCCGCACTCTCCCGCCCGTTTGGGAGCTTTGGTATAATCCCCATGGTCCTTACGGAGTCCCCAGCATCCACTTAGGACGTCAGAGAAAATAAGAATTTACTTACCGATAATTCTATTTCTCGTAGTCCGTAGTGGATGCTGGGCGCCCATCCCAAGTGCGGATTGTCTGCAATACTTGTACATAGTTATTGTTAACTAAAACGGGTTATTATTGTTGTGAGCCATCTTTTCAGAGGCTCCGCTGTTATCATGCTGTTAACTGGGTTCAGATCACAGGTTGTACAGTGTGATTGGTGTGGCTGGTATGAGTCTTACCCGGGATTCAAAATCCTTCCTTATTGTGTACGCTCGTCCGGGCACAGTATCCTAACTGAGGCTTGGAGGAGGGTCATAGGGGGAGGAGCCAGTGCACACCACCTGATCCTAAAGCTTTTACTTTTGTGCCCTGTCTCCTGCGGAGCCGCTATTCCCCATGGTCCTTACGGAGTCCCCAGCATCCACTACGGACTACGAGAAATAGAATTATCGGTAAGTAAATTCTTATTTTTCTCATACGTCCTACAGGATGCTGGGGATGCTTCAAGAACCATGGGGTTTATACCAAAGCTCTAGAACGGGAGGGAGAGTGCGGATGATTCTGCAGCACCGATTGACCAAACAAGAGGTCCTCCTCAGCCAGGGTATCAAACTTGTAAAACTTTGCAAAGGTGTCTGAACCCGACCAAGTAGCAGCTCGGCACAGCTGTAATGCCGAGACCCCTCGGGCAGCCGCCCAGGAAGAGCCCACCTTTCTGGTAGAATGGGCTTTCACCGATTTCGGTAACGGCAATCCTGCCGTAGAATGAGCCTGCTGAATCGTATTACAGATCCAGCGCGCAATAGTCTGCTTGGAAGCAGGAGCCCCAATCTTGTTGTTGGGAGCCCACAGGACAAACAGAGCCTCTGTTTTCCTAATCTGCGCCGTTCTGGCGACAGATTTTCAAAGCTCTGACCACATCGAGAGACTTCGATTCCGCCAAGGCGTCAGTAGCCACTGGCACCACAATAGGCTGGTTTACGTGAAATGATGAAACCACTTTTGGCAGAAATTGCTGACGAGTTCTCAACTCCGCTCTATCAGTATGGAAGATTAAATAGGGGCTATTGTGAGACAAAGCCGCCAACTCAGATACCCGCCTTGCGGATGCCAAGGCCAACAACAGGACTACTTTCCAAGTAAGGAATTTTAACTCAACCTTACGTAAAGGTTCAAACCAATGAGATTGCAGGAACGGCAATACCACATTAAGATCCCACAGGAGGCACAAATGGAGGTTGGATGTGCAGTACGCCTTTCACGAAGGTCTGAACTTCTGGAAGGGAGGCCAATTCTTTCTGAAAGAAGATTGATCAGGCCGAAATCTGTACTTTAATAGAGCCTAACTTTAGGCCCGCATCCACACCTGCTTGCAAAAAATGGAGTAAACGCCCCAGCTGAAATTCTTCCGTAGGAGCCTTCTTGGATTCACACCAAGACACATATTTCCTCTAAATACGGTGGTAATGCTTTGCCGTTACTTCTTTTTTAGCCTGAAGAAGTGTGGGAATGACTTCACTGGGAATATCCTTTCTGGTTAGGATTTGGCGTTCAACCACCATGCCGTCAAACGCAGCCGCGGTAAGTCTTGATACACGCACGGTCCTTGTTGTAACAGGTCCTCCCGTAGAGGAAGAGGCCAGGGATCTTCTATGAGCAACTCCTGAAGATCTGGATACCAGGCCCTCTTTGGCCAGTCTGGAACAATGAGTATCGCCTGAACCCTTGTTCTTCTTATAATCTTTATCACCTTTGGAATGAGTGGAAGTGGAGGGAACACATAGACCGACGGAAACAGCCACCGTGTCACTAGGGCGTCCACCGATATTGCTTGAGGGTACCTTGACCTGGAACAATATCTCTGAAGTTTCTTGTTGAGGCGGGATGCCATCATGTCTATTTGAGGAATTCCCCAACGACTTGTCACTTCTGCAAAGACCTCTTGATGAAGACCCCACTCTCCTGGATGGAGATCGTGTCTGCTGGGGAAGTCTGCTTCCCAGTTGTCCACTCCTGGAATGAAAATTGCTGACAGAGTGCTTGCATGTCTCTCCGCCTAGCAAAGTACTTTTGTGGCCTCGGCCATTGCCGCTCTGCTCTTTGTTCCGCCCTGCCGGTTTATGTACGCCACTGCTGTTATGTTGTCTGACTGAATCAAGATGGGCAGACCGCGAAGAAGATGTTCCGCTTGCAGAATGCCATTGTAAATGGCCCTTAATTCCAGAATGTTTATGTGCAGATAAGCTTCCTGGCTTGACCATTTTCCCTGAAAGTTTCTCCCCTGTGTGACTGCTCCCCAGCCTCGGAGACTTGCATCTGTGGTCACCAGGATCCAATCCGGAATCCCGAACCTGCGTCCTTCCAGAAGGTGAGAACTGTGCAGCCACCACAGGAGGGAGATCCTGGTCCTGGAAGATAGGATTATTTTCCGGTGCATGTCCAGGTGAGACCCGGACCAATTGTCCAACAGGTCCCACTGAAACACCCTGGCATGGAACCGGCCATACTGAATGGCCTCGTAAGCCGCCACCATCTTCCCCAGCACCCGAGTGCATTGAAGAATCGACACTCTTGCCGGTTTCAGAATCTGTTTTACCATGTTCTGTATTTCCAGAGCCTTTTCCACTGGAAGAAAAACTCTCTGCAATTCTGTATCCAGAATCATACCCAGGAACGACAGCCGTGTCGTCGGAACCAACTGTGATTTTGGCAAGTTTAGGAGCCAACCATGTTGTTGCAGAATCGTCAGTGAGAGCGCAACGTTTTTCAGCAATTGCTCCTTGGATCTCGCCTTTATGAGGAGATCGTCCAAGTACGGGATAATTGTGATTCCTGCGCAGGAGAACCATCATTTCCGCTATATCCTTGGTGAAAATCCTCGGGGCCGTGGACAGACCAAACGGCGTCGTCTGAAATTGGTAATGACAATCCTGAACAGCAAACCTCAGGTATGCCTGATGTGGAGGATATATGGGGACGTGTAAGTAGGCATCCTTTATGTCGACCGACACCATAAAATCCCCCTCCTCCAGACTGGAGATCACTGCTCGGAGAGATTCCATCTTGAATTAGAATTTTTTTAGAAAGAAATTGAGGGATTTTAGGTTCAGAATCGGTCTGACTGAGCCATCCGGTTTCGGGACCACGAACAGACTTGAATAAAAGCCCTCTCCTGTTGTGACGGGGGTACCGTGACAATGACTTGATTTTGACACAGCTTTAGTATTGCAGCGCATACTACCTCCCTTTCTGGAAGAGAAGCTGGCAAGGCCGATTTGAAAAATCAGTGATGGGGCACGTCTTGAAACTCTAATTTGTACCCTTGGGTTACTATTTCTAAAATCCAAGGATCCAGGCCTGAGTGAACCCAGACCTGACTGAAGAGTTTGAGACGAGCCCCCACCGGTGCACAGACTCCCGCAGAGGAGCCCCAGCGTCATGCGGTGGATTTGGTAGAAGCCGGAGAGGACTTCTGCTCTTGGGAACTTGCCACAGCCTGTGACCTTTTTCCTCTTCCTCTCGCAGCAAGGAAGGAGGACCCTCGTCCTTTTTTGTATTTATTGGGCCGAAAGGACTGCATCTGATAGTGGGGCGTTTTCTTTTGTTGCAGGAACATAAGGTAAAAATGATTACTTACCCGCGGTAGCCAGGTAAGTATACCAGGTCAGTATACCAGGTCAGTAAGGCCGTCACCAAACAAGACACTACCGTTAAACGGTAGAGACTCCATAGTCTTCCTAGAGTCAGCATCAGCATTCCATTGATGAATCCACAATGCCCTCCTAGCCGAGACTGCCATGGCATTGGCCCTTGATCCCAAAAGGCCAATATCCCTTGCAGCTTCTTTTAAATATGCTGCAGCGTCCCTTATATGACCTAGAGTCAAAAGCACGCTATCCCTGTCCAGGGTATCTATCTCAGATGACAAGTTATCTGCCCACTTTTCAATAGCGCTACTCACCCATGCCGAAGCAACAGCAGGCCTGAGTAGCGAACCTGTAGTGACATAAATGGATTTTAATGTATTTTCCTGCTTACGATCCGCAGGATCCTTTAGGACTGCCGTGTCAGGAGACGAAAGCGCCACCTTTTTGGACAGACGCGATAAAGATTTGTCCACCGTGGGGGTTGACTCCCACTTTTCCCTGTCCCCAGAGGGGAATGGATATGCCACTGGAATTCTTTTGGGAACCTGTACCTTCTTGTCAGGATTTTCCCAAGCCTTTTCAAAAAGAGCGTTCAGTTCATGAGAGGGAGGAAACGTTACCTCAGGTTTCTTTCCTTTAAACATACAGACCCTTGTATCAGGAACAGCAGGTTCCTCCGTGATATGTAACATGTCTTTTATCGCCACAATCATGTACTGAATGCTCTTAGCCAGTTTAGGATTCAATCTGGCATCACTATAGTCGACACTGGAATAAGAGTCCGTGTCTGTATCTGTATCTGCTATCTGGGTAAATGCATGTTTCTGTGACCCCGAAGGGGCCTGAGCTTGTGAAAATGCATCCTCCATGGATTTCCTCCATGTCTGGTTCTTAGACTCAGATTTATCTAATCTCTTAGTCAACCGAGCCACATTTGCATTCAAAACACTCAACATATTCACCCAATCAGCCATCGGCGGTGCCGACACGGTCACTCCCACAGCGTTTTCTGTCCCCACTCCAGCCTCCTCCTGGGAAGAGCACTACCTACACCCACAACCACACTGGGGCTATAGGAGACAGACCCACAGCAAAGCCTGTTAGAGAAACACAGAGAGAGTTCTGCCAGCTCACAACCCAGCGCCTATCCCGGTTCTGAAGCGAGTAATATACTGCCCAGACCTGTTATCGCCTTTATATTCAATAAAATAGCACCAAATCACCTGTGCCCCCCCCGTTTTGCACCCTGTTACTTGTACAGTAGTGTGGGAGGCCAGGCTCAGCGTCTCTGCAGCTTCTGTGAAGAGAAAATGGCGCTGGTCAGAGCTGTGAGTGCTAAGCCACGCCCCCTTAATGGCGCGCTTCAGTCCCACTTAATTTTACATATTTATACTGGCGGGGGTCTGTATGTAGTGCCCAGGCACTGTATACACTTGTGCCAGTCGCTATTCAGGATTTATGCTGCCCAGGGCGCCCCCCCTGCGCCCTGCAGTGCCGTTTTGAATGAGGGAGCATGGCGCACAGCGCGGCCACTGCCCGGTACCTCAAAGCCGTCTTCTGCCGTCACTGAAGTCTTCTGATCTTCTTCTACTCACCCGGCTTCTGACTCTGCAAGGGGGTTGACGACGCGGCTCAGGGAACGAGCATCTAGGCGTACCTAGCGATCAGACCCTCTGGAGCTAATGGTGTCCAGTAGCCAAAGAAGCAGAGCCCTGAAACTCATAGAAGTAGGTCTGACTTCTCTCCACTCAGTCCCACGATGCAGGGAGCCTGTAGCCAGCAGGTCTCCCTGAAAATAAAAAACCTAACAAAAGTCTTTTCCAGAGAAACTCAGTAGAGCTCCCCTAGTGTGTGTCCAGTCACTCCTGGGCACAAAGTCTAACTGAGGTCTGGGGGAGGGGCATAGAGGGAGGAGCCAGTTCACACCCAGTAAAAGTCTTTTTAGTGTGCCCAAGCTCCTGCGGATCCCGTCTATACCCCATGGTCCTTTTGGAGTCCCCAGCATCCTTTAGGACGTAATCGAAAAAAAGGTGAAATATCTATGGTATAGGATATCTACGTAATATCACCCTATAGTAGTAGTGTATGAACAAGGTGCAATACGACAATTAGAATAAATACAGGTTGAGTATCCCATATCCAAATATTCCGAAATACGGAATATTCTGAAATACGGACTTTTTTGAGTGAGAGTGAGATAGAGAAATCTTTGTTTTTTGTGGCTCAATGTACACAAACTTTGTTTAATACACAAAGTTATTAAAAATATTGTATTAAATGACCTTCAGGCTGTGTGTATAAGGTGTATCTGAAACATAAATGCATTCTGTGCTTAGACTTGGGTCCCATCGCCATGATATCTCATTATGGTATGCAATTATTCCAAAATACGGAAAAATCCCATATCCAAAATACCTCTGGTCCCAAGCGTTTTGGATAAGGGATACTCAACCTGTATAAGAGTAGTATACTTATCAGAATAAACTTGTTTTGTGTGCTGTTCTGGTCCTATGCACAGGACCTGGAACCTCCAAACTTGGATGTGTGTTTCACAGGGGAATTGGCTTGTTTACCAGTTTTTCAAGCGTGCCCCAACAAAGAATCTTCTCTTCTTTCCCTTGTTACCTACTACAATATTTCACACTAGGGAGCACCACCAACAGAGAAATTTTAACGAACCCATTTGGAGTATATTATTGCAATGTTGGTCTTTGCTATCTATCTAACCATGTGTAAATAATCTGGGTCAGTGCGAAACCCTCCCTCCCCTTTAGAATATCATGTAAGTGCTACAGCAGTTTTCCTGAAAGTTTGATACTGCACATGCACAAAAATTCCTAAAAACCCCTACAGTGCATGTGTTACACAGCGGAGCTGTTGTCATGGAGACGCACAGTATCAGAGATGTTGTGAAAATGTGATGGGCGGTGACTGGAAGAGGGCTAGTAGTGCATGCAAAGATGGCCTGCTTAATGGGCACATAATGGAAGAGTCGGGGCGTGGCAGTGAAAGTGGCTGCCTACACAGACGCAGACATAGGAGGCCATAGGCCTGAAGCAAGTTTCCATGGTGCGACTAATGGTGGCATCTAAGGATGCACCAATCTGTACTACATCGTGCACAAACACTAAAAGAGATTGTAGCGGCATCTGCAGAGAGTCGCAGAAAGGAAACCGCCATTAGGCATTGCTGTGTGCGCTACTGCTTCCATCTCTGAGTAAGGTCCATAGGGGCCTATTTATTAACAAGTGATAAAACTCGTTGTGAATTATAAAATTTGTTGTGTATGATAAATGGTGCTCCAGCCAATCAGCCCCCAACTGTCATTTCTCATACGCAAGAGTTTTATCATTCACAACAAGTTTTAGCACTCGTTGGTAATGGGCCCCATAATACCCAACAAGCCCGAGAATGGAAAGCTGACATTGTCCTGAAATGTATTAGCTAAAACATAAACCAGAGTTACATGACTTAATGCAGATACAGTTCTATCTGCCATATGTTTTTTTGAGGACAAAAATGATCTTATTGGGTGTTAAGTGGGCAACAGAAGCACCTCTACAGTCGCAGTAACAGCGTAAAATGAACTCATCAACTTTATATAGGAAAATAATTCAGCAAAAGTAGCTACAGATAGGAGAATAGAGCTCTGGTTGGGAATACAGCAATGATATCATCTCACACCAATGTAACTATAGGACTCACCATTGTCCCTGTTCTCTTTCCCACTGCTGGGGGAGCTGTTGTCCCCATTGGCAGCACTATCAGAGTCTGACGTCTTGTCATGGGAGAGTCTCTGAGGGAACACAAGCAGGTCACAGATTAGACAGGCAGAAGGTACGGAAATGTGCCTGATGCACCGGGCATTTCTCTATTACTTTCTTGTTCTTAGATAATGATGCTCAGTGCTGAAACATGCTGCTTTCCCTTCCAACATTATGGGGTATATTCAATTAGGGTCGAAAGCTGCCGTCTGTAGAAAAGACGGCTTTTATTCGACTTTTTAAGGTCGAATCGTGATTCGACCTATTCAATCCCAGCTATTTTTATTCGACAAGTCGGGGAATTCGGCAGTATAGCTTCCGATTCATGTACTTTTGAGGGAAACGGGGCCAAATTCGACAGGATTTGGCCCGTTTCCAACCATCTCAGTCCGACATAAAAAAATGGCTGACTGAGATGAGGGACCTTACAGGAGGAGAGGGGGGAGAGCCGCGGGGAGACGGGGGAGAGCCGCGGGCATACAGTGGAGAGCAGCGCTACAGCACAGCGCTGCAGGAGGATGTGTCACAGCTCACGGCAGCGTCCACTCGGCTCCAACGGGTGAGGTCACGCTTGCTGGAGCCGGGTGGACACTGCTGTGAGGTCTGGCGGCTGTGAGACATCCTTCTGCAGCGCTGCTCTCCTCAGTCTGCCCGCGGCTGTTCCCGCTGGTCTCCCCCCTCCCCTCCGCTCACAGGTCTCATCTCAATTCAACTTTTTTTAAAGTCGAATTCAGATGGGATTGAATAGGGGTTGTCAGATCCATTCCCACAAATGCATGTCGGAATGGATCCGACCCTAATTGAATATACCCCTATGCTGCCAATAGGAGCTGTCAGAGCAGCAGCAGGACATGGAAGGTGCAGTGTGACACCACACACACACACAATGCACTTTGGATACTAACAGAACATAAAAAAAGGGGATGTGACCCACATGTTTCACCTTCTGACACGTCATTGGAGGAGCTCACCTTATCCAGCTCTAGTCTATGCCTCAGTGCTGGGGACGCAGAAAGCTGCATGGTGTTTGGGCTGGTGGCTTCCTTTATCACCTGCATGAAGATGGTTATATAGAAGTAAGTAATACAGATCAGAGCACAAGGTACCACACAGCCTGCTCTACAGTCCTTGGTATGGAAGAGAATAGAAGCATGGCTTTTATTAATGGCACTAGAGCACTAGTTTAGTGTACATGCGGTGTACAATATTGTACAACAAACAGCCACTTCTCTTATTCTAGTGCCATACCAAATGCAATGCAAGCAAATACACTGTGTATTGGAGATACATAGCTTCTGCAAACAAGTCCTTACAGATAAGCAAAGATTTTCTTCAGCAGATGCAACAATTCACGTCAGAAACTATTTCCATTACCTTTCCTAAAGTTCATTATATTGTAGCAAACATTTTGCATATTATATCATTTTTCCTTCTATCAGCTACTGGAAATGGAGGTGCACACTGAGGCAGAACTACCATTGGTGCAGCAGGTGCATTGCACCGGGCTCTCTGCTTCCCAGACCAGCAATTAGTTATCCCCCCTCACCCTCCACCAGACCATTCTGAGCAATGTCGGATGAATGGCCCAGTGAAGAGAGCACTCTCTGAGGGACTTGCCCCTTATCTTAGGGAGGCAGGGTTCACCTTGTGTATGCTGGACTGATAGAGGAGTCCTGCCACCTATCAGTGCTGATGATCACAGCCACATACCTCCCAACATGACCCTCTCCAGGAGGGACAGAATGCTCTGCTCCTGGACTTCCCTCTTAATGTATGATTGCTGGCACCTGTTTTGAACGGGTGGTCTTCAGTATGCCGGCGGTCGGCCTCCCGGCGACCAGCATACCGGCGCCGGGAGACCGACAGCCGGCATACCGACACTTATTCTCCCTCGTGGGGGTCCACGACCCCCCTGGAGGGAGAATAAAATAGTGTGGCGCGCGTAGCGCGCCACCGTGCCCGTAGTGTGGCGAGCACAGCGAGCCTGCAAGGGGCTCATTTGTGCTCGCCACACTGTCGGTAAGCCGGCGGCCGGCCTCCCGGCGCCGGTATGCTGGTCGCCGGGAGGCCGGCCGCCGGCAGATCGTAGTGAACCCGATTTGAACAGGTTAGTGGATCAGAAAGGTGTGTCAGCACAGGTGATGGCAATTCTAAATGAAGAGGGAAGTCCAGGAGTAGAGCATTCTGTCCCTCCTGAAGAGGGTCATGTTGGGAGGTATGCAGCCACATAATGCCTCTAATAAACAGACAGATGGACATTTTCTCTGATTCACTTCTGTCTGTGAATTACAGGCAGCACTGTCAGAGTCTGCCTGACTGAGTGCCAAACTGATGAAAGCACATGGGGTGGGGGCCCTGTCACAGACAGAGCAGAGGCCGCTGTGTCTCTCCCCCACCAAGGAACATGCCCTCTGTTCTCAGCACTGTGCAGGACATTGTGCTTGAATCCCTGTCACCCACTGACTCTCCCTCTTCCTGCCTCCCACTGTCACCCTCTGCCTCCCCGTCACACATTGCTGTGTGGCATATTGTAAACTTGGGTTGGGATGGAGGAGGGGGGCCCAAATTATAGTTTTGCACCTGAAAATTTGCATGTGGTATACCTTTGAGGGGACAGAAAGTGTGTATAGTGAGAGTAGTGTGTAGTGGGCTTTCCGGGGTAAAGTGGTAGATCAGCGACATTTGTTTCAGCTAGCATGGT
Source organism: Pseudophryne corroboree (assembly GCF_028390025.1). Lineage (NCBI taxonomy): Eukaryota > Metazoa > Chordata > Amphibia > Anura > Myobatrachidae > Pseudophryne > Pseudophryne corroboree. The sequence continues at coordinate 619,824,466 of NC_086449.1, read as the reverse complement.
AACAGTGAGCAGATGTAATGCAATTCATATTTTAGTGCATAGATAACAGTAGGTAACAGCAACATTCAGTATTCTGTGTGAATGTTGGATTTCCCAGTCCCACCTTCATCCATTCTTCAGCCTGTTCCCGACTCTGGACCGCCAGCACCAGAAGCTCAGAATTAGGGAGGCAGAAGCGTAACTCGTGTTTCTTACGGCGCCCATCCTTGGGAACATATGTGACACTGCACAAGGCCAAAGGCATCTCCAAGTGAGGCTGCTGGTCTTTAGAGCTCTTGTAACACTGCGGAAAGGCAATGTTAAATGTCAGGATTACTAGGATGTCAGCACATATCAATCATATTCGCCTTTTAGATTGTAAGCTCGCAAGAGCAGGGCCGTCTCCCCTCATGTGCCTTTCCTTCTCTTACTTGCACATCTTATACTTCATACTTGTTTGCACTTAACCCCTGGTTTTCTGTATATACCGTGTACTTGCCCTATATTGTCTCAAACTGTAAGTACTGTTTTGCTCATTTGTTTATGTACTGTGTAATGGGTGCTGTGGATCCCTTGTGGCGCCATATAATTAAAGGATAATAATAATAATAATAATAATATTACACTTTCACAGCACAGTTATTGTAGAGGGCCTGTCACGTGATCAGAGTACTAATCACATGTGCAATTTATTATATATACAGCCTCCTGACGAAACCGGTCTGGGCGTGGTGTGCTGACGTGGCTTTCATCTGGTGTATTCTCCTCTCCGTCCTCATGCGGCTCCTGGTCCCGGCGTGCTGCCGGCTACAGACAAGCGGCTGTGCGGTCTACCATTCACACACACACACACACACGTGGTAAAGATACACATAATAAACATCAACTTGTATTTTTGTTTTGATTGACCCACCGATGTTAAAGGCAGCCTTATATGTGACATGCAGTGTGTAACCAGTGCTTGGACTTGTGGCTGGAGCACTGAACCACTTTCAGTGAATGTGAGTGAACTAATCTACAGTAGCAGTTGATTATTTTCTTATGAAGGTGCTACAATGCGCTCAGGTCTGCTTCAAAGCGTGTGACACTAGAATAAAGCCACCCATGTGCCAAAGGTGTACTGCAGCATTTCTGCCTGGTATTCCTTATGTGCCAAGCATCTTCCTCCTGGCTGCACATCAGATGACCCCGGCAGTATAGGTGCCTGTATAACACCTCCTCTAAACGCCTAGTTCACATTCTCACAGTTGCAATTTGTTTCCATCCCAGTAGCCACAAGCTCTGAGATACAGGAAATCCCTTCTGGCACTCGCAGTATTTTGATACTGTGGACGTAACAGAAGGATCGCCTTCCTTCCTTCCTACTTGGTGTGTTTGTTTTATTCTTTCAGCATCTTTTCTCTAGGATTGTACCTTTCACCGCTAATTTCCAATCAGACTTAATTCCTCTTACCAATAATTTATTGTCCCTGATGAGTGTCAGCTGCTTGGCCCATTGTCCAAAGCGTTTCTTGCGCAGCAGAAATGCACAGATCCTGCTGTCCCGCACCAGATGCAGAGAAGCCTCCTGTGAAGGCCACTGATGCATTAATCGCTGAGCTTTGCCCTCTTCATCTTCCTCATCATAGGACTCATAGGAGCTGCTCAGCCCATCCGACTCATTATCTGCACATAAAGAAACACAAGGGGCATGTGATATTGCTGTGCTATAACCCATAGGAAACACCTACATAGTGGCTTTCATTAGAATAACTACAACTATTACAGGAATCTATCTGATCAGATACTATTGGTAATAGCACATCACTGCTGCGTGCACCATGATAATTAATGCTGTAAGACCAATTCTGTGGCAAAACATATAGAACCCCTAAAACTGTACAGTAACACTTGTGCTTGTGTGTGTCCCACTACTATGTCACTCGTACCTCTGTCATGCAAATCTGTCCACCCGAGAGAACGTCAAGGACAGTCCCCCAGAAAGTGCTATTTAGGAATTATTGAGTAAGATTTAAAGTTTACATTTATGGACAATTTCCTAAAAATGTCTTACAAATATAAGATTGGAATAAACAAAGAGCACAAATACATGACGGTATCTGCGGCATGGTCTAATCCGGATCTGTCTTACTGTGGTACCCAGACTACCTACAGTAAGAACTTCTTTTTTCAGATTCCTAAAGTCTTAAAGACAGAGAGATCAGTGCTTAAATTCTAAGCAATCTGACTGGATTGCTTAGAAGTTAAGCACGGATCTCTCCGTGTGTATGCCCCCCAGCGATAGCGATGCGCGGTCTCGCACGTCTCTATCGCCCATGCTAGATTGGCCTGCATGCAAACCCCCCCCCCCCCCCTCACTGAGCATACATCACGCTTTGCTGAGCAGGGGGGAAGATGTGTGCTGAGCGGTCACTGATAGATCGCACAGCATACATCTCTGGGGAAATCTCCCTGTCAGTACTGGCCTTTAAAGAAGTTGGTCAGCAATATTCTGATACCTACAATAAAGGAGATGTGAGGGAGAGCTGTTTAGCATAGTGGTATGTGCTGCTGAGGTCACTTACAGGAGTTCTTCTGCTCCCCATTGATCTGAGTCAGAGGGTAATTGTTATCTGCTTCCTCATAATATCCATCTTCTATGGAATTGGGAGGACTGGTGCTATCTGTGCAAAACAGGAAGAGACACCAGGAAGAAACATTACAGAAATATCACAGCTGGAACTGGGAGCAAGAAGTGCTACATTTACTGTTTAATGCAATACATTAAAAGAATGGGACATTATAACTTACACGATTACATATATGTCCTTATACACTTTTGCTGCAGCTACGCCATAGCTTCTTTGCTTGGATGTGCGTCATAGTCGCAATGTCACAAAACCGCTACACAAGACTGCACTAATTAATTTGATGTGTGACACTTGTACATCTGTGAATCTGTAGACAAAATGCTACAATGTGGCAACTGTGGAGTTTTTTTTCACGCCAAGTTCCGTTGTGCTTCATCTGTGACTCTGTATGTGTTTAAAACGAATTCCAGTGCTGTTAAAGTCACAGCCCTGTGTCTCTGGTACAGACTGAGTGGTGTCCCCGTGTGTCTCTGGTACAGACTGAGCGGTGTCCCCCCTTGTCTCTGGTACAGACTGAGCGGTGTCCCCCCGTGTCTCTGGTACAGACTGAGAGGTGTCCCCCCCGTGTCTCTGGTACAAACTGAGCAGTGTGTCCCCGTGTCTCTGGTACAAACTGAGCAGTGTGTCCCCGTGTCTCTGGTACAGACTGAGCAGTGTGTCCCCGTGTCTCTGGTACAGACTGAGCGGTGTCCCCTGTGTCTCTGGTACAGACTGAGCGGTGTTCCCCTGTGTCTCTGGTACAGACTGAGCGGTGTCCCCCTGTGTCTCTGGTACAGACTGAGCGGTGTGTCCCCGTGTCTCTGGTACAGACTGAGCAGTGTCCCCCTGTGTCTCTTGTACAGACTGAGCGGTGTCCCCCTGTGTCTCTGGGACTGATCGGTGTCCCCGTGTCTCTGGTACAGACTGAGCAGTGTCCCCCTGCGTCTCTGGTACAGACTGAGCGGTGTCCCCCCGTGTCTCTGGTACAGACTGAGCGGTGTCCCCCTGTGTCTCTGGTACAGACTGAGCGGTGTCCCCCCGTGTCTCTGGTACAGACTGAGCGGTGTGTCCCCGTGTCTCTGGTACAGACTGAGTGGTGTCCCCCCCCGTGTCTCTCGTACAGATTGAGTGGTCCCCCCCCCCGTGTCTCTGAGACTGAGCAGTGTCCCCCCCTGTGTCTGCAAAATTTAAAGTAAAAGTCACTATGCTAAACCGCTCGGCGCAGCTCCCTCCCGCCCGGCCTCTCGCGCCACATGGCGTATTGAGGTTAGGTGCATGAGGCACATCTGAACCTCCCATTTATGGGCACCGATGCAAAGCTGAACACAAGCTGGCCATTACTGAATGAAACTACATATTGATACTCGCCAATATGTCGAGTTGTATGCAGTGCTGTGACCAGACAGCCCTATCTGTATGCTTGGATTGGCACTATCATCATTTTCAGTGCACACTTGCACCAGCCCTATCCTTGGTGCACAATATCCACCTAAAAACAGACGTAATTATACATATGCACAATTCCACTGACACGCCCTCACAAAACACTTCCTACATACTGTACGAATAGCCCATAACCACTTGTCAGTATCCAGAATCTGACTGCAATTCATTCTCCTACCACTTGGGGTGCTGTGGCTATGCCATGTCAGCAGGGGAATGGTTTTCTCTCCTCAGCCAGTGACTACCTGCCCGTGTGCTTGCCTGTTATAATGCACTGGGCCCGATCATTAGCCATAATTCCTAGGGTACTGATCCTACTGTTTGTACTTCTATTTCCTCAAACTTTGGTGCTTCAGCTGTTCCCTATTCAGCAATCAGTAATTCTTAGTACATGTTGGTACTTGAGATTCCAGCTTACATTTATATCTAGCCTTTGATCTGCAATTTCTGCTCACTTGTATCCAGTGTGCAACTTCGAGTACTAGCACTTCTTGATAAGATTACACTTTGCTTTATTGCATGTATACTATCTGCAGCTGCAGTATTATTAGCAGTCTTATGTATGTACATATATCATTATAGCATTATCTACTCAATACTCTATACCATAGACTGTGTTTTTGTCATTTGAACTTCCAGCTTATCTGAACTGTGTATTTGCACCTGTTACTAATCAGCTTACCTTTTTGCATATCCTATACGATTACCTGCATCACTGTACTTGTCATCCTGTAGCTGCTTACCTTATTGCATATCCTATACTATTACCTGCATCACTGTACTTGTCATCCTGTAGCTGCTTACCTTATTGCATATCCTATACTATTACCTGCATCACTGTACTTGTCATCCTGTAGCTGCTTACCTTATTGCATATCCTATACTATTACCTGCATCACTGTACTTGTCATCCTGTAGCCGCTTACCTTATTGCATATCCTATACTATTACCTGCATCACTGTACTTGTCATCCTGGAACCTGACTTGCTTTGCAATCTCGGGATAAATGTAATAGCCTCCGAGTTGTCGGAGGGGCGAGACTGTGCCAGTCTGCCCATTTTATTAAAGCAGCAATCATTTATAAGGCAAAACCTCCAGCAACTCGAGGGGCTGTTACATTTAGCCCATGGTGTCAGTCGGTCTCCGGCCACAGGAGAGTATACCGCATCCAATGCTACAGTATATGTATGAATTGCAGCAACATTTACTCACTGGCTTCTCTCCTGGACTTTATTAACAGTTATTACTTATATGTTCAGAGACATGTAACTATTCCTAATGTGCCGCAACTATTTCTGCATTTACCTGCCTGTTTATCCTCATTACTCAGGCTGCTGTGTCCCTATTCCCAGTCACTGCTCCACTACGGCACTGCTTACTCACTGCAATACTTTTTGGATAAAGCTTCTCAGACATAAGCCATATTGGCAAGTGACGCATTCCTTTAAGTATGAGTGTGATAGAATCCATGAAACCACCCAGATATATAGCCCTTCACCCATAAATGGAAATGTGACTAAACTGCATGCAACGGGTTTTTAAGGATGTGCAGCAATTTTAAATGTGAAGCCAGCCGCCAGCCAATCAAAGATCGTGGACTGGCAGCTGCTGCACTGCAAGCTTTGATTGGCTCACGAACCGTCACCATATTTGAGATGCCCCTACCGCCGGAGACCAAACTTACTGAGGGGCAGGAGAGGCACGCGCTGCGCTCTCCTCCCCTCAGACAAGGAGGCCAGCAGCAGAAAAGCCCAGCACAGCAGCAGCAGCAGAACCCAGCCCAGCAGGGGTGGCAGTGAGCACTGGGGGCAGTTTGTGTAAGCAGGACTATTGGGTGCATTATGTGTATCTGGCACTACATTATTTGTATTTGGCAAAACACTGGGAACATTATGTGTAACTGGCACTATACTGGGGGCATTATCTGTATCTGGCAATATACTGGGAACATTATGTGTATCTGGCACTATACTGGGGGCATTATGTGTATCTGGCACTATACTGGAGACAGTATGTGTAAGGAGCACTACTGTGGGCATTATGTGTAAGGCTGTTAAGTGTGTGTGTGTGTGTGTGTGTGTGTGTGTGTGTGTGTGTGTGTGTGTGTGTGTGTGTGTGTGTGTATATAATGTCACTTCCGGCGGGACGTCACAGTCGGGACCGGAAGTGGGACGACAAACGCCGAGACACACGATGGGAGGCGGTAAACGTGACCTGGGAACCTGTACGTTTATGTATTTAAGCACTGTTTGTTTTGCACGGAGTGTTATGTGTGTCCTGATGACGGGAGGCAGTACCCCGAAACGTTGAAGATTAAAGCACCTTGAATTTTCACTAAGTTGGTAGTCCAGGAGTGACTATCATTTGGAGGATATATATATATATATATATATATATATATATATATAGTTTGATAACATAATATAAAGTTGTGAAGCCACGCCCACTTTCTGTGGGGGGGTTGGGAAGGGCGCTTCAAAATTTCTTGCTTAGGGTGCTAGTAGACCTGGAGCCGGTCGTGCTAACATGGATGCATTTCAACAAATTAGGCCATTTCTGTCTATGAGCTAACTGGACATTGGCCCTGCCAGGGCGAGGCCTGTGTGACCACCTGGTGAAAAGGGCACAAATTACTTACTGTGAGACGTGATATACTCAGTGGATTTCCCTGGTCCAAGGGGCACAGCTTCTTCATAGTAATCCTCTGGTGGTGGAGTGGTTGGTAGAGGAGGTGGAGGGACACAAGGTGCTGGCGGCGGTGGAGAAGATGGCCGCTCCGTCTCTCTATAATCATCCTGCATATCACGTAACCCTTGCAAGTCACAATCTGTATAAAATGAAAAAAAAAAAAAGTTACATAATCCAAGAATTGGAGCCATTAACAAATATCATCATCAATGGCTGATGCACACAGAATACAACAATCTCCAAACATATGCTTTGCTGTAATAGGAACAGCATTAGAACTACACAAATAATTGTTTCCCATACACTATACATTTAATGAGAGACAGAATTCCATAAAAGTTTAACAATAATGAGTCACACATGATAAATGACACTGATTCCGTTAGGGTGGCTTGGTTGTAAAGTTTCTAAAATCAGTCTATTGATAGACATCTTGAAGGTGTCATCCGCCAGTATTGAAGTTTTAAGAACAGAAAAGTGAGTGTTGTTTTCCTAGTTAACCACTTAACTGACGATTTTTCCTTTCAAAACCGTTTCTAACATTGTTTTTTTTAATGTTTTTTATTAATGTTTTATAAAATATAGTTTAGAAAGTGTTTTTTTTTTAAATATTTAAATATTATATTATGCACATCTGCAGAACGGATCTCCTCGTCAAACATTTGGGTGGCGCGGTCGCATGTGATCTGACCATGCCAGTTAAGTGGTTTTAAGGACAATAAATACTGATTTCACACATTCCACATCACACTTGGCTGCTGTTAAGGATTTCACATTGGGATTACAACATCTTTGCTGAATGGAACCCACAACATCCAACGAGGCTGCTAGATTGCCAGGAGAGAGTCTATGTACACTGAAAATAGGTTTCATGCCAGTGTTTCCCAACCTCTGTTCTCAAGGCACACTTAAGGGGGGTACACACGGAGAGATCCGTGCTTAAAATCTAAGCAATCTGACTAGATTAAGCACGGATCTCTAAGTGTGTATGCCCCCCAGCGATAGTGATGCGCGGCCCTGCGCGTCGCTATCACCGGTGCTAGATTGGCCTGCATCGCTCATTTCACCCGCTGAAATGAGCGCGCCCCCCTCCCGGTCACATGTGCTGAGTGGTCTGTGACAGATCGCTCAGCACACAACTCTCCCCGTGTGTACTGCCCTTAACAGTTCAGGTTTTAGTGATAACCATGCTTGAGCAGAGATGGTTAAAGTAAAATAACTGAGGTACTAATTAAGTCACCCGTGCTTAAGTATGGCGATCATTTAAACTGTTAGTGTGCCATTAGGATATTGGCTGGGAACCTGTTTTATGCATAACCAATATCTCTTCTATTCCAGTGTTTCCCAACTCCAGTCCTCAGAAAACCCTATCAGTGCATGTTTTACAGATCTCCTAGTTGGTGCACAGATACGGTCATTACTGCCTGACATGTTTTAAACGATGCATAGGTGGCGCTGATTATTTCACAGTGATACTGAAGAGATCTGTAAAACATGTACTTAGTGGTTCCCGAGTTGGGAAACACTTTTATACAAAATGTAGAGACACAAGATTATCCAAAATGTCATACTGTACTGTATATTAAAGTTTCAGATAACAGAGAAAAATAAAAGCATCTACACATATTAGGGGGATCAGTATGTTTTACTGGCGGCCGGGATGGCGGCCATCAGTATACCAGCAGTGGGGCGAGCGCAAAGAATCCCCTTACGGACTCACTACGCTCGCCACAGGTTCTATTCCCACTCTATGGGTGTCGTGGACACCCACAAGTGGGAAGAGCCCATGTGCTGGGATTCTGGCTGTCGGCATCCCGGCGTCTATATCCTGACCACTGGGATACCGACAGCCAGCAAATTAACTGCATCCCATATAAGGCTATGACAGGGAGAAGTTACTCCCCCCACCTATCAATGTCTGGGTATCCGGATTCTGGGTCGACACCCATTGGTCGACAGTGGCTAGGTCGACACTATAAATATTCATGTGGACTACGATTGGGAACGGTAACCTGTGCGGAGCGCAGCGGTAGCAGAGCAAAGCACCTTGCCCGAAGCATGGCGAGCGAAGCGAACCATGCGAGGGGACACGGTGCACTAATTGGGGTTCCCGGTCACTTTACAACGAAAACGACACCAAAAAAAGAAAAACTCACATCGACCTTATTCATGTCGACCTAATAGCCATGTCGACCTATTTCTACTGTCGACCTAGCCACTGTCGCCCAATAAGTGTCGACCCTGAGTCCCATACCCCAAAGCCTGTACCCCATAGCAGATGCACACTTGCTGTGTTCACCATATAATACTGTGGTGTACAAAGGGAATACGGTCGTTAGGTTGACACAGCTTACGTCGACAGTCATTAGGTCGGCCACTGAAGGTCGACATGGGCATTAGGTCAACATGCACTATGACGACAGGTCAAAAAGTCGACGTGAGTTTTTCACACGTCACGATCCATGTGGACTACAATTGGGAACGGTAACCAGTGCCGAGCGCAGCGAGTCACCTTGCCCGAAGCATGATGAGAGAAGCGAGCCATGCGAGGGGACATGGTGCACTAACTGAGGTTCCCCATGACTTTACGAAGAAAACGACACCAAAAAAAGCCCAAAAACTCATGTCACCCTTTTCGCCTGTCGACCTAGTACATGTCGACCTAATGCCCATGTCGACCTAGTGCACGTCAACCTTCAGTGGTCGACCTAAGTTGTGTCGACCCAACGACCCATACCCGTCCCAAGTATATGAACATCTACTATTATTGTAACTATCGTTTATCTGATCCACCATTTTCTGGTAAAGTCCTATTACACTACATTATGGGGTATATTCAATTAGGGTCGGATCCATTCCGACATGCATTTGTCGAAATGGATCCGACAACCCCTATTCAATCTCATCTCAATTCGACTTTTAAAAAACGGAGGAGATCAGCGCTACAGTAGCGCTGCAGGAGAATGTCACACAGCCGCCAGACCTCACGGCAGTGTCCACCCAGCTCCAGCAAGTGTGACCTCACTTGCTGGATCCGGGTGGACGCTGCCGTGAGCGGCGCGGCTGTGTGACATCCTGCTGCAGCGCTGTGCTATAGCGCTGATCTCCCCTATATGCCCACGGCTGTCTCCCGTCTCCCTGTGGCTGTCCCCCCCTCTCCTAATCTGGGTCCCTCATCTCAGTCCCACATTTTTTTATGTCGGACTGAGATGGTCGGAAACGGGGCCAAATCCTGTCGAATTTGGCCCCGTTTCACTCAAAAGTACGTGAATCGGCAGCTATACCGCCGATTCACGTACTATTCAACAAGTCGAATTCCACGACTTGTCGAATAAAAACTGCTGGGACTGAATAGGTCGGATCACGATTCAACCTTAAAAAGTCGAATACTGCCGTCTTTTCGACAGACGGCAGTTTTCGACCCTAATTGAATATACCCCTATGTGTATTATACAAGTTCTTCCTCAATCTTAATGAAAATCGCTGCCTGAATATTATAGTCCATTACACTTGCGTGGTTGCTAGATTATTATAGCTCTTTTTAGATTATTCTGGTTTTACACAAACATTAAAGATTAATTAATTTGTCTCATTTTATTTGTAATTAAAGTGGATTTTTGTATCCCCACTTACGCCATACTGATACCTTTAAAACCTGGGTTCATTCTATGTACTTGAATTGAGGATAGAAAAAATAAATTAATGAAAATCCCAGAATCATTGCAGGGATCATCTTTCCATTTTTATCAGCCAGAATATTGCTGTGTGTGGCAATTATTGTTTTACAGTATCTATTTATTAAAGTAAGCTGAAGAATTAGTTTCTATAATCATTTATTATAGGAGAGAATTCTTCACGTTCACAAGCTTAGAATGGAACATAATGACATCCATTGGCCCAATCAACATATAGACAACATACCAAATTCCTCAAAAAGAGACTCCACAAAGCTGGTACCATTGTGATATGCTGCAGTGTTCATATACTGAAAGTCCAAGTCATCTCCTAGAAAATCACAAAACAAGCGTTACTCTAGCAGAAGGAAGACGTCATAAACATTCAAGTCTTAGGCTTTTTTCCACTAGAGGGCAGCAACGTATTAATAAACCCTATCTACGTGGTTCCACAAAGAGTTTTACCTGAATTAGTCTATCTTGAATTCTTCTACATTTGTCACTGTGTCCCACTCACCACTTCTTATTCTATCCTGATTCTCATCATACCTATGAAACTGGCCCCTCAGTGCTTATAGCTCTAGGAAAACTAAGACATGTGGCTTTATTTCATCTCAGTGCCTCTCAGCATCTGTGTTGGTCATTGTTACTGAATAGAACTCATTGCTCACCTCTTGTGTGTCAGTGGGTGTGTAAAGAGATAACAAGTGGTGGCTAGCTAGACACTGGTGTGTCACTGTCAACGACGCAGATGCACTGACCCAGGCAGCCATGTCCAGATGGAGAAACTACACCTGCCATAGCACAGGTGCAATCTCCAAAGTGGCCAGTGGGGAAGGAGGGAGGCATATCGGTATGGTGAACATCAGCAGTGGCCTTAGAATAAAGATGCAATAGCTGCTGCCATAGTGTCCACCTCGGACACTAACTGAATGAATTACCTTTGCCTGCGTACACAAGGGGCGCATCTAGAGAGGAGGAGGCGCGTGTGCAGTCTCCATTCCTGCCCCGTCTATCCGGCAGAGCAATAGACTCTGGGCACTAGTAGACCCTAGCGCTGTCTCAGAGTCTAGTGCACATGCACAGGTCCTCAGGAAAATGGTGCAGCAGCCATTTTCCCAGTGATTTTTATACTGAGCATGTGCAAAAAGCCATTCCCTTTTCCTGTTCGTTTCTGCAGCGCTGCCACCGCCGATGCAGGGCTACAGAGGGCAAGTATTGTAAAAATGGTTGCAGGGTGTGCGGTGTGGATCCACTTGGACCCCGGGGGCCAGTGGGCGCCACACACACTGCAAACATTATAGATACACTGCTGAGACTTTATATCATATGAATCTAGAAACAATACAGACTTAGCATGACAAATAGTATGACAAATCCTTCCTACTGTACCTGGAGAAGGCTGTAGTTGGCGCAGGATGCTGCATACCGCACTCTGCTTCTCTCTAGTTGTGGCGCTCAGGAATTCATGGTCTAGAAGCTTCAGTAGAACATTCAGTTCTGGCAGCAGCTGGTCTAGAACTGAAACAGAGAAAAAATATTCTACATTACTATGAAGATATCAGGGATGATATAGGAGGAATTGTTACTCCAGAGAGTTTACACACCGGAGGCAAAGTCTCAGCAGTAAACGGAGCAAAGGAGTAGTTGCAATAATAAAAGGAAGAATGCAAACGTCTGCCATATCGGACATGTCCAAAGAGGGACGCAACATACCATAAGGCACTGCTCTCTATACATTCTATTTCATCCACATGAACTATACAGTTGGGAGGTTACCTGACTTCCCAACAACTATTTCAATCCAATGTACCGCTCTTCTACATTATGTAGGTGTAGTAGGGAATACAGATTGTACGCTCGAACTGATGCAAAAGATTAAAGATTCTCTGCAAAGACCTTTGTAATAGGCAGACACAATATACAAGAATGGTTCATTAGATACAATTATTTAGATTGAATGTGGAGGCCTTTGAATACTATGGGGAAAGTAGTCTGTGGCCACGGTTAAGCGAATAAATAAAGATGAACAACACAAACAAAAGCCAGGATGCAGTAGGCTGAGGCTGCAGCCACTGCATCACCTGAAGCTTCCTATCAGTAGGCCTGATTCATGGGAAAAGTGGAGGTACTAAGGGCCTAATTCTGAGTTGATCGCAGAAGCAAATATGTTAGCATTTGGGCAAAACCATGGGGGTAATTCCAAGTTGATCGCAGCAGGAAATTTTTTAGCAGTTGGGCAAAACCATGTGCACTGCAGGGGAGGCAGATATAACATGTGCAGAGAGAGTTAGATTTGGGTGTGGTGTGTTCAATCTACAATCTAAATTGCAGTGTAAAAATAAAGCAGCCAGTATTTACCCTGCACAGAAACAAAATAACCCACCCAAATCTAACTCTCTCTGCAAATGTTATATCTGCATCCGGGATGCGGTCAAGATGCCGCCGGCCGGAATCCCGGCGGTCGAAATACCGACGCCGGAATCCCGACCGCCACAATCCCAACATATTCTCCGTCCGTGGGTGTTCACGACACCCATAGAGGGAGAATATAATAGTGTGCCGAGCGTAGCGAGGCACCGTGCCCGCAGCGTGGCGAGCGAAGCGAGCCCGCAAGGGGCTGCGTTCCGCTCGCCACCCCTGTTGGGATTGTGTGGTCGGGATTCCGGCGTCGGTATTTCGACCGCCGGGATTCCGACCGGCGGCATTTAGTACTGATCCCCTGCATCCCCTGCAGTGCACATGGTTTTGCCCAACTGCTAAAAAATTTCCTGCTGCGATCAACTTGGAATTACCCCCATGCATGTGCAATGCAGGGGGACAGATATAACATGTGCAGAGAGTGTTAGATTTGGGTGGGGTGTGTTTAAACTGAAATTTAAATTGCAGTGTAAAAATAAAGCAACCAGTATTTAGAAACATAGAATTTGACGGCAGATAAGAACCACTTGGCCCATCTAGTCTGCCCCTTTTTTTTTATCCTTTAGGTAATCTCAACCCTTTTTGAACCTTAATTCTTTGTAAGGATATTCATATGCCTATCCCAAGCATGTTTAAATTGCTCTACAGTCTTAGCCTCTACCAGCTCTGATGGGAGGCTATTCCACTTATCCACCACCCTTTCTGTGAAGTAATTTTTCCTTAAATTTCCCCTGAACCTGCCTCCCTCCAGTTTCAGTGTATGTCCTCGAGTTCTAATACTCCTCTTCCTTTGAAGAATGTTTCCCTCCTGAACTTTGTTAAAACCTTTGGTATATTTGAAAGTTTATATCATGTCCCCCCTTTCCCTTCTCTCCTCCATACTATACATGTTAAGATCTTTTAGCCTTTCCAGGTAAGTTTTGTGATGTAGGCCATGCACCATTTTAGTTGCCCTTCTTTGTACACTCTCTAATGTATTTATATCCTTCTGGAGATAGGGTCTCCAGAACTGGACACAGTATTCCAGATGGGGCCGTACCAATGACCTATACAGTGGCATTATCACTTCTTTTTTCCTACTACTGATTCCTCTCCCTATGCAACCAAGCATCTGACTTGCCTTTCTCATTGCTTTGTTGCATTGCTTTCCTGCCTTTAAGTCACTTGAAATAGTGACTCCTAAATCCCTTTCCTCCTCAGTAGTTACCATTATAGTACCCTTGATACTATATTTAGCCTTTGGGTTTTTGAGACCCAAGTGCATGATTTTGCATTTTTTAGCATTAAACTGTAGTTGCCACGTTCTTGACCATTACCCTGCACAAAAACAAAATAATCCACCGAAATCTTATTCTCTCTGCACATGTTACATCTTCTCCCCCTGCAGTGCACATGGTTTTGCCCAATTGCTAACAAACTTGCTGCTGCGATCAACTCAGAATTACCCCCTATGTGTGAATGACTACAAGTCGGTGAAACAAGAAACCATTAGTGTCAGTGCAGAACAGTGTGAAATCTGCGCCTATATTAGGAGGATAAGAAGCAGGTGGAATGCGCGCTATGTGAAGAGGGTCTCGAGTAGCAGAGAAGTAAGAGGCATGGCTGAGTGCTTTATCTCCACTCTGCACAATGGCAGAACACCAAGGCTGGGGGTGTATGACGAATACCACAGACAGGCGACAGACAGCTCACACACAATCCAAGAAACAAGTGGTAACAGTCTCCACATTTGTCAGTGTGTCATCTCTGCAGTCTTCTTGCTAGCAGTGTTATCAGCTCTAATAGCAGTGCAGCCCCTGACACAGACTGGGGGTCTATTTATTATAGGGAGATACAGGTACCTCCAGTGATAGCTTCCTAATAGACAGCATAGGGAAGACTATGTAAAAGGACTGCAATGGTCCTCCTCTCCACAGCCGTGTCAGCATAGTGACAGCAGGGCAGCCAGCAGAAAAAAATGCTTTATTTAAACTTTTTCTTTTAAATATTATAACGGATTGAGGAGGGTTCATTGCAATCTTTAAACAGCTAACCTATAATGGAGGAGATGTATCAAGCAGTGTAAATAGTGAAGTGGAGAAGTTGCCCAGAGCAGGTATAATATTATAGAATGTATGCTACCTTGAAGCTGATTGTTTGTTTGCTATGAACAACTTCTCTACTGGTCCGCTTCTCTACACTGATTTCCCTCTAATACCAACTTTCATACCAAAATCCTGGGTCCAGTCAGGTCACTGAACATGGGTTTCAAGCCGTGTCACAGATGCTTGAAACCCATTCACACTGCAGGCTGGACTCGGGATATTGCCGGGACTTCTTCTATGCTGGCGCTTGGAGATAACATCATCTCCAAGTGCCACTGAGCTGGCTCTCCACAGGTGTTAATGGGACATGGGTCGAATGACCCGGGTGACCCGTTCAGACTGCTCCTTAACCAGAGTTCTTCCCGAGATCAGCCATGCTGGACCAGGTTGGATTCCAAGGTCACTGGACCTGGGTTTATTTTTCAAGGACCCTTTTACACTGAACCACAACTCAGATTAACCTAGCAATTACCTGGGTTTTTGTGGCGGTATGAAAGAGGTATAAGTTTCCAGGCAACACTAGATGCAGTTACTAAGAGCAGGAAGATTATTTTTGCAATGCTTTGATTGTCCCCTATATCATCTGAGCATAGTATATCAGACTGTTAGTTTGCAACTTAACAAGAATGCATTAGGCATGTGTGTATATTCTGTATTCCGTCTCTGCCTCAAGGGAGGACATCAGGTCTACAAAGAAGGCAAATATCACCAATTCACACTGTTGTCTGAACTGGGCAGTACGGATAGTTAGCATTACTGCCTCACAGTGCTGAGGTCATGGGTTTGATTCCCACCATGGCCCTAACTGTGCAGAGTTTGTATATTCTAACCCATACTTGTATGGGTTTCCTCCGGGTACTCCGGTTTCCTCCCACAATCCAAAATATACTGGTAGGTTAAATGGATCCCAACAAAAATTAACCCTAGCGTGAATGTGTCTGTGTCATACTTGCCTACCTGCCCCTATCCATGAGGGAGAAAATGCTCTGTTCCTGGACTTTCCTGGTAATGTATGATTGCCATCACCTGTGGTGAGCTAGTTAATTGATAAGAAAGGTGTTTCACCACAGGTGATGGCAATCATACATTACCAGGAAAGTCCAGGAACAGAGCATTTTCTCCCTCATGGAGAGGGTCAGGTAGGCAAGTATGGTCTGTGTACATGTGGTAGGGAATATAGATTGTAAACTCCACTGGGGCAGGGACTGATGTGAATGGGCAAACATTCTCTGTAAAGCGCTGCGGAATATGTGTGCGCTATATAAATAACTGGTAATAGTAATAATAAAAAGAAGAAGTCCTTAATTCATTCAGGTTGTAGTTAAAGATCAATTATTTGTTGTGAACTTATATAGGCAACCTAATAATACAGATTTTATATATTAATTTTTCATCACGTTACATAAGACTTCAGTTGTGTCGTCCGTATGATAGTTACATCTATTCAGGATGGCCTAGCGCAGGATGTGTGTAACATCCCCTTTTCCGGCAGCTCTGATTACACCTTAGTGAGGGTTATACAGCAGAGACAGACATCTGATGAGTAAACACATTTAGACAACACGAACCATCCACTGAAAACTCTTAGTAAAGGTTGCTAGTGATGCACCCCATACAGAGTAATCTCTCGGCTTCCTTGTACATTAATAGTGTGTTCATATGGTGGACAAAATAAATAGTAGGTAGCAATGTAACTACTGTATATCAATAACCATTTATAGCTCTTCTGTTTATAAGATCATTTTATTGGTCCAGATATGGAAACTAACTACCAGGATCTACCTCTACCTTCACAACTGAAAAGGTGGGAAAGTAGGGACAGAGGCCTCTGGACTGGGTATTAAAACGGGATGTAGTTATATGACCGGTGGTCGGCACGCTGACCAACAGGGACTATGCCAACTCGTGGGTGTCCACAACACCCATAGAGTGGGAATAAAACCTGTGGCGAGCCCGCAAGGTACTGGTTACGCTCGCCTCCCTTGCTGGCATTCTGTGGCTGGGATCCCGGCCATCGGTAACACGTTACACACCCGTATTAAACTCATTTCCTTCTTAATTTACTCAGTGCTGTTTTCCCTTCTAAGACATTCTACTGGATTGCTAATAGAAAAATTATTATTTTGGTGTAAATAGTCATAATTCATTGACAAAGATATTGCATGATTCCATTTGACTCTAGTTACCAGACAAGTCAATAGGAGACCATTTAAGATGAATTAATCACTCACTAGATACAATGATCTGAGACTAATGAGTGCTGACCGATGTCACCTTGAAATGGCTTATGTGACAAGTCTCCTGTAATCATCACACTTCAGCTGGATGGAGGGTGACTATCAACGGAGTGCACTCCCTATACAAACAGTCCCTGGGGTCACACCAGGTCTGACAAACAATGCTGGGAACAGAAACAGAGATTGAGGCCCCCACAAAACTCTCAAAGTCAACAAGAAAAGCGGGAGCGGGCAATGTGCAGGGAGCAGGCACCTGGAGATAGCAATGTAATCCATTTACTGAGAGTTATTTTTCCTTCCCACACCACTCCCTCTTTTATTCCATCTATCTGCACTTCCTTCCAAACTTCTCATGATTGTGTCTCTCATTCATTCTCTTTCTGTGAATATTGGGAATATGCCGTCTGACATTCCCGCTGTGCAGGTCATGTGACAGCTTCCTTATTACTCTGCCATTCTCATACAATCAGTTTCCTTCATTTGTGCACAAAACCTTTTTGTTTCATTTGTTTCAATGCTGGTCCGGTATCCTTTCTAAAATATACACAGCAAATAACAGATCATATTATCAACCAAGCAGTAAAAGGACTTCAGTGTTCTCCCCATGCTTTATTTTTCAGGTGATCCGCATGGAAAAATTCCCCTCCTGGCTGAATGGAGCTGCTCGTCCTGTCACAGCTCCATAATCCCCCTGATCCCCCCTATCACAGGCCGCGGTGTCTCTTCCCCTCTCCCTGTATCAGTTTCCCGCGGGCTCTGCTCGCCGCCATACCGAGTTTTCTATGCCTCTGCCATCTGAGATGCACACACCTGTGCAGATGAGCTGCAGCCGGTGGATTGGGGTGGCCATCAGTAGGGAGCGGGGGTGAGACGGCTGCTCTGCGTTGAGATCTGCCACTACTGCCCCACGCACTTGGGAGCGCCCTCTCCCAGCCATGTACCTGCTGGACTGAGCCCCCACAGATGGAGCAGGGCACCCCCTTCCCCTCCACACCCCCTTCCCCTCTCTACCCCTCCTCCCCCACAATGCGTCCGCAATGCATTGAACAAAGGTTGACCCCTGGAAGCGCAGTCCATTGTCATTTTTTTAATCGGTGCGTCTACATGTGACATCACACAGCCACTCCAAAAACGCTCTTGGTACGCCCCTGTTCGACCCACCATGTCTTCATAACGCTGTGTCACCGCTCGTGAACGCCTACTGTTGTCAATTACATTGTGGCTGCATCGGCCAAGTCTTAGTAAGGCCCTAAGTCAGGAACAAGCCCAGTTGAAATGTGCTATTTTGTACCTTGAAAAAATCTTATCAGGGGCAAATGCAAAATACAGATTTAGGGGGATATTAACTAACAATCATTCTGACATGATTTAGCTATTTGTTTTGCGATAATGCCACGATTTTGCTAATCGTGAATTTACTAAGGCTAATTCGCATGTAAATTGCATATCAAACTCGACTTTGCAGACCAAATTGCGGCAAATCACCATCGGAACAAACGTCTGTAAAATAACATTGGTATCAATGCAAAGCGCGCATTTACCAAGAATAATTTTTGGAAAAGGGATTAAAGTCACACCAAAAATCGCACCTTAATGCACAAATCGATGCAGTTACTTTAGCAAGCATATTTTCTTTTCTGTTTTTAGTGAAATTTTAAGAAAAAAAAAAAACAGTGTGGGGTCACCCACCAGAAAGCAAAACCAGTGCAGGGCTCTGTGAGCCTGTCCTGGTTCAAGAAATACAGGGGGAAAATGGTGTGGGGGTCCCCCGCATTTCAATGAACCAGTATTTGGCTCTTGAGCTGGTCCTGGTTCCAGAAATACAGGGGAAAACTGCCTAGGGGTCCCCCTTATTTCCAACAAACAGCAGCGGTCTCTTACTAGTAGAGGTATAATGCCACAGCCAGAGGACACACTTGACGGGGTCCACCAGCCATAGCATTTAGCCCCCCTCAAATAGTCACCACAGCCTTGAGATTCCTTGGAAAGTGGGGACCACCCCAATAAAGGGGTCCCTCCTGGGGACCCCAAGGGCTAAGGAGAAGCCGGGGCTATCCCCGGCACCCCTGGTCGGTGGGTGCCAAGTTGATAGCAATCAGTTAAAGTTAGAATAATATTTTATTTTACAGGCGGAATACAGGTTCCAGCAAGCTTCCCCCGCAAGCCGGGCACATCCTAGGTGGGCAGTCTCAGTGTAACAACCAGGCTGCCCAGTATGCGTGTGCTGCATGTAAGATAAAGCACTTGCAGCAAGGGTTGTCAGGTGTCATTTTGCATACTTTAAGCTGGATCTGCTCCCAACTTTATATAAAGGCCCAAGGTTTTCAGTTCATTTTCTTCTACTCATTATATAATCCTGTGTAGCAGGTGTCAAGTGCTTGCGTTACTTTGTCGGCAGTCGGTATCCCGGTGGTCAGGATACCGACACCGGAATCCCGACTGCTGACAATACAGACAGCCAGAATCCTGGCCCACAGAAGCTATTCCTACTCGCCCCGCCACCAGCATACTGACGATCGGGATGCCATTGTCCGTATACTGACTGCTGGCATCCCGGTCATCAGTAAATTATACTGAACCCGATTAGAAGATGTAAAGCGTGTTCTCAGGAAACGGATAATACTAAGTGCCACTGAAACAGTACAATAGATTGCTTTGGTGAAGATGCAACACACAGAGGGTAAAAGCCGGATATATACAAAGTATTTTGAAAAAGCCAGATCCATATTAAGGGTGAGATGTAATGAAGTTTGGCAGCCGTGCAGGATGCTGGACGAACTCAGAAGCTTTTTGTTAAAGGGGCAATCATGTACAAGGCATGGTTTAGTCTTGTACATGATTGCCCCTTTAAAAAACGTCAGAGTTCAGGGATGTTTAGATTCCAAAAGAAGTGGGAAATCTATATTGAATTTCTCTGGGAAATCTATATTGAATTTCTCAACAAATCATTGCAAACGGATATAACGAGAAATTTTGATCCTCCTATAGGATTCCCGAATAAACCATAGATATTGTAAAATCCAGAGGCACCATCTATATTTTTACCTTATTTTCTCTGTACACCTCCCTTTCTTTTTTTTTTCTTTTTTACGTGTGAGTGATAATTGATGTATTTGGAGTGTCTGACCATACACAATTGTATTGTAATTCGAAGATGAATCTGGTTACAAACTATCACGTGTATTACTGACATTTATATTATTCGGTTGAATACGAGCTTCTTCTTTACCAGGTGTATGATTTAATATTAATATATGTCTACAGTCAGGTAGGAGTTCCCCCCTTCCCTTCCCCTTCCCCTCCCCCTCTCCTCTTCTGAATCTCTTCATTATTCCCTTTTCTCTAACTTTCTTCTTTTGTTGTTTCTTTTTCTTTCTTTTTCTCACTTTCCTTTATCTTTTTGTTTTGTCTGATTACAATGTAATATGAGCAAAGTCCACATTTTTTTTTTGGTTTTTATTATATTGTCTGCTTTTTTCTGTACCTTTTAAGGCAGTGAACTTGATTCAGAAACCTCTGTATTTATGCTCTACAGGTGTTTATATATCTGTCTTGTTCTATTTGCCTGACGGTATTGATGTACTCACTGCTCGATGTGGATTTCGCTGATCTGTACTTATTGAAAGTTGTAATTTTACTGAAAAAATCAATAAACAGTTATTTAAAGGAAAAAAAAAATATGTCAGAATTCAGCCGGCATCCCGCATGGGTTTTAATGACCCTAATGATAATAAAAGCACACACGCATATACTGAAATTATATATACAGGGACAACCTTTTATTCTAACATTTTTTTAAAATTCTACTAACAATGGACATACTGTACTGCATTGAATGACACTTTATAAAAACTAGGCAGGACTAAAAAAAGGTTCTATTGCCCACAGCTACCAATTACATATTCATTTTTCTAATACTTACACAATAAAATCCATATCTGATCGGTTACTATCAGCATGGTTTACAGAAATGTCCCATATTTTGTTTAAAGAAAGTCTGTAGATGTTTGTGTAGATGGTAAACTTGCGAGCAGGACCCTCTTACCTCTTTCTTTTGCTGGCCATACACCAGAACAATTTTGTTCAGCGGCGTAAGTTCATCCTACTCGACAGGAGAAAGAGTAGTGGAGGAGAGGTGCCATATGATGGACACCCGTTTTTTTTAAGCCCTGAGTAGGCCGAATATTGTGGAAACTATATAGAGCCAGATAAAGACCCCACAATATACCGCCCCGGGGCCCCATATTAATATATATATATATATATATATATATATATATATACACATATATATATATATATATATATACACATACATATATATATATATATATATATATATATACACACACACACACACACACACACTGCTCAAAAAAATAAGGGGAATACTAAAATAACACATCCTAGATCTGAATGAATTAAATATTCTTATTAAATACTTTGGGGCAGATGTATTAACCTGGAGAAGGCATAAGGAAGTGATAAACCAGTGATATGTGCAAGGTGATAAAGGCAGCAGCCAATCAGATCCTAACTGTTAATTTACATATTGGAGTTGATTGGCTGGTGCCTTTATCACCTTGCACATATCACTGGTTTATCACTTCCTTATGCCTTCTCCAGGTTAATACATCTGCCCCTATGTTCTTTACATAGTTGAATGTGCTGACAACAAAATCACACAAAAATGATCAATGGAAATCAAATTTATTAACCCATGGAGGTCTGGATTTGGAGTCACACTCAAAATGAAAGTGGAAAAACACACTACAGGCTGATCCAACTTTGATGTAATGTCCTTAAAACAAGTAAAAATGAGGCTCAGTAGTGTGTGTGGCCTCCACGTGCAAAACCCGCCCTGCTAGAACAGCCGCCCGCTTCCTGCCCTCCCAGCGTCTAAAGATGTCGTGCGCATGCGCACAGCATCCATTCACGCTATGGGAGAGATCTGGGGGAAGCCCAGCACTGACGGAGGTGCTAGGTACGCCCCCAACAGTGACGTCGCCAGCAACAGACAGCAACGTCTGTGGGCTGCACCGCCCACTAAAATGACGTAAGCGTAGCCACGCTCCCGCCCCCGTTTCGCAAATATGCCCCCGGAGTCCGGCACCCTGCCCCATTTAATTTCTAGAGGAAACACTATACACATATACTGCTCTCCCCTTTCATATAGATCCCCTGCTGGCACAGACACCCCCACACACACACTCACACAGCTCTCCCCACTCAGATCTCCATAATATAGCTGTCCTCCTTACACAACTCTCCCCCCGCAAGCTCAGATTCCCCAACACAGCTCCCCCATTAGATTCCTTTCCCCCCAACATATCTGACCCTTGCTCACAGACTACCCCGACACACAGACCCCCCCTCACTCAGCTCTTCTCATGCACTGATCCCCACTCCCTCACACAGATACACACCCACACACAATCAGTTCTCTCCCCTCTCACACAGCTGACCTCCTCCCAAACACATACGCTGCACCCTCGCACAATCACAACACACTCCCCCACCTCCGCGCTTTACTGGGCGCGTAAGTGCATCACCCTCTGAGAATGATGCACAACTGTACAACGATCGGTGCCTCTATGCCGGCAGCATGGTGTGGATGTAGCGGCGCCCAAACCGCGCAACCTGTCTGGAGGCACTGATCGCTATATGTGCATCATTCTCATCAAGTGAACTGCCCTACGCTCCCTCCCACCAGTCAGCTGTATGGGGCCTCCATAGGCAAGTGATCTGAACTCAGTGGTGGCCCAGACACCAGAGCAATGGTGGAGGTGCACCCTCAGGGCTGGAGCCCGGTGGTAACCGACTCCATTGTTTTTGGTACTTCCGCCACTGATTTTGTTCAAACTCCCCAACTAGTTAGCGGGTTGGAATGATAATCAGCAGCGTGTGGGAGCAAATGATAATCAGCTGTTCACTCCCACCCGCCTAAAAAACAGACAAAAACCACTGTCTTTCCAACTAGTTATGAAGCTCAAACATGTTTGATTTTTCCAAACTAATTATTCTAGTGTAGTGGAAAAGTTTCCAACTTTCCCGTCAACTAAATAATAATTAGGTGGACCCTTGCCAGCAGTGTCTGCCTACTTTTGTGACAGTCACCTCTCTCCTGCATGTCAAGTATTACCTGATCCTCAGCACAGGACAGCTCCATGGAGATCCGGTACCGTAGCTGCTACTGTCTCACTGCATCCTGTTTCGGGCACTACCAGTCTGGAGTTTGCTATGTCCAGTCTTGTTTTATTACTCTGTTTGTCCCCAACCGTAACACTGCAGATTATACAGGGGCTATACTAATAAATGTTCATTTAAATCTGACCCACTGTTTTAGCTAACTGCATTAGACTACATTGGTACTTGGCATTATGCTATCCTGCTCTATACAGATAACAGTGGTAATGTGGTTTGTAATGCAATAACCTTGTGTACATTAGCCTTTAAAATAAGAATTTACTTACCGATAATTCTATTTCTCATAGTCCGTAGTGGATGCTGGGGACTCCGAAAGGACCATGGGGAATAGCGGCTCCGCAGGAGACTGGGCACAAAGTAAAAGCTTTAGGACTAGCTGGTGTGCACTGGCTCCTCCCCCTATGACCCTCCGCCAAGCCTCAGTTAGGATACTGTGCCCGGACGAGCGTACACAATAAGGAAGGATTTTGAATCCCGGGTAAGACTCATTACCAGCCACACCAATCACACCGTACAACTTGTGATCTGAACCCAGTTAACAGCATGATAACAGAAGGAGCCTCTGAAAAGATGGCTCACAACAACAATAACCCGATTTTTGTAACAATAACTATGTACAAGTAATGCAGACAATCCGCACTTGGGATGGGCGCCCAGCATCCATTACGGACTATGAGAAATAGAATTATCGGTAAGTAAATTCTTATTTTCTCTAACGTCCTAGTGGATGCTGGGGACTCCGAAATGACCATGGGGATTATACCAAAGCTCCCAAACGGGCGGGAGAGTGCGGATGACTCTGCAGCACCGAATGAGAGAACTCCAGGTCCTCCTCAGCCAGGGTATCAAATTTGTAGAATTTAGCAAACGTGTTTGCCCCTGACCAAGTAGCTGCTCGGCAAAGTTGTAAAGCCGAGACCCCTCGGGCAGCCGCCCAAGATGAGCCCACTTTCCGTGTGGAATGGGCTTTTATAGATTTTGGCTGTGGCAGGCCTGCCACAGAATGTGCAAGCTGAATTGTACTACAAATCCAACGAGCAATCGTCTGCTTAGAAGCAGGAGCACCCAGCTTGTTGGGTGCATACAGGATAAACAGCGAGTCAGATTTTCTGACTCCAGCCGTCCTGGAAACATATATTTTCAGGGCCCTGACTACGTCCAGCAACTTGGAATCCTCCAAGTCCCTAGTAGCCGCAGGCACTACGATAGGTTGGTTTAAGTGAAATGCTGAAACCACCTTAGGGAGAAATTGAGGACGAGTCCTCAATTCTGCCCTGTCCGTATGAAAAATTAGGTAAGAGCTTTTATAGGATAAAGCCGCCAATTCTGATACACGCCTGGCTGAAGCCAGGGCTAACAGCATTACCACTTTCCAAGTGAGATACTTCAAGTCCACAGTGGTGAGTGGTTCAAACCAATGTGATTTTAGGAATCCCAACACTACATTGAGATCCCAAGGTGCCACTGGAGGCACAAAAGGAGGCTGTATATGCAGTACTCCCTTGACAAACGTCTGAACTTCAGGAACTGAAGCTAGTTCTTTTTGGAAGAATATTGACAGGGCCGAAATTTGAACCTTAATGGACCCTAATTTGAGGCCCATAGACAGTCCTGTTTGCAGGAAATGCAGGAATCGACCCAGTGAAATTCCTCCGTAGGGGCCTTCCTGGCCTCGCACCACGCAACATATTTACGCCAAATACGGTGATAATGTTGTACGGTTACATCCTTCCTGGCTTTGATCAGGGTAGGGATGACTTCATCCGGAATGCCTTTTTCAGGATCCGGCGTTCAACCGCCATGCCGTCAAACGCAGCCGCGGTAAGTCTTGGAACAGACATGGTCCCTGCTGGAGCAGGTCCTGTCTTAGAGGTAGAGGCCACGGGTCTTCCGTGAGCATCTCTTGAATTTCCGGGTACCAAGTCCTTCTTGGCCAATCCGGAGCCACGAGTATAGTCTTTACTCCTCTCCTTCTTATGATTCTCAGTACTTTTGGTATGAGAGGAAGAGGAGGGAACACATACACTGACCGGTACACCCACGGTGTTACCAGAGCGTCCACAACTATTGCCTGAGGGTCCCTTGACCTGGAACAATATCTGTCCAGTTTTTTGTTGAGGCGAGACGCCATCATGTCCACCTTTGGTTTTTCCCAACGGTTTACAATCATGTGGAAGACTTCCGGGTGAAGTCCCCACTCCCCCGGGTGAAGATCGTGTCCACTCCCGGAATGAACACTGCTGACAGTGCTATCACATGATTTTCCGCCCAGCGAAGAATCCTTGCCACTTCCGTCATTGCCCTCCTGCTTCTTGTGCCGCCCTGTCTGTTTACGTGGGCGACTGCCGTGATGTTGTCCGACTGGATCAATACTGGCTGACCCTGAAGCAGAGGCCTTGCCTGAAGTGACGTTTCCATGCTTGACCACAAGCCCTGGAAATTTTTTCCCTGTGTGACTGCTCCCCAGCCTCTCAGGCTGGCATCCGTGGTCACCAGGACCCAATCCTGAATGCCGAATCTGCGGCCCTCTAGGAGATGAGCACTCTGTAACCACCACAGGAGAGACACCCTTGTCCTTGGAGACAGGGTTATCCGCTGATGCATTTGAAGATGCGATCCGGACCATTTGTCTAGCAGATCCAACTGAAAAGTTCATGCGTGGAATCTGCCGAATGGAATCGCTTCGTAAGAAGCCACCATCTTTCCCAGGACCCTTGTGCACTGATGCACTGACACCTGGCCTGGTCTTAGGAGTTTCCTGACTAGGTCGGATAACTCCCTGGCTTTCTCTTCCGGGAGAAACACCTTTTTCTGTACTGTGTCCAGAATCATCCCTAGGAACAGCAGACGTGTCGTCGGAATCAGCTGCGATTTTGGAATATTTAGAATCCATCCGTGCTGTCGTAGTACTATTTGCGATAGTGCTACTCCGACCTCTAACTGTTCTCTGGACCGTGCCCTTATCAGGAGATCGTCCAAGTAAGGGATAATTAAGACGCCTTTTCTTCAAAGAAGAATCATCATTTCGGCCATTACCTTGGTAAAGACCCGGGGTGCCGTGGACAATCCAAACGGCAGCGTCTGAAACTGATAGTGACAGTTCTGTACCACAAACCTGAGGTACCCTTGGTGAGAAGGGCAAATTGGGACATGGAGGTAAGCATCCTTGATGTCCAGAGACACCATGTAGTCCCCTTCTTCCAGGTTCGCTATCACAGCTCTGAGTGACTCCATCTTGAACTTGAACCTTTTTATGTAAGTGTTCAAGGTTTTCAGATTTAAAATGGGTCTCACCGAGCCGTCCGGCTTCGGTACCACAAACAGCGTGGAGTAATACCCCTTTCCCTGTTGTAGGAGGGGTACCTTGATTATCACTTGCTGGGAATACAGCTTGTGAATGGCTTCCAATACCGCCTCCCTGTCGGGGGTAGACGTTGGTAAAGCAGACTTCCAGAACCGGCGAGGGGGAGACGTCTCGAATTCCAATTTGTACCCCTGAGATACTACCTGCAGGATCCAGGGGTCCACTTGCGAGTGAGCCCACTGCACGCTGAAATTCTTGAGACGGGCCCCCACCGTGCCTGAGTCCGCTTGTAAGGCCCCAGCGTCATGCTGAGGACTTGGCAGAAGCGGGGGAGGGCTTCTGGTCGTGGGAAGAAGCTGTCTGTTGTAGTCTTTTTCCCCTTCCTCTGCCCCGGGGCAGATATGAGTGGCCTTTTGCCCGCTTGCCCTTATGGGGACGAAAGGACTGAGCCTGAAAAGGCGGTATCTTTTTCTGCTGCGAGGTGACTTGGGGTAAAAAGGTGGATTTCCCAGCCGTTGCCGTGGCCACCAGGTCCGATAGACCGCCCCCAAATAACTCCTCCCCTTTATACGGCAATACTTCCATATGCCGTTTGGAATCCGCATCCCCTGACCACTGTCGCGTCCATAATCCTCTTCTGGCAGAAATGGACATCGCACTTACTCTTGATGCCAGAGTGCAAATGTCTCTCTGTGCATCTCGCATATATAGGAATGCATCCTTTAAATGCTCTATAGTCAATAATATATTGTCCCTGTCCAGGGTATCAATATTTTCAGTCAGGGAATCCGACCAAGCCACCCCAGCACTGCACATCCAGGCTGAGGCGATTGCTGGTCGCAGTATAACACCAGTATGTGTGTATATACTTTTAAGGATATTTTCCAGCCTCCTATCTGCTGGCTCCTTAAGGGCGGCCGTTTCTGGAGACGGTAACGCCACTTGTTTTGATAAGCGTGTGAGCGCCTTATCCACCCTAGGGGGTGTTTCCCAACGAGCCCTAACCTCTGGTGGGAAGGGATATAGTGCCAATAATTTTTTAGAAATTAGCAGTTTTCTGTCGGGGGTAACCCACGCTTCATCACACACTTCATTCAATTAATCTGATTCAGGAAAAACTACGGGTAGTTTTTTCACACCCCACATAATACCCCTTTTTGTGGTACTTGCAGTATCAGAGATGTGCAAAACCTCCTTCATTGCCGTGATCATGTAACGTGTGGCCCTACTGGAAAATACGTTTGTTTCTTCACCGTCGACACTGGAGTCAGTGTTTGTGTCTGGGTCCGTGTCGACCCACTGAGGTAATGGGCGTTTAATAACCCCTGACGGTGTTTGAGACGCCTGGACAGGCACTAACTGAGCTGCCGGCTGTCTCATGTCGTCAACAGTTTTCTGTAACGTGCCGACACTGTCCCGTAATTCCTTAATTACGGCCATCCATTCAGGTGTCGACTCCCTAGGGGGTGACATCACCATTATAGGCAATTGCTCCGCCTCCACATCATTTTCCTCCTCATACATGTCGACACACACGTACCGACACCCAGCACACACACAGGGAATGCTCTGATAGAGGATAGGACCCACTTAGCCCTTTGGGGAGACAGAGGGAGAGTTTGCCAGCACACACCAGAGCGCTATATATGTATAGGGACAACCTTACAATAAGTGTCTATCCCTTATAGCTGCTTATATCTGTTATTTTGCCAAATAAGTGCCCCCCTCTCTTTTTTACCCTGTTTCTATAGTTGCAGGATGCAGGGGAGATTCTGGGAGCCTTCCTACCAGCGGAGCTGTGTGGGAAAAATGGCGCTGTGTGCTGAGGAGATAGGCCCCGCCCCCTTCACGGCGGGCTCTTCTCCCGCTTTTTTCTGGAAAACTGGCAGGGGTTAAATACATCCATATAGCCCAGGAGCTATATGTGATGTATTTTTCGCCAACTAAGGTAAATTCATTGCTTCCCAGGACGCCCCCCCCCAGCGTCCTGCACCCTCAGTGACCGGAGTGTGAAGTGTGCTGAGAGCAATGGCGCACAGCTGCAGTGCTGTGCGCTACCTTATGAAGACAGGAAAGTCTTCTGCCGCCGATTTATGGACCTCTTCTTGCTTCAGCATCTGTAAGGGGGCCGGCGGCGCGGCTCCGGGACCCATCCATGGCTGGGCCTGTGATCGTCCCTCTGGAGCTAATGTCCAGTAGCCTAAGAAACCCAATCCACTCTGCACGCAGGTGAGTTCGTTTCTCTCCCCTAAGTCCCTCGATGCAGTGAGCCTGTTGCCAGCAGGTCTCACTGAAAATAAAAAACCTATTTAAACTTTTACTCTAAGCAGCTCAGGAGAGCCACCTAGATTGCACCCTTCTCGTTCGGGCACAAAATCTAACTGAGGCTTGGAGGAGGGTCATAGGGGGAGGAGCCAGTGCACACCAGCTAGTCCTAAAGCTTTTACTTTGTGCCCAGTCTCCTGCGGAGCCGCTATTCCCCATGGTCCTTTCGGAGTCCCCAGCATCCACTAGGACGTTAGAGAAAAGAGTATTACAATTCTGATTATCATTTCCCTTTAAAACAATGGTCAAACACATGGATGCACACGCCTGGTGCCTCACGTCACACATGCTGATTGTCTGAAAGATTCCATAATATAACCTAACAGAATTTGACATACCTATGGATAACCCAAACTGGGTCACTCTCCGCATTTGCCACTGTGCTGGATACAAACTGAATCCCCCCCTCCTCCTTACAAGCACTGCCCTTCCTGCCACCTCCTGCTGTAAACACATCAGCAGCTAATGTATATCTATCTATGCAGCCCTTCTGTTTCCTTTTAGTGCATTCCAGCCAAACGAAACAGTGGCTGCAGCCGAACTCAGCACATTTCACTGAGGGGAGCCACCAAAATTTACTCTAGACTTGGACTGACAGAGACGGATTTATCAATGAAAAAGTTTCCTACCCTTGAAACAGGAAAAGTGGTTGCAAGAGAGGCTGCTGGACTGAGCTGCCAGTCTGTCAGGACGTGCCAAACACATGGCCAGAGCTTCCTTACCTTACACTGAACCCTGGGATGACCTGTAGGTTTACTCACAGTCATATAAATGACGCAGTCGGAACATACCCCTAAATGAGCAAGCTAACCGAAGAAATGGCCTGAATTCAAACAGATCACATAATATTTAGACAGGTCTGTAAATCTGGTCTGCAGGTGACCTCCTGTGTGGTCATCTGTCAACTGCATTGTAATCCAGCTGTTCAGGCGGAGCACTGAGTGGCCAGGATTACACAGAATGGTCTGTCAGAGTGTCATCAAATTACACTCGGAGCTTGGCACAAGCCTGCCTATGGCCGGCTTTAGGTCTGTTCGGGTGTAAAGCGAATTGTACATTCAATCATTCTAATACTTTATTTCCAAAGAATTGTCCCATCAGTGGATAACCATCCAGAAACCTCTGAACAGTGTTGGGTGGTCAGTATAACAAATCATACAAAACAAAAGAGACAATAAAAGCAAATTATACTTAAAAACAGAACAAAGACATACGAGTTTGAGACTGTGCAGACATGAGGCAGAGGGTGGGGGGGCAGGGGGGGAGCTCATAAGAGCACCTGGTGTAACATTAGGCTAGCACCTGTATTACTGCTGATAGTTTTATTTCTGAATAATATTCCCATAAGTTATTTGTTTAAAATAACCTTATAGGTGATCGTCCCCTTCTTTCCCTTCACATATAGTTCCGATACAGACCGTGATGACAGAGACGGATTTAAGCCTCACGGGGTCCTAGGCAAAATACTGGTTTGGGGCCCCCTCACTCAATCAGTCCATTTCGTTCCTGAGTCATGTCCGTTACATTATTTGTCTTTCTTCCTCTTTATATTCATCTTTTCAAAGCTTTAAACATTACAGCCATTACAGACAAAAGGAACAAAAAGAGTGTTGCATATTGTGCATACAGAGTATGCCACACATCAGTGTCTCCTATATACAAATATTGCACACTTCAGTGCCCCCAATACACAATATGCCACACATCAGTGTCCTCTATACAAAATATGTCACACATCAGTGTCCCCTATACACAATATGCCATCCGTCAGTGCTCCCAATACACAATATCCCACACATCAGCATTCCCTATACACAATATATGCCACACATCAGTGCCCCTATATGCCACATATCAGTGTCCCCTATACACAATATGCACACATCAGTGTCCCTTATACACAATATGCCACACATTAGTGCCCCCAATATACCACACATCAGTGCCCCAATACACTATATGCCACACATCAGTATCCCCTAAACACAAAATGCACATCAGTGCCCCCACAATACACCACACATCAGTGTCCCCTATACACAATAAGCACATCAGTGTCCCCAATTCACAATATGCCACACATCAGTGTCCCCAATACACAATATGCCATACATTAATTTCCCCTATACACAATGTGCACATCAGTGCCCCAATACACAATATGCCACACATCAGTGTCCCCTATACACAATATGCCACACATCAGTGTCCCCTATACACAATATGCCACACATCAATGTCCCCTATACACAATATGCACATCAGTGCCCCAATACACAATATGCCACACATCAGTGTCCCCTATATACAAAATGCCACACATTAGTGTTTCCAATACAACTATGCCACACACTGTCCCCAATACATAAATATACCACACAGCAATATCCCAATAAAAAATGAACTTGATATTACAGTATAAATAAGAATTTACTTACCGATAATTCTATTTCTCGTAGTCCGTAGTGGATGCTGGGAACTCCGTAAGGACCATGGGGAATAGCGGCTCCGCAGGAGACTGGGCACAAAAGTAAAGCTTTAGGACTAGCTGGTGTGCACTGGCTCCTCCCCCTATGACCCTCCTCCAAGCCTCAGTTAGGATACTGTGCCCGGACGAGCGTACACAATAAGGAAGGATTCATGAATCCCGGGTAAGACTCATACCAGCCACACCAATCACACCGTACAACTTGTGATATGAACCCAGTTAACAGCATGATAATAGAGGAGCCTCTGAATAGATGGCTCACAACAACAATAACCCGATTTAGTTAACAATAACTATGTACAAGTATTGCAGACAATCCGCACTTGGGATGGGCGCCCAGCATCCACTACGGACTACGAGAAATAGAATTATCGGTAAGTAAATTCTTATTTTCTCTGACGTCCTAGTGGATGCTGGGAACTCCGTAAGGACCATGGGGATTATACCAAAGCTCCCAAACGGGCGGGAGAGTGCGGATGACTCTGCAGCACCGAATGAGAGAACTCCAGGTCCTCCTCAGCCAGGGTATCAAATTTGTAGAATTTAGCAAACGTGTTTGCCCCTGACCAAGTAGCTGCTCGGCAAAGTTGTAAAGCCGAGACCCCTCGGGCAGCCGCCCAAGATGAGCCCACCTTCCTTGTGGAATGGGCTTTTACAGATTTTGGCTGTGGCAGGCCGGCCACAGAATGTGCAAGCTGAATTGTACTACAAATCCAACGAGCAATAGTCTGCTTAGAAGCAGGAGCACCCAGCTTGTTGGGTGCATACAGGATAAACAGCGAGTCAGATTTTCTGACTCCAGCCGTCCTGGAAACATATATTTTCAGGGCCCTGACTACGTCCAGCAACTTGGAGTCCTCCAAGTCCCTAGTAGCCGCAGGTACCACAATAGGCTGGTTCAGGTGAAACGCTGAAACCACCTTAGGGAGAAATTGAGGACGAGTCCTCAATTCTGCCCTGTCCGTATGAAAAATCAGGTAAGGGCTTTTATAGGATAAAGCCGCCAATTCTGACACACGCCTGGCCGAAGCCAAGGCCAACAGCATTACCACTTTCCATGTGAGATATTTTAAGTCCACAGTGGTGAGTGGTTCAAACCAATGTGATTTTAGGAACCCCAAAACTACATTGAGATCCCAAGGATCCACTGGAGGCACAAAAGGAGGCTGTATATGCAGTACCCCCTTGACAAACGTCTGAACTTCAGGAACTGAAGCCAGTTCTTTCTGGAAGAAAATCGACAGGGCCGAAATTTGAACCTTAATGGACCCCAATTTTAGGCCCATAGACACTCCTGTTTGCAGGAAATGCAGGAATCGACCCAGTTGAAATTCCTCTGTAGGGGCCTTCCTGGCCTCGCACCACGCAACATATTTACGCCAAATGCGATGATAATGCTTTGCGGTTACATCCTTTCTGGCTTTAATCAAAGTAGGGATGACTTCATCTGGAATGCCTTTTTCCTTCAGGATCCGGCGTTCAACCGCCATGCCGTCAAACGCAGCCGCGGTAAGTCTTGGAACAGACAGGAAACACAATACACAATATGTCCATTAGCATATGGTTGTACTTTGATGGACTTCTAAAGTCACTCCTCTTAGTGACTGACCTGGGTTAAATGAGATGCATTCACGTAACAGTTCCTTTAATACTGCATGCACTTGACCTTCATCAGCTTATCTACACCAGGCTTACCTTTCTTATAAGCCCTATGTGCGTTGAAAGGTATCTTTTCCGGTCTTTATATCCACATCTTTGTTGTCTCCACTCAAAAGGATCCCAAATGACAGCGAATAGTAAAAAGTGTATTTATTAAAAAATATTTGTACCCACCAACTTTGTGGGACGTAAAAAGACTCGTACAATACAACACAAAACAGTTTTACACGGTACCCTCTCTCTAAGACCAAAAAACCACTTCCAATAATACCGGTAGGATGGATATGGGTAGATGTTCTCAATTTTTGGCAATTTGGCAATAAAGAAAAAATTACCCACAAAGTACCGCCAACCACCGTGGAAGGGTCAGGTCCAGGGTTCCCTTATAGAATGCCAACGCGTTTCGGATTCAATCCTTCCTCAGGGCATATATTGGAAGTGGTCTCCTCGCCCTTTTATCCCTGACTGACCATGCCACTTATCGGCCCTGGCCAATCGGGTTCCACTATTCTCAATAATATAATAAAAAACATGATCTTCTTTCACATTTGCCATATAGTTATAATACATGACTGTATAGTCCTATTCAGCTGTCAATTTATATAAATAATTACCAAATAACATAAAAAAACATTAATTTCATTAAATTGGTATTAATGAAAGTCCGGAATGGACTACAGGAATAGTTCATTCCAGATAATGTCCATTGTAAATCCCGAGTGTCCATGTCCACAAAGTCCCGGTTAGCAGATGGTCATATGACCCCGCGCATTGTCGTCAACCGGATGTCCGTATTCGTGATGTAGATAGGTCTCCTTGGAGACCGTTTGTTGATCTTCCGATTCGTCCGCGGCCCGTCCTAACCGGATGTTGTTATCACCTGATGCATCTTACTTCCGGTTGTTGGACCGCAAACGCGGAAGTTCATACTTGTCATGTTGAACCGCATATCGGAAACGTTACGTGTCCATACAGGAAAAAAACAAAGACGTATATCAGTACATTTATATTCAATCATAATGCTCATTTCTAGTCACTCCACCTTTTTACACTTATCCAATGATCTTAAAATACCAATAAGTTTGTCTCTAACCCGTAATTATCTTTTATCATTAATACACAGATTTTTTTATAAGTTATATGCAATTTGCATCCTTAAAAA
The DNA here is from genome assembly GCF_028390025.1 of Pseudophryne corroboree. Lineage (NCBI taxonomy): Eukaryota > Metazoa > Chordata > Amphibia > Anura > Myobatrachidae > Pseudophryne > Pseudophryne corroboree. Next base: position 619,790,185 of record NC_086449.1, on the reverse strand, counting down.
TTTTTTTTATATAACATGATTTATAATGGGTGCAATCCGATCATTCTCATGCATATATTTAATAGTTTAAAAAACAGGGGGGAATTTATAAAAACCACTTGGTTTCGAAATCTAAGTTTAAACCTTTAGGATGGAGTGTTTTTAATTCATAAATTTTTCTCATTTCCGCCCTTGCCAACCTATCTTCATCATCATTCTTTCGCCAATTAGATTGAATACTTAAAATGGCACAGAAACTCACCAGATGGTTAATATTACACTCATGTTTATTTTTAAAATGTTGAGACACGCTGTGAGTTTCAAGGCCTTTCTTAATATTTCGGACGTGTTCTGCCATCCTTACCTTAAGTGCCCTTGTTGTGCGTCCCACATACTGTGTACCGCATCGGCACTCTAGCAAATATACACAGTTTTTAGTAGAACACGTAAGAAACTGTCTAATTGGGTACACCACATTTGTTTGTATGGACTTATATTCCGTTATTTTGCTTCCATTCCCCTTACAATGACGGCACATGATGCACATGCCGCATCTGAAAAAACCTTTTGATTTTATCCTGGTCTGCATTTTTGGGGCCATCACCACACTATTCACCACATTTTCTTTTAGATTTTTTGCTTTTCTATATATGAAGCTCGGCCGGTCTGATATATGTTCCCTTAGTAAAGGATCTCTATTTAGGATATCCCAATGTCGTCTGACAATCTTTTCAATCTGACCATATTGGCTATTGAAATCAGTGACAAAAGATATTCCCCTCGTGCCACGATTATCTTTCTGTTTATTTTTATTTACATTCAAACAGGCCTCCCTATCTAACTGTGTGCCTTGATCTCTAGCTTTGCTTATTATCACCTTATCATATCCTTTTTGTTGTAATTGATCCTGTAGGATATCAGCATGTTTGTCATATTCCCTAATGTCTGTACAGTTCCGCCGAATGCGGTGGAACTGACTTTTGGGGATACTCTGCAGCCAATTGTGGTGGTGGTTGCTGGTGTAATCAATAAAGGAATTACAATCGGTCTTTTTGGTGTAATTACTGGTCTTCAACATACCATCTTCTGCATAGACCCGTAAGTCAAGGAAATTTACCTCAATTTCACTTATTTCAAAGGTAAGTTTAATGTTGTATGGATTATTATTTAGGTGGGTGCAAAAAACCTCCAGACTATCATGATCACCGTTCCACATGAAAATGATGTCATCGATATAGCGATTCCAAGACACCAGACTGGCGCCCAGCTGGTGGCCATCCCACACCGCCTGCTCCTCCCAATATGCCATGAATAAATTGGCATAACTGGGCGCCAGTCTGGTGCCCATCGCTGTACCGGCGCCCAGTTATGCCAATTTATTCATGGCATATTGGGAGGAGCAGGCGGTGTGGGATGGCCACCAGCTGGGCGCCAGTCTGGTGTCTTGGAATCGCTATATCGATGACATCATTTTCATGTGGAACGGTGATCATGATAGTCTGGAGGTTTTTTGCACCCACCTAAATAATAATCCATACAACATTAAACTTACCTTTGAAATAAGTGAAATTGAGGTAAATTTCCTTGACTTACGGGTCTATGCAGAAGATGGTATGTTGAAGACCAGTAATTACACCAAAAAGACCGATTGTAATTCCTTTATTGATTACACCAGCAACCACCACCACAATTGGCTGCAGAGTATCCCCAAAAGTCAGTTCCACCGCATTCGGCGGAACTGTACAGACATTAGGGAATATGACAAACATGCTGATATCCTACAGGATCAATTACAACAAAAAGGATATGATAAGGTGATAATAAGCAAAGCTAGAGATCAAGGCACACAGTTAGATAGGGAGGCCTGTTTGAATGTAAATAAAAATAAACAGAAAGATAATCGTGGCACGAGGGGAATATCTTTTGTCACTGATTTCAATAGCCAATATGGTCAGATTGAAAAGATTGTCAGACGACATTGGGATATCCTAAATAGAGATCCTTTACTAAGGGAACATATATCAGACCGGCCGAGCTTCATATATAGAAAAGCAAAAAATCTAAAAGAAAATGTGGTGAATAGTGTGGTGATGGCCCCAAAAATGCAGACCAGGATAAAATCAAAAGGTTTTTTCAGATGCGGCATGTGCATCATGTGCCGTCATTGTAAGGGGAATGGAAGCAAAATAACGGAATATAAGTCCATACAAACAAATGTGGTGTACCCAATTAGACAGTTTCTTACGTGTTCTACTAAAAACTGTGTATATTTGCTAGAGTGCCGATGCGGTACACAGTATGTGGGACGCACAACAAGGGCACTTAAGGTAAGGATGGCAGAACACGTCCGAAATATTAAGAAAGGCCTTGAAACTCACAGCGTGTCTCAACATTTTAAAAATAAACATGAGTGTAATATTAACCATCTGGTGAGTTTCTGTGCCATTTTAAGTATTCAATCTAATTGGCGAAAGAATGATGATGAAGATAGGTTGGCAAGGGCGGAAATGAGAAAAATTTATGAATTAAAAACACTCCATCCTAAAGGTTTAAACTTAGATTTCGAAACCAAGTGGTTTTTATAAATTCCCCCCTGTTTTTTAAACTATTAAATATATGCATGAGAATGATCGGATTGCACCCATTATAAATCATGTTATATAAAAAAAATTTTTAAGGATGCAAATTGCATATAACTTATAAAAAAATCTGTGTATTAATGATAAAAGATAATTACGGGTTAGAGACAAACTTATTGGTATTTTAAGATCATTGGATAAGTGTAAAAAGGTGGAGTGACTAGAAATGAGCATTATGATTGAATATAAATGTACTGATATACGTCTTTGTTTTTTTCCTGTATGGACACGTAACGTTTCCGATATGCGGTTCAACATGACAAGTATGAACTTCCGCGTTTGCGGTCCAACAACCGGAAGTAAGATGCATCAGGTGATAACAACATCCGGTTAGGACGGGCCGCGGACGAATCGGAAGATCAACAAACGGTCTCCAAGGAGACCTATCTACATCACGAATACGGACATCCGGTTGACGACAATGCGCGGGGTCATATGACCATCTGCTAACCGGGACTTTGTGGACATGGACACTCGGGATTTACAATGGACATTATCTGGAATGAACTATTCCTGTAGTCCATTCCGGACTTTCATTAATACCAATTTAATGAAATTAATGTTTTTTTATGTTATTTGGTAATTATTTATATAAATTGACAGCTGAATAGGACTATACAGTCATGTATTATAACTATATGGCAAATGTGAAAGAAGATCATGTTTTTTATTATATTATTGAGAATAGTGGAACCCGATTGGCCAGGGCCGATAAGTGGCATGGTCAGTCAGGGATAAAAGGGCGAGGAGACCACTTCCAATATATGCCCTGAGGAAGGATTGAATCCGAAACGCGTTGGCATTCTATAAGGGAACCCTGGACCTGACCCTTCCACGGTGGTTGGCGGTACTTTGTGGGTAATTTTTTCTTTATTGCCAAATTGCCAAAAATTGAGAACATCTACCCATATCCATCCTACCGGTATTATTGGAAGTGGTTTTTTGGTCTTAGAGAGAGGGTACCGTGTAAAACTGTTTTGTGTTGTATTGTACGAGTCTTTTTACGTCCCACAAAGTTGGTGGGTACAAATATTTTTTAATAAATACACTTTTTACTATTCGCTGTCATTTGGGATCCTTTTGAGTGGAGACAACAAAGATGTGGATATAAAGACCGGAAAAGATACCTTTCAACGCACATAGGGCTTATAAGAAAGGTAAGCCTGGTGTAGATAAGCTGATGAAGGTCAAGTGCATGCAGTATTAAAGAAACTGTTACGTGAATGCATCTCATTTAACCCAGGTCAGTCACTAAGAGGAGTGACTTTAGAAGTCCATCAAAGTACAACCATATGCTAATGGACATATTGTGTATTGTGTTTTCTCTCTGAGGAATAGGAACATATACGGATCAGGAAGTCATACATAGCGTCGCTGGGAGATCACCTCTTTTGTCGTGTATATTGTATTCATAGAGGAGTGGTGCTCCTCTTTTGGGGATCTGCCGAGCTGAAGCTAGGGCGCAAGTTATTGTTTCAATCCATTTTTTGTTTTTGGAACAGACAGGGTCCTTGCTGGAGCAGGTCCCTTCTTAGAGGTAGAGGCCACGGGTCCTCTGTGAGCATCTCTTGAAGTTCCGGGTACCAAGTCCTTCTTGGCCAATCCGGAGCCACGAGTATAGTTCTTACTCCTCTCCGTCTTATAATTCTCAGTACCTTGGGTATGAGAGGCAGAGGAGGGAACACATACACCGACTGGTACACCCACGGTGTTACCAGAGCGTCCACAGCTATTGCTTGAGGGTCTCTTGACCTGGCGCAATACCTGTCCAGTTTTTTGTTGAGGCGGGACGCCATCATGTCCACCTTTGGTTTTTCCCAACGGTTCACAATCATGTGGAAGACTTCTGGGTGGAGTCCCCACTCTCCCGGGTGGATGTCGTGCCTGCTGAGGAAGTCTGCTTCCCAGTTGTCCACTCCCGGAATGAACACTGCTGACAGTGCTATCACATGATTTTCCGCCCAGCGAAGAATCCTTGCAGCTTCTGCCATTGCCCTCCTGCTTCTTGTGCCGCCCTGTCTGTTTACGTGGGCGACTGCCGTGATGTTGTCCGACTGGATCAGCACCGGCTGACCTTGAAGCAGCGGTCTTGCTAGGTTTAGAGCATTGTAAATGGCCCTTAGCTCCAGGATATTTATGTGAAGTGATGTCTCCAGGCTTGACCACAAGCCCTGGAAATTCCTTCCCTGTGTGACTGCTCCCCAGCCTCACAGGCTGGCAACCGTGGTCACCAGGACCCAGTCCTGAATGCCGAATCTGCGGCCCTCTAGAAGATGAGCACTCTGTAACCACCACAGGAGAGACACCCTTGTCTTTGGTGACAGGGTTATCCGCTGATGCATCTGAAGATGCGATCCGGACCATTTGTCCAGCAGGTCCCACTGGAAAGTTCTTGCGTGGAATCTGCCGAATGGGATTGCTTCGTAGGAAGCCACCATTTTTCCCAGGACCCTTGTGCATTGATGCACTGAGACTTGGCCTGGTTTTAGGAGGTTTCTGACTAGCTCGGATAACTCCCTGGCTTTCTCCTCCGGGAGAAACACCTTTTTCTGGATTGTGTCCAGGATCATCCCTAGGAATAGAAGACGCGTCGTCGGGATCAGCTGCGATTTTGGAATATTGAGAATCCAACCGTGCTGCCGCAACACTACCTGAGATAGTGCTACCCCGACTTCCAACTGTTCCCTGGATCTTGCCCTTATCAGGAGATCGTCCAAGTAAGGGATAACTAAAACTCCCTTCCTTCGAAGGAGTATCATCATTTCGGCCATTACTTTGGTAAAGACCCGGGGTGCCGTGGACAATCCAAACGGCAGCGTCTGAAACGGATAGTGACAGTTCTGTACCACAAACCTGAGGTACCCTTGGTGAGAAGGGTAAATTGGGACATGGAGGTAAGCATCCTTGATGTCCAGAGACACCATATAATCCCCTTCTTCCAGGTTCGCAATCACCGCTCTGAGTGACTCCATCTTGAATTTGAACCTCTGTATGTAAGTGTTCAAGGATTTTAGATTTAAAATAGGTCTCACCGAGCCGTCCGGCTTCGGTACCACAAACAGCGTGGAATAATACCCCTTTCCCTGTTGCAGGAGGGGTACCTTGATTATCACCTGCTGGGAATACAGCTTGTGAATGGCTTCCAATACCGCCTCCCTGTCGGAGGGAGACGTCGGTAAAGCAGACTTTAGGAAACGGCGAGGGGGAGACGTCTCGAATTCCAATTTGTACCCCTGAGATACCACCTGAAGGATCCAGGGGTCCACTTGTGAGTGAGCCCACTGCGCGCTGAAATTCTTGAGACGGGCCCCCACCGTGCCTGAGTCCGCTTGTAAAGCCCCAGCGTCATGCTGAGGACTTGGCAGAGGCGGGAGAGGGCTTCTGTTCCTGGGAACTGGCTGTTTGCTGCAGCCTTTTTCCTCTCCCCCTGCCACGGGGCAGAAATGAGGAGCCTTTTGCTCGCTTGCCCTTATGGGGCCGAAAGGATTGCGCCTGATAATACGGCGTCTTCTTATGTTGAGAGGCTACCTGGGGTAAAAATGTGGATTTCCCAGCAGTTGCCGTGGCTACCAGGTCTGACAGACCTACCCCAAATAACTCCTCCCCTTTATAAGGCAATACTTCCATATGCCTTTTGGAATCCGCATCACCTGACCACTGCCGCGTCCATAACCCTCTTCTGGCAGAAATGGACAGCGCACTGACTCTTGATGCCAGTCGGCAGATATCCCTCTGTGCATCACGCATATATAGAAATGCATCTTTCAAATGCTCTATAGTCAGTAATATACTGTCCCTGTCTAGGGTATCAATATTGTCAGTCAGGGAATCCGACCAAGCCACCCCAGCACTGCACATCCAGGCTGAGGCGATTGCTGGTCGCAGTATAACTCCCGTGTGAGTGTATATACATTTTACGATATTCTCCTGCTTTCTGTCAGCAGGTTCCTTAAGGGCGGCCGTCTCAGGAGAGGGTAGTGCCACCTGTTTAGACAAGCGTGTGAGCGCTTTATCCACCCTAGGGGGTGTTTCCCAACGTGCCCTATCCTCTGGCGGGAAAGGGTATGATGCCAATAACCTTTTAGGAATTATCAGTTTTTTATCGGGGGAAACCCACGCTTCATCACACACTTCATTTAATTCCTCAGATGCAGGAAAAACTACAGGCAGTTTTTTCTCACCAAACATACTGTAATACCCTTTTTAGTGGTACTTGTATTATCAGAAATATGTAAAACATTTTTCATTGCCTCAATCATGTAACGTGTGGCCCTACTGGAAGTCACATTCGTCTCTTCATCGTCGACACTGGAGTCAGTATCCGTGTCGGCATCTGTGTCTGCCATCTGAGGTAACGGGCGTTTTAGAGCCCCTGATGGCCTTTGAGACGCCTGGACAGGCACAAGCTGAGTAGCCGGCTGCCTCATGTCATCAACCGTCTATTGTAAAGAGCTGACACTGTCACGTAAGTCCTTCCATAAGCCCATCCACTCAGGTGTCGACTCCCTAGGGGGTGACATCTCTATTACAGGCAATTGCTCCGCCTCCACATCATTTTCCTCCTCAAACATGTCGACACAATCGTACCGACACACAGCACACACACAGGGAATGCTCTGATAGAGGACAGGACCCCACTAGCCCTTTGGGGAGACAGAGGGAGAGTATGCCAGCACACACCAGAGCGCTATATATATATATATATATATATATAGGGATACCACTATATAATGTGTTTTCCCCTTATAGCTGCTGATATTATCAAACTGCGCCAATTAGTGCCCCCCCTCTCTTTTTTACCCTTTTCTGTAGTGCAGGACTGCAGGGGAGAGTCAGGGAGACGTCCTTCCAGCGGAGCTGTGAGGGAAAATGGCGCCAGTGTGCTGAGGAGATAGGCTCCGCCCCCTTCTCGGCAGACTTTTCTCCCGCGTTTTGCTGTATTCTGGCAGGGGTTAAAATACATCCATAAAGCCCTGGGGGTTATATGTGAAGTATTTTCGCCAGCCAAGGTGTTTTTATTGCTGCTCAGGGCGCCCCCCCCTAGCGCCCTGCACCCTCAGTGACCGGAGTGTGAAGTGTGCCTGAGGAGCAATGGCGCACAGCTGCAGTGCTGTGCGCTACCTTGTTGAAGACTGATGTCTTCTGCCGCCGATTTTCCGGACCTCTTCTTGCTTCTGGCTCTGTAAGGGGGCCGGCGGCGCGGCTCTGGGACCGGACTCCGAGGCTGGGCCTGTGTTCGGTCCCTCTGGAGCTAATGGTGTCCAGTAGCCTAAGAAGCCCAAGCTGGCTGCAAGCAGGCAGGTTCGCTTCTTCTCCCCTTAGTCCCTCGATGCAGTGAGCCTGTTGCCAGCAGGTCTCACTGAAAATAAGAAACCTAAAACTAACTTTTTCTAAGAAGCTCAGGAGAGCCCCCTAGATTGCACCCTGCTCGGTCGGGCACAAAAATCTAACTGAGGCTTGGAGGAGGGTCATAGGGGGAGGAGCCAGTGCATACCAGGTAGTCCTAAAGCTTTACTTTTGTGCCCAGTCTCCTGCGGAGCCGCTATTCCCCATGGTCCAGACGGAGTTCCCAGCATCCACTAGGACGTCAGAGAAATTTAGAATTTCTCACATGAATAAACATAATAATCCGGCATTAAAATACTGTACCTTGTTAAAATATACTGCTCCTAAACCCAAAGACAGCACATCTACCACAGATACCCCTTTCACACCAAGTTTTTGTCCTGGGTTGCTGCTGGTTCACAGCTCGTGTGAAAGGTGCCCCTGATAAAAAAAAACCTAGAGAGTGACCCCGCATTCCAGCAGTGTGAATGGGTCTTCCAACCCTGGCTCGTTCGAACCCCAAGAGGGCAGTGTCTTGAGTGCAGCCACGGTGCTGTAACACGTCAGGCAGTGCTCTTTTTCTTGGTTATGTTTTGCAGAGGCACAGTAACAGAGCCCCACGTCAGTATTAGTGATATTACTGGCCTGAGCCACGCTATGGAGCCTCTGTAAAACATTAAAAAGGACAAATACCTTTGTGATGGCCCGGACTGGATTTCAGGAAGGGGGAGGCCCGGCCATTGCCCACAAATCCCGTGGGCCCCGCCAGGCCCTAGGCAGGTGCCTAAGCTTCATAGCAGTAAATCCAGCCCTGCGTGATGGTTCATGAATATCCTCACTTGCTTTCAAATTACAATAATGTTATGTTGGAAGGCAAAGAAATGCATTACAGGTTGAGTATCCCATATCCAAATATTCCGAAATACGGAATATTCCGAAATACGGACTTTTTTGAGTGAGAGTGAGATAGTGAAACCTTTGTTTTTTGATGGCTCAGTGTACACAAACGTTGTTTAATACACAAAGTTATTAAAAATATTGTATTAAATGACCTTCAGGCTGTGTGTATAAGGTGTATATGAAACATAAATGAATTGTGTGAATGTAGACACACTTTGTTTAATGCACAAAGTTATAAAAAATATTGGCTAAAATTACCTTCAGGCTGTGTGTATATGGTATATATGAAACATAAATGCATTCTGTGCTTAGATTTAGGTCCCATTGCCATGATATCTCATTATGGTAGGCAATTATTCCAAAATACGGAAAAATCCCATATCCAAAATACCTCTGGTCCCAAGCATTTTGGATAAGGGAGACTCAACCTGTATTAGTTAGTGTGGCATCTACAGTATTCTATTGCAGAAGAAGGATGTATTAAACGAGGGGGGGGGGGGGGCACTGAAATAACAACTACAAGCCTTCAAGACAAAGTGCACGGCTTGCCCTGTGTGAAGTTTATGTGGTGTATGAACAGTGTGGCAATCTGTGGACTGCAGCGGGGGGCCGAATACATTGTTTTGTTTTCAAAATTGTATTTATTGAGCGAATAAGTGCAATACAAACAAGGGTCAAATAACACAGTAATAACCAGAGGCCGGAAGAGGAGAAAAAGCGAAGTATTACAATCAAATTGTTCATAGCAAGGTGTGCCACCTACAGCAGTCTATACAGAATGACAAGAGGCACACTGTAATCATTAAGAGAAATAAGACAAAAAAAAAAAGTCTCCATGCCCATTCAGTATAAAGAGAAAAGGTAGGAGCCATCATCTAGTTTTCAGTTTCCATTTTTCGTTGCAGTCTTTAGGCGAGAACTTTAGGAAAGACTTAAAGTATGCACAAGAAAAAATAAAGAGAAAAAGGGGAGCGGGGATAAAGAAAGGATAAGGGAAGGAAATAAAGCAGCAGTCAGCTTAGGAGAAGGCATCTAGAACAGCAACCTGTCACCAGAGGTGTAACTAGGTGCCATGGTGCCCGGAGCAAGAGTATGTTTTGGCGCCCCCCTCTCCCATGTACTAAATTGGGGGCCTAGCCAACATGTGGTGGCATGTTACATTTCAAAAGAAACAATATTTAAAAATCCTAAATTGGTGTCAGTGTCGGTTCTAGACCATGTGGAGCTCAGGGCGAAAGTTTCCTTTGGGTGTCACCTATGTTTAAAATAGGGTCAGTGCGTGCTGAAGGCTTGCAACAACAATTTAGGGGCATAGCGGTACGGACGGTGTAATGTTTAACATTACTGCCTCACAGCACTATAAAGAGGGTGGGCAGAGCTCCAGCATGTGCCGGCTGTCAGTGTCTCCTGCTGTCACCTCTGGCCTGCCCTGTTCTCTACCTAGTCTCCTAGTCAGTGTGCACCCCCTCTGCTTCTCCTCCTGCTCTGTGGCTGCCAGTACAGTGTCCTGCGGGAATGTGGGGTAACTTTTTCGGCGCCTGGAGCTCGCACTCCACCGGAGCCACCCTCGCTACACCCCTGCCTGTCACCTGACAAAGTGTAGCAGGTAAAGGTCAGGGGGAAAGATGAAAGTCAAAGTCCGAAACAGGGACCCCCTCGAGAGGACACAGTGTAATTTAGCAACTACCCCAGTTGTACTGGGGGGGGGGTGGGGGGCAGTGTTATGCATTAATATTTGGGTTTCAAAACATTGTGTGGTCTGAAAGCAGGTTCTAATTTGGGACTTAATAGCATCAGGTGGTAAGGAATCAATATATATTTCCCAAATGAAGAAAACATGTTTTAAACTTGTACCTCCTTGTGAAGAAAGGCCTCAATTCAATCCATCTTAAATACAAAAAAAACCTTTTCTTGAAAGAGGGCAAGGGAGGTGTGAAATAAGAAAGTGATTGCTGCAAGATGCACTTATAAACTCCATATCCACCTCCTTGCTTCTTATGAAATGGTTTAGCTGGCACAAATTCTCCACAGATGGCAAAGGCCGCTCCACCATACCTGAAAGGCTAGTCATTTATTTTAGTCTCAAAGAATGGCCTGAGGATTGAGGATTGGGCTCTTTTACTGTATCTTTATATTGTGTTTGGATTTACTGTTGCTCTTCTAATATTCTAACACCATTGGTGGTGTCCCCTTCCCTCTTGTTGTTCTCCCTCTTGGTCTGCTTACCCTTTTTCCTTTCTGTACACCATAAATTTACATTTCTTTAAGTAAAGATCATTGATGGAAAAATGAATCCAGAATATAGCAGAATTTTCCTGGGAAAACTTCAAGATGAGTGACTTCTGTATATGACATCCTCTACATGCACCAGCCTTTAATAACAGTCCAGTGTCACGAACCGCTCACTCACCTCTGCGGATTCTGGGGTCCGTCCGTTGCCGGCGCGGTTGCTCGCGGTGCTGTGCGGCCGTATGGGGACGCGGCGTGGTCAGCAGGGACCAAATGGCTAAAGGCACCGCTGAGTGTCTGCAGTATAGGGGGCGACCATGTTGGAGACCAAATGAGCACCTGAGAGCACTTGTGAAACACCTGTCGGTAAGTGTTAGCCAATCCTGTACTTGTGCTGCCTTTATGCAGGCTGGGATTATGTTATTCTGAGCCAGTGCTTTGTTGTAGCTACTCTGTACCCTAAGCTCTGTGCTCTCTTCTTGGTTTTCCGTGTGATTCCAGTAGTCCAGATATTGCCTCCGCTCCCAGAGGTCTGCCTGCAGCCTTCACTGCAAAAGATCCACCAGCTCCCTGCTGTGCTGTCAGTCAATCGCTCTTCCCCGTGGCAAACAAGTGGATTTCCAGTCTTGTGAGAGGTTACCCTGTCTGCCTGCTTCAATCACACAGCCTTTGGAAGATTCTACCAAACTCAGGTGCTCGTTTAATCAGCTCTCAGTTTAACTCATTCTTCACCATTGTCGTCTGCTGCAGTTTCACAGTGCTTCTTTACAATTTACAAGTATTCTATTCAGCATTGTATTTTCATTGTTGCTGAAATCGAGGACAATTCTTCACAGCCTTCCAGTTTAACCTTTAAGCTTCAGTACAACTCTACAGTTATTCATTTATGTCTGCAATATCCAGTTAACACTCCTTACAGTTTGGCACCAGTCATTGTTTCATTTGGACAATTCTTCACAAGCCTGTTTAAACTCAGTTGTATGAACATTTCTTCATTGCATCTTTAAGACTGTTCCTGCTTATTATTATACCATTCATTGCAATACGTCAGTATAGATAATGTGACTAATAATTGTAATTTAACTCCTTACTGGAATTATTGCCTTTTATAAATATATGAAACTGAACTTTCTTCGTCCTCCTTGCTTTCATCATACACCAGCACCTACACCTTTGATTGGTCCAGGGTTAACGGATTCACAAAAACACTGGGCTCTGACATCCAGACTTCCAGTGATATGACCAGAAATGGTCACTTGTAGTGCTCCTGCTGATACACGGAGTTGGTGCATCTTGTTTTTTGGAGCGCTGCCAAAAAAGGTTTTATTTTGTAAGGAGAAAAATTGTGGAGAGGGCACATCTTTACCATGCATTCCCAAAAGAACTTCAATATTGCCCATAGGTGGAGATCAGAACTCATCCTATTCATTTCCATTTTCCATCTGCATGTTACGCACTTCCACGTGCACTGTGAGCAGGGATTGGGTGCAAGCCGTAATGATCCGGTTCCCTGCAGCGACCTCTGCTGCTTTCACCCAATCCCCTGTGAGCACATTTTCTGACGTCAGAACCAGTTTTCCTCTTCATGTTGTACTTTCGGCAGCACACTCTAAGTAATGCAATAAAAAGCTTCATACACCCGTATATTAGTTTTTTTTCTGCTTTAAATAAAAGAAAAACTGTTAATGGGTAAAATGAAAACTTCACTAGAAACTGCAAATACTGCAGTGCTCACACATTAATATAACCAGCTACCCAGTATGATGTATATTACACATGGAAAGGAATGGGCTGTGAAGTAGTACCATATGCAGAAGAAGAGGACTTCGATTTTCCAATCATCACCCATGCTGCAAATAAAAAGTACAATATGACATAGTGGTGAGAGGATGGAAGAGCGCAGCAGCGGAATGGAGGTTTAGGCAGCGGCATGGGGCCACAGCAGTCTCTGGACGGATTAAACATTTCCTGCTGGCAAGGAGTTCACTTGGTTTACTGTAATATCGGATTACCCTGCAGGGAAAACAGACTCCTTTTGAAGTCTTTTGTTTGCAAAGGAGCAGATTAATAGGCACAGATAGGCAGGCCCCTGAGCACAAGATAAAACAGCAAACCGGTCTTAAGTGCTATAGAGCAGAACACGCCACATTTCTACACTGCCGCACAGGCCACATAATGCTATGGAGCAGTGCAATGGCATGTCACCTATACAGCATTGTAATAAATGAATGCAGTATGCCAATCACGGTGGCCATTAAAAAAAAAAAAAAGATCTTGATTAAGTAGAAGATTCTAAATTGTTCAGTATAATACCCAACATTGTTTTCTCTACAGGTTTCCTTGTATGGAACCGGAAATCTGGTTTATACAGTATATGGCAAACTGTATTTTTAGGTCCAGGGTGTCCCCTTTCCTGAAATTCCTACAGCTATAGAACTCACTGCTTCCTGGACGTGTGACTGACTAAGCTGCTGTGAGACAGTTCAGGAGGATGGCAATCACAAGCCTGACCGCTGTCAGAGATATTATGGACTTCTGCAAGAAGAGGGCAAATTATTGTAGAATTATTATTGTATAATTATATCACGCTTTCTCCATGTTTCCCTCTTAGGCAAATCCTATACTTGTATAGACTTCACTTATCAGTAATATTGGGCAACATAAAAGACTTCACACAGACAAACTGCTAGCGGTCATCTTAATTTACCAGCATGCAAGGGGTACTGCGCTGTATCCTGACATTGCTACATTAATATAAGGATCTTTCCTACGTTTTCCCTAGTCTGGAAATGAAACTAAAAGATGTGTTAGTGGAAATCCATGTTAAATTAACGTAGCTTTCTAGATGATTAGCAAGAAGCTGCGGTTTCACCCAAGGTACAAAGACGTATGACCAAGGTCATAGCTAATTGAATCTAATTTAGCTAATTTCATTTATTTAAAAAAAACCAAAAAAAAAAACCCTCATATATATATATATATATATATATATATATATATATATATATATACATACACACACACACAAATAAATAAATATATATATATATATATATATATATATTTATTTATTTGTGTGTGTGTGTGTGTGTGTGTGTATATATATATATATATATATATATATGAGGGTTTTTTTTTTTGTTTTTTTTTAAATAAATGAAATTAGCTAAATTAGATTCAATTAGCTATGACCTTGGTTTGGATTTCTTATTTTTTGGTTTTTATACACATAATCCACATAACTGTACTCATTTATTAGTGCTTCCATCACCTATTTAGCATTTATTAATTGCATTGACAATTATAATTGGGAGCTGCTTTTATAACTGGGAGCACTGGAAAATCATTAACTAGATTTTTTTGGAGTCCTTCATACCCGTAACCCGCCCAACCCCTCCGGCCTCCAGAACATACCCTCCCCCCCGGCCCCAAGGACAAATACTACTCTCTCTACCACTGCGGCCCCGGGAGTCTGATCCAGAAATCCACCTCTAAGGTAATTGCTCAGCAGGTGACACAACAAATATGTCAATAAGGCAGCCATGCGGGAGCCAATGTGTTTTATTTTTTCCTGTGGGGGCCAATGTATTTTTTTCTTGTGCAATGTTTTTCATCTGCACATGCATCCCAAAAGTGTTTGTACAGAGTTGCAGTACAGATCCAGACGCACATACCAAGAAGTGTAGTAGAAATGGGTTAAGCAATCCTAGGCAGTTACAGGGGGTTGGATTATCTGACATAGATGTAATGTAGTACTGGTGTGCATTTGGTGTGACACGGGTGTGTTGCTGAAAGTGGTTTGATTCTACAGATGCTGAATCGCTCACATTGGAGGCCATACTCAGATGGATGATCTGCACTCAGCATAGGGAAGGTGAAAGTTTAAATGGTGGAACCAATGGTGTGCGCCTCAGCCTGAAAGCATGGCTGTACACCGAGGAATGGCACTGTAGCAGCCTTAGCATAAAGTCGCACACACAACTGCAGCAAAAGACTGCAAGTGCGTCCAACTCAGAATCAGGTCCTATGAGGAGGGATCCCGCCCCTCTCGACAGACCCCACCATGTCCCCATTAGGGCTGCTACCATGAATTTCACAGCCTTGGTTTTCCACCCCAATCCACCCCTGGCCTGATGTATGAGCCCCTTAAGTGCTATAAAAATGAATTCAATATCTTATAATGACAATAGTTTCAACATTAATTTAGATTTCATGTAACATGAAAACAACTACAGATGTGTCCTCATACATAGAAACATAGACATAGAATTTGACGGCAGATAAGAACCACTTGGCCCATCTAGTCTGCCCCTTTTTTTTATCCTTTAGGTAATCGCAACCCTCTTTGAACCTTAATTCCTTGTAAGGAAATTCACATGCCTATCCCAAGCATGTTTAAACTGCTCCACAGTCTTAGCCTCTACCACCTCTGATAGGAGGCTATTCCACTTATCCACTACCCTTTCTGTGAAATAATTTTTCCTTAAATTTCCCCTGAACCTGCCTCCCTCCAGTTTCAGTGCATGTCCTCGAGTTCTAATACTTCTCTTCCTTTGAAAAATGTTTCCCTCCTGAACTTTGTTAAAACCTTTGGTATATTTGAAGGTTTCTATCATGTCTCCCCTTTCCCTTCTCTCCTCCATACTATACATGTTAAGATATTTTAGCCTTTCCGGGTAAGTTTTGTGATGTAGGCCATGCACCATTTTAGTTGCCCTTCTTTGTACACTCTCTAATGTATTTATATCCTTCTGGAGATATAGGGGTATATGCAATTGCGGTCGAATTCCCGAAATTGTCGAATTTCGGGTCATTTTCGACCCAAAAAAAAAAATCGCCTATGCAATTCAGTGCTTTCCGACCAAAAAACGGACTTTCAAAATTCGACTTTTTGAAATTCGAATTTTTGCAAATTCGACTTTTCTGCAATGATACAAGTGCTGCAATTCGACCAAAGCATATTCAATTCAAGTTTGGAAATTCGACAGCAGTGCTTTTAGACAGCAAATTCGTCATTTTCAATCCGCCACACTTTGGAGGGTGAAAACAAATAAAAAAAATTTAAACATGTTTTTTTTTGTGTTTTTTTGGGGGGGAATAGCAGATCTATTTATATTAGAAGGGATTAGGTACTTTTTTTTTTTTTTTTGGAGGCACAAATATTATTTATATATTTTTTAAAATATTATTTATTTATTTTTTATGCTGGAACGGTGAAATCATAAAAAAAAATGGCGTGGGGTCCCCCCTCCAAAGCATAACCAGCCTCGGGCTCTTCGAGCTGGTCCTGGTTCTAAAAATGCGGGGAAAAAATTGACAGGGGATCCCCCGTATTTTTAAAACCAGCACCGGGCTCTGCGCCTGGTGCTGGTGCCAAAAATACGGGGGACAAAAAGAGTAGGGGTCCCCCGTATTTTTAACACCAGCATCGGGCTCCACTAGCTGGACAGATAATGCCACAGCCGGGGGTCACTTTTATGCCGTGCCCTGCGGCCGTGGCATTAAATATCCAACTAGTCACCCCTGGCCGGGGTACCCTGGGGGAGTGGGGACCCCTTCAATCAAGGGGTCCCCCCCCCCCAGCCACCCAAGGGCCAGGGGTGAAGCCCGAGGCTGTCCCCCCCATCCAATGGGCTGCGGATGGGGGGGCTGATAGCCTTTTGTGATAATAAAAAGATATTGTTTTTTCCAGTAGTACTACAAGTCCCAGCAAGCCTCCCCCGCAAACTGGTACTTGGAGAACCACAAGTACCAGCATGCGGGAGAAAAACGGGCCCGCTGGTACCTGTAGTACTACTGGGAAAAAAATACCCAAATAAAAACAGGACACACACACCGTCGACAGTAAAACTTTATTTCATACGTCGACACACACATACTTACCTATGTTCACACGCCGACATCGGTCCTCTTCTCCATGTAGAATCCACGGATACCTGAAAAGAAAAGATCAATATACTCACCTCAGCCATGGTCCAGAGATAAATCCACGTACTTGGCAAAAAAACAAACCGAACACCCGCTCCATGCCGGACTGAAAGGGGTCCCATGCTGACACATGGGACACCTTTCCACGAATGAGACCTGTCAGTGACAGCTGTCACAGAAAGGTCTCTAAGCCAATCAGGAAGCGCAACTTCGTTGCGCTCACCTGATTGGCTGTGCGCTGTCTGTACTGTGACAGCACATCGCAAAGCCGCTCCATTACTTTCAATGGTGGGAACTTAGCGGCTAGCGGTAAGGTCACCCGCCGGTCAGCGGCTGACCGGCGGGTGACCCCACCGCTACCCGCAAAGTTCCCACCATTGAAAGTAATGGAGCGGCTTTGCGATGTGCTGTCACAGTACAGACAGCGCACAGCCAATCAGGTGAGCGCCACGGAAGTAGCGCTTCCTGATTGGCTGAAGGGACTTCAGTGATAGGAGTCACGTGATGTCCCGGCATTCGGGAGAAAGGGGTCTGATGTGAAAGCATTGGACCCCTTTCTAGTCCGGTATGGAGCGGGTATTTGCGTTTTCTTTTTTTTTTACAAGTACGTGGATTTATCTCTCTGGACGTGGATTTATCTCTGGACGCTGGAAGGTGAGTATCATTTTTTCACAGGTACCCTCGGATCGTCGGAGACCATGGCAGTCGGCGTGTCAACATAGGTAAGTATGTGTGTGTCGGTAGTGTGTAATAAAGTTTTACTGTCACGGTGTGTGTGTCCTGTTTTTTTGGGGGTATTTTTTTCCCAGTAGTACTACAGGTACCAGCGGGCCCGTTTTTCTCCCGCATGCTGGTACTTGTGGTTCTCCAAGTACCAGCTTGCGGGGGAGGCTTGCTGGGACTTGTAGTACTACTGGAAAAAACAATATCTTTTTATTATCACAAAAGGCTATCAGCCCCCCCATCCGCAGCCCATTGGATGGGGGGGGGACAGCCTCGGGCTTCACCCCTGGCCCTTGGGTGGCTGGGGGGGGGACCCCTTGATTGAAGGGGTCCCCACTCCCCCAGGGTACCCCGGCCAGGGGTGACTAGTTGGATATTTAATGCCACGGCCGCAGGGCACGGCATAAAAGTGACCCCCGGCTGTGGCATTATCTGTCCAGCTAGTGGAGCCCGATGCTGGTGTTAAAAATACGGGGGACCCCTACTCTTTTTGTCCCCCGTATTTTTGGCACCAGCACCAGGCGCAGAGCCCGGTGCTGGTTTTAAAAATACGGGGGATCCCTGGCCAATTTTTCCCCGGATTTTTAGAACCAGGACCAGCTCGATGAGCCCGAGGCTGGTTATGCTTTGGAGGGGGGACCCCACGCCATTTTTTTTTCCGGGTTTTTCCCGTTTTTTACCGTTTTTTAAAATCGCGGCAAAATCCGCCAAATCGGCCGATTTTCGCCCGCGACTCTGGCGAATCCGTTTTTCATTGAATATGGTGAATTCCGGAAGCCACCTTCCGGAATTCACCTGGCGAATTTAGTCGAATTAAAAAACGGTGAAAAATTGCCGCGATTCGCCGTGAATTGCATATACCCCATGGTCTCCAGAACTGGACACAGTATTCCAGATGAGGCCGCACCAATGACCTATACAGTGGCATTATTACTTCTCTTTTCCTGCTACTGATTCCTCTTCCTATGCAACCAAGCATCTAACTTGCCTTTCTCATTGCTTTGCTGCATTGCTTTCCTGCCTTTAAGTCACTTGAAATAGTGACTCCTAAATCCCTTTCCTCCTCAGTAGTTTCCATTATAGTACCCTTGATACTATATTTAGCCTTTGGGTTTTTGAGACCCAAGTGCATTATTTTGCATTTTTTAGCATTAAACTGTAGTTGCCATGTTCTTGACCATTTTTCCTCAATATGCCACACAGCGCGAGATGCCAGGCGTGAGTGAGCCGACTGGTCCCATGCAACTCCGTGAGCGTCCAGCGTCCTTTTTTGCCAAAAAGGTGTCTTATTTGCATCGCTATATTAATAGGATGCATTAGAGGACGACCTGATTAAAATTATAGTGGCATGCCTATATTCTCTGTGTGTCTGCAGCTGTATCTGCATACAAAATGGTACATTACAGTGCTTTCTAGGAAAAAAAATCATTTTGTATGGATATACAGCCGCAGTCGCACACAGAATATAGGCATGCCGCATATCATTTTAATCAGCATAAGCTGGTTGTGCATCATATTCCCATCATTTTACGAATAAGACACATTTTAATGGAAAAAAGTTGCATGTAAAGACGCTCGGCGCTACCAAGTCACGATACGGCATACGGTTTAACGTGCAGAGTGTCTACCTGTGACTGGACTGTATAATAGATACAGCTACGGCACATTATCATAGCAACTGATCTAGTCTAAGCACAGACTCCACTGGAGACACAGGTTGCAGTCAAGCAATAATACTAGTACGTGTAAGTATGACCGGGTTGGGAAGGGACAAGTTCAGAACAAAAGCTCCAGTCTTCCTGAAGAGGATGTGCATCCTTTACTCTCACAGACAAATTGTAGACCTCTGAGCTCATAGTAGAATGTGTATGTCAGTCACTTTAGGCAGGGCTAAAATTAGCAGGACAGGCACAATGTACTGTGTGCAGCCAGTGCACGAGCCTACAGTGACCCTGTCACCTCTACAAGAGTTCAAATGCTGTGCAGATGTCAACACTGATACTAGAGCACAAAATAATAATAATAAAAAAAGCAAATACATTGTAAGAAAGTTTTCCATGATAATCAACACTATCGTGATCATGCAGCCAACAAATGCTTTTAGCACAAGCTACAATGGGGCAACATTGAAATCTACTGGGAAAAACAAGAGGCGATGGATACAAAATAACACCATATAATAATAATAATAATTATTATTATTATTATAACTAAATATTTATTTATTTTGCTTTGTCTATTTACATCTATTATTTGTATACTTTTCCCCTGGTACTGACATCCATGAATGCTCTGCAGTAAAGGGGCCTACACACGATGCAATATTTCTACCGATATGGACTATATAGTCCAGATCGGTAGAAAACACAGTGTATATCGCACCATGTGTAAATACTTTTCTATGCTGATGCGCAGTCCCGCGGGATCGGCATCGCAAGGAAAATAGTGTGTACAGGCAGGGTCGATATTGGCTATTTCGTAGGTTCATGCCTCCGGACACAATATAGTCAATATCGGCCGTCGCACCATGTGTATGCGGCATAATACAGATACTGATGGCATGTTTGCTAAATAGGTAAAGACAAGGACCTGTGTTGAGCCTGAAATGTTATTCTACGAGCAGTCCTGAGAAAACCTGGATCACCAGGTGTTGAGAAACTACAAACCAGAGCATGCTTTGCAGGCCAATAGCTGGCAAAGCATGCTGGGACTTGTAGTTTCTCAACACCTGGATAGCCACAATTTATCCAGGCCTGACCTGTTGGATTTTGGGACAAATAGAGATGTTCTGCACATTAGTATATTACTGCCACAACAAGTGACCATGGCTGTGTATAGGGCAGAAGTGGGCACAGTTTACATATTCTTCTGTACAAGACTGAATGTAAAATTCCTGGTTTTTGCTGGTATCAGCACTAACAACAATAGGCTTACACAGGCATGTCATTTTGGATGGCCATTTGTGTGACATGGCCGTATCAGCTTGGTTGTCCAGTGTATCTAAAAGGCTTACAGAAAATAATCGGAAAATAACCAAGCTAGCTGTTAGAGGGCAATTATGTTTAACTCATAGGAAGAGAGAAGTTAATTGAGTGAGAGAGGAGGGGGATTAATGGACTGCTCATTCCCCTTAGGCACTGATAATGATATCTCTCTTTAAGACATAAAAGAGAACTGTTTCTAGGCTTGGGAGGTCACACTTTTATGTTTCACTCATGTGTAGACTTAATTCATGGTTGGGGCCAGTGATGTGTACACAAATATTAGAAAACTTCCCTTTGAGAGCGCTGCAAGATTGTAATCAGCCTGGGACCAAATCCACCTGCCCCCGCAGAGGACTACGTTCACTAAGTCATACTCTCCACTGAGCTTTCCCACAACGCTTTACAACTGTACGCACACACAAGGTTCTACCAAACAGCCTTGTAAAAAGTGTGGGTTCCAGGAGAGCAGAGTCCAAATGGAGCAGGTAGGGACCTGGTGATGTCATTTTAGAACTGTGGGATGTCTCTTGTGTATAAAGAAATAACAGTCCAAGCTACTAAGAGATATTGCATTCTTTACATTTTTGTTGATTGAATAATCAATTTGGATTAGAGAGCAGACAGGTGAAATCCCCAGAGATAATTCCTTTTGAGCTCATTCTTCACTGGTAACTTACTTACCTTACTGCCATTCCACAGAGTGCGTATATTAATAAGGAACCAGCCTCCATCCATTTAATGCATCAACACACTTAGGACTGTAATCACAGATATGACATGATAGTCCTAGCCAAGTCACAGCATGCCTCTGCAAAAATGGCAGTGTCACATGCAGATCTCGTCTGCCAGGAAGGTTTTTATTCATTTGGTCCAACAAGGTGTGGCTAGCAGAATGACTGAATTGTAATTGTCCAGCACAATCCAGTAATATCTGATCACTCAAAACCATAAAATGCTCTCCTAAATTGGATCCAACAGCCCAATCTCAAATATGACCGCAGCTTGTCCCTACATGCAGATTTCCGAATTGTTGTCATATCAGATTAAAAAAAACAAATCTGTCTGCAGTTTTGGAAACATTTAGACCATTGTGTATGAGTGTTTTATTCCATAACAATCCTATTTTTAGCATCATAATACATTTATTTGTCTTAATACTGGTCCAGCACCCAGACTGCTCTTTGCTCACCATATTGAAGGTAAAGACGACAATAGCCTAAAAATGGAATTAATTCATCCTGAAACTAAAAATAAATAGATGACAAACTGTGAAAGTAACATGAACTATTATTTTTCAGCTACGGTCCATCACAATTCTACATATAACATACATGTATACCCGTAAGCAGTATATATACTACACATGTCAACAGTTTCATGGGGTCAATTCAATACAACGTGGATTGAACAGCGCTGGGAGGGATCTCCTGGAGCTATTCAATTCAGCACGATGCTGTCTCTGACTAGAGGATTTCTTCTCGCACCCCACAATGCAAGTCCACAATGCTGTTTTGTGCCCTTGCGCCAAACAGCATTGCGGCGAGGTAGTTTAGTCGGAAAATACCCTATCTTGTGACTTAACACCCTGTTTAGCCCGGGAGTACAGGCATTCTCCGACTTAGCATTACGCTGAATTGAATAGCTGTGAGAGCTCCCTCCCGGCGCTATTCAATCCGTGTTGAATTGAATTGACCTCGTATCATGTACTTTCTCCTACTATAATTTCAGACAAAAAATACATGTGCACTGAATGGCAATTTCCTTTTAATCACCCCTTTAATTTAATTAGAAGTATTGTAACTAATTCAGGCTGCGCAATTAAAGCGTATTTTCTAAGTAACTAAACTCTGCACCTACAGTGCTATAAATGGTAGGTACTGTTTTGGCCAACATGTAAGTGGCACCCTCTATGGGGAAAAATAATCAGTGACCCTTACATCACGTGTATGATACGTCTGATCAAAATGCCTTGGCTTTTTTCCTAGCGACAATGATAATGAACTTGTTTCCGCTCCTAGTGCAACATGCAGCGGATTGCAGAGACCCCAAGAGAACGTTAGGAACAATGCACAGTTTATTTTTATCTCTAAACACTGGAACATCAGGTTTCCTCTCAGATGCTACAGACTTGACTTTAGACAAACTTATGGACATGAAAACATCACAAGGAATAAAAATAAAAAAGAGTGGATGCACATACTAGTGAAATGGGGCTCACATAAGGCGGATTACTAAATGGGCACTAAAAATTACTTCTATGGTTGCAGATCTTCCTCAGTGGGAGCAGGTGTTTAGCCTTCATCTATCTCTTCCCCTCACAGTAAGTGATATACCATTTGCAGAGAGAGTTCGATTTCTACACTGCAATTCAGATTTCACCCCACACAAATCTTACTCTCTCTGTACATGTTATATATGCCCCGCCTGCAGTGCACATGGTTTTGGCCAACTGCTAACAAATTTGCTACTACGATCAGGTCTGAATTACCCCTATTGCAAGGAACATTGCAATGAGTGCCATGTATTATAGAGAACTCCAACAATCACCGTAAAATACAGAGGACATCACAGCAACACACCATGGCCCCTGGAATGGGTGGTCTTCAGTATGCCGACTGACAGGATCCCGGCGCACAGTACACCGGCGCCGGGATCCCGACAGCCGACATACCGACACTTATTCTCCCTCGTGGGGGTCCACGACCCCCCTGGAGGGAGAATAAAATAGTGTGGCGCGCATAGCGCGCCACCGTGCCCATAGCAAGGGGCTCATTTGCGCTCGCCAAACTGTCGGTAAGCCGGCGGTCGGGCTCCCGGCGCCGGTATGCTGGTCGCCGGGAGCCCGACCGCCGGCATATCGTAGTGAACCCCCTGGAATGGGATAAACCAGACAGCAAGCTGATGGCTGTTATATATAGCTCTATCTATCCATCATCAGTACTTAACAGAACATACATTTTTTAGTACTGGGCACTGGTAGTGGCTCTGGTCAGGCACCTCACTGGAAGAATACCTGGGTAAACACAGCACACCAAGCACAGTCCCGACTCCATACTTTACTCTCTCCACTGTCCTCCCATTTCCCTTTATACTGTGTGCACAGCAGTCAGTGTGCCAACACAGGCACACTGGGGTAAATTTGCTAAAATGGGAGTTCTATTTAAGATGGGATGTTGCCCATAACAGCCAATCAGATTCCAGGTATTATATTGTAGAAGGTGCTAGATAAATGAGAAGTAGAATATGATTGGTTGCTATGGGCAACATCCCATCTTAAATAGAACTCCCATCCTAGTAAATTAAGCTGTGCTTTAGTGAAGCAGAGCCAAGGCAGGAGGCTGACGCAGCTGCGGTCCATGGCGCCACTGAAGGGCGATGATGCTTGATCATCATCACCCTTCATTGATCACACTGCTGCAGCTCCCTCCCGGCCGGTGCGCTGAGGCCCCGTCTGTCACCCGTGGCACATGTATATGTATATACACACATACATATAAATACATAAATATCAACTCCAGACCCCACATATTATAATTATAAAAACCTGACTAGAATTCAGATTATCTACCTCAATCTCAACTCTCTCAGGTGATAGGTCTTTCAGTCAGTCAATCAAGGAGCGCTCTGCCCCTGTGTACTGACATAGGGTCTAATTCAGACCTGATCGCTGTTGTGCGATTTCGCATGACAGGCCATTATTGATCGATGTGCATGTGTATGGATCGCAATGCGCATGCGCGAGGACAAACAGCGAAAGAATCGTGCAAAAATTTAGATCGCTAGGCATATGCAAGTTGATTGACAGGAAGCAGATGTTGTGGGTGGTAACTGGCCGTTTTCTGGGAGTGTCAGGAAAACCGCAGGCATTCCCAAGCGTTTTCAGGGAGGGTGTGTAACGTCAGCTCTGGCCCCGATCAGTCGGTTTGTATCGCACTGTAGGAGTAAGTCTTGGGCTACGCAGAGACTGCACAGATTGGAAAAATCATTAGATGGTGAGTTGCGAACGGATTTGCAGATGTCCGCTGTCTGGCGAAGTTTTTGCACGGCGTACGCATGCATTCACACACTTGCACAGGGCATGTTTTCACGCTCTATGGGCAGAGGCTATCTGATCATAGACCTCTGCAAAAACGCAGAGGAGCGATCATGTCTGAATCAGGCCCTTTGTTCCTTTGGGTATGGTGGGGCGTGACAAAGTGCAGAGGAGGTCCTGAGGCACCCTATTAAGGGAGGGATTGTGAAGCCTTCCTTATCACTAGAAGGTCTGGTCCCCTCTGTGACAAGCTTCAGGAATTAGTCATTAGGGTGACATTGACAATATCAACATTCATAATGCCGACATTGTTAAAATGTTGTCAGGCAATGTCTGTTACATTGCGAGTGTACAGGAGCTTGAGGCACACTTAAAGGGATTGAAGTGATATATGTTATGTTGACAGTCATAATGTCGACATTAATCACGTTGACATGAGAATGTCGACATTGTCAGAATGTCAACAATAGGGTTAGACTACGGGTGGGAGGATAGGCTTAGGCTGCGGGGAAGGGAGAACTAGGGTTAGGCTGTTGGTGGGAGGATAGAGACTTAGGGGTATATGCAATTGCGGTCGAATTCCCGAAATTGTCGAATTTCGGGTATTTTTCGCCAAAAAAAAATAATTCATCAATGCAATTCAGTGCTTTCCGTCAAAAAAAACGGACTTTCAAAATTCGACTTTTTGAAATTCGACTTTTTGCAAATTCGACTTTTCTGCAATGATACAAGTGCTGCAATTCGACAAAAGCATATTCAATTCAAGTTTGGAAATTCGACAGCAGTGCTTTTAGACAGCAAATTCGTCATTTTCAATCCGCCACACTTTGGAGGGTGAAACCAATAAAAAAAATTTAAAACATGTTTTTTTTGTGGGTTTTTTTCGTGGTAATATCAGATCTATTTATATTAGAAGGGATTAGGTACTTGGTTTGTCTTTTTGGGAGGCACAAGTATTATTTATATATTTTTAAAAATAATATATTTTTATTTTTTTTATAGATGGAATGGTGAAATCCCTGAAAAAAATGGCGTGGGGTCCCCCCTCCAAAGCATAACCAGCCTCGGGCTCTTCGAGCTGGTCCTGGTTCTAAAAATGCGGGGGGAAAATTGACAGGGGATCCCCCGTATTTTTAAAACCAGCACCGGGCTCTGCGCCTGGTGCTGGTGCAAAAAATACGGGGGACAAAACGAGTAGGGGTCCCCCGTATTTTTTACACCAGCACCGGGCTCCACTAGCTGGACAGATAATGCCACAGCCGGGGGTCACTTTTATACAGTGCCCTGCGGCCGTGGCATTAAATATCCAACTAGTCACCCCTGGCCGGGGTACCCTGGGGGAGTGGGGACCCCTTCAATCAAGGTGTCCCCCCCCCCCCAGCCACCCAAGGGCCAGGGGTGAAGCCCGAGGCTGTCCCCCCCATCCAAGGGCTGCGGATGGGAGGCTGATAGCCTTGGTAAAATGTCAAGAATATTGTTTTTTTTCAGAAGACCTACAAGTCCCAGCAAGCCTCCCCCGCAAGCTGGTACTTGGAGAACCACAAGTACCAGCATGCGGGAGAAAAACGGGCCCGCTGGTACCTGTAGTTCTACTGGAAAAAAATACCCAAATAAAAACAGGACACACACACCGTGACAGTAAAACTTTATTTCATACGTCGACACACACATACCTACCTATGTTCACACGCCGACATCGGTCCTCTTCTCCAAGTAGAATCCACGGATACCTGAAAAGAAAAGATCAATATACTCACCTCAGCCAGGGTCCAGAGATAAATCCACGTACTTGTTAAAACAAACAAACCGGACACCCGACCAAACGGACTGAAAGGGGTCCCATGCTTACACATGGGACCCCTTACCCCGAATGCAGAGAGACCTCTCAGAGTGACAGCTGTCACAGAAAGGTCTCTAAAGCCAATCAGGAAGCGCAACTTCGTTGCGCTCACCTGATTGGCTGTGCGCTGTCTGAACTCAGACAGCGCATCGCACAGCTCCGTCCATTACTTTCAATGGTGGGAACTTAGCGGCTAGAGGTGAGGTCACCCGCCGGTCAGCGGCTGACCGCGGGTAAACCCCGCAGACGGCAAAGTTCTCACCATTGAAAGTAATGGAGAGGCTTTGCGATGCGCTGTCTGACAGCTCAGACAGCGCACAGCCAATCAGGTGAGCGCCACGGAAGTAGCGCTTCCTGATTGGCTGAAGGGACTTCAGTGACAGGAGTCACGTGGTGTCCCGGCATTCGGGGAAAGGGGTCTGATGTGAAAGCATGGGACCCCTTTCAGTCCGGTGGTACGAGTGTTCGTTTTTTTTTTTTTAACAAGTACGTGGATGTATCTCTGGACGTGGATGTACCTCTGGACGCTGGAAGGTGAGTATAATTTTTTTCACAGGTACCCTCGGATCGTCGGAGACCGTGGCAGTCGGCGTGTCAACATAGGTAAGTGTGTGTGTGTCGGCAGTGTGTAATAAAGTTTTACTGTCACTGTGTCTGTGTACTGTTTTTATTTGGGTATTTTTTTTCCAGTAGAACTACAGGTACCAGCGGACCCGTTTTTCTCCTGCATGCTGGTACTTGTGGTTCTCCAAGTACCAGCTTGCGGGGGAGGCTTGCTGGGACTTGTAGTACTGCTGGAAAAAACAATATTATTGTCATTTTTCTCAAGGCTATCAGCCTCCCATCCGCAGCCATTGGATGGGGGGGACAGCCTCGGGCTTCACCCCTGGCCCTTGGGTGGCTGGGGGGAGGGGACCCCTTGATTGAAGGGGTCCCCACTCCCCCAGGGTACCCCTGCCAGGGGTGACTAGTTGGATATTTAATGCCACGGCCGCAGGGCACTGTATAAAAGTGACCCCCGGCTGTGGCATTATCTGTCCAGCTAGTGGAGCCCGATGCTGGTGTAAAAAATACGGGGGACCCCCTACTCTTTTTGTCCCCCGTATTTTTTGCACCAGCACCAGGCGCAGAGCCCGGTGCTGGTTTTAAAAATACGGGGGATCCCTGCCCAATTTTTCCCCCGCATTTTTAGAACCAGGACCAGCTCGAAGAGCCCGAGGCTGGTTATGCTTTGAAGGGGGGACCCCACGCCATTTTTTTTACGGGTTTTTCCCGTTTTTTTAAATCGCGGTAAAATCCGGCA
Organism: Pseudophryne corroboree; assembly: GCF_028390025.1. NCBI lineage: Eukaryota > Metazoa > Chordata > Amphibia > Anura > Myobatrachidae > Pseudophryne > Pseudophryne corroboree. Next base: position 619,762,302 of record NC_086449.1, on the reverse strand, counting down.
AATCGGCAAAAGTACGTTAATAGTCCAGGCTTCAAGGAAATCCACGTATAAGCAAAAGTGACGTAATAAGTACCCCAGTCAGGTTGAGTTAACCATCTGTAATTAAGTATTGAAATCCTTAAAACCTGAACTGATAGGGTGACTTGAGGAATGAGTTTGGGAAACCTTGACGCACAGAATAATGGGGGTCATTCAGACCTGATCGCACGCTAGCATTTTTTGCTGCACTGCGATCAGGTCAGAACTGCGCATGCGTATTCACTGCAATGCGCAGGCGCGTCCTATGGCTGCAAAGCGGATCGTTGCTGGGCGATGGATTGTGCAAAGAATCCATTCACACAGCCGATCGCAAGGAGATTGACAGGAAGCAGGCATTTGTTAGTGTCAACTGACCGTTTTCTGGGAGTGTTTGGAAAAACGCAGGCGTGTCCAAGTGTTTGCAGGGCGGGTGTCCGACGTCAATTCCGGCCCCGGACAGGCTGAAGTGATCGCAGCGGCTGAGTAAGTCCTGGGCTACTCAAACTGCACAAACTCTTTTTTGTAGTGCTCGGCTGCACATGCGTTCACACACTTGCGAAGCAAAAATACACTCTACTATGGGCGGCGACTATCTGATCGCAGCAAAAAAAACCTAGCGAGCGATCAGGTCTGAATGGCCCCCAATGTTATGAAGGCAGCGTTATAAAAACCCATTCTGTAACTTATATCTCTGCCATGACCATCTAGTAGTAAGTGAAAGGATTATGGCCCTAAGGCCATACATGCTGACATTGTGGCTGCCTTCTCCGGGAGGAGGTAGCCAGGTTGGCAAAGTGGGGGGCATGGCTCGGCATGACGTGGGACCATGGCGGCGAATGGGGACAAGACCAAGCCGAGATTACCGGCATTTTGAGTGACGGGGCGGCGCCACGATGGTGCGAACTGCGTCATTGAGCCCCTCACTGGACAGTGACAACAGCATGGGACTGCGGGTGGGGGGGCATCCTGCCGTGACACTTGCTCACTCTTCCTGGAGCGCCACCCGATTAACGGGGCCACCCCGCCATTAAGGGAGAGTAGGCAAGTATGCCTAAAACAGCTACACACGGCTGTGGCTCTGTGTGTTTGACAAGACTACGGACTAAGGGGTACATTTACTAAGCAGTGATAACAGCAGAGAAGTGAGCCAGTGGAGAAGTGCCCATGACAACCAATTAGCACTGAAGTAACATCTATAATTTGCATACTATAAAATATACAGAGCTGCTGATTCGTTGATGGGGAAATTTCTCCACTGGCTCACTTCTCCGCTCTTATCACTGCTTAGTAAATGTACCCTTAAATTTTCAAACTGGTGGCTGGCTCATTAATGGCATCACTGAGTCCTGAGAGTACTGCCCACACAGGCCAGCTTCACACCTTACTCATCAGCATCCCCAATAATAGAATATCAAGCGTTCTACTAGGCAGCAATGTTGTGATGTGTGTGGCCAGAATTACTTTGTTAAATTATTGTTTGTTTATAGTGAAAAAACTATTTACACAGCAATTTATATGTATAGAGAATATTGGTCATTATTTTCAGACCACAGGCCGGGTGTAATAGACTGAGTGCGAGATGGCCGGCACTCCGAGATTCCGCCCGAACTTGTATGTTTTTTTTTTTAAAAACAGCAATCATTTACAAGGCAAAACCAACCTTCGGCCGTCTCGCGCTCCATTAAATCCGGCCCATGCCTCAGTGAAGATTGCATTCTGAGGGGTCTATTTACTAAGCCTTGGATGGCGATAAAGTCGCTGGAGATAAAGTAGCAGCCAATCGGCTCCTAACGGTCATTTTTCAAACCCAGCCTGTGACATAGCTGATAGGAGCCGATTGGCTGGTACTTTATCTCCAGCAACTTTATCTCCATCCAAGGCTTAGTAAATAGACCCCTAAAATAAAAGTGGTATCCGGATGATAAGTCTATAGTTAAAAGGTCGACAGTCAACAGGTCAACACCAAATGGTCAACATGCTTATGATCAACATGCATTTTTTGGCATTTTTTTCAACTCTTTCATACTTTACCATCCACGTGGACTACGATTGGGAATAGTAACCTTGCCCGAAGCATGGCGAAGCGGTACACTAATTGGGGTTCCAAGTGCTGGAAAGTAAAATTTGAAACACACACAAAAAAAAACTACACACACATGAAAAACGCATGTCGACCTTTTCATGTGTCGATCATTTATGTGTCGACTGTGTGCATGTTGACCATTTGGTGTCGACCTAGACACGGTCAACCTTTTGACCTATTATACCACAACCCATAAAAGTATGCACACATACACATATGCAACAGGGTTCGTTTTGTTAGAATCCAATTAACCTACCAGTGTGTGAGAAACCGGAGTACCTGGACAAAACCCATGTGAGCTAATGATCTCAGTGCTGAGAGGCAGTAATGAAAACTACTGTGCCACCCACCAGAGGTATCACAAGGGGGGCGAGAGCAGCACCCTGGTGTCACCCTTCCAAGGGGTGATACCAAAATGCTGACTTCTCCGCAGTGACAGGAGTCGGGTGATGCAGTGTGACACTGTCCTGCAGCACTCAGCTGTCACTGAGAAGGAACTGGGAGTACTGGAAGAGTCTCCAGGAGCAGCCTGCATGCCCTCGAAATGAGGTAACCGGAGGCTTCCCTCCATGCGGCCACGCACCTTTAGTGGCATCAGTGGGTCTCCCATGAGTACATGCACATGTCCCTGAAGTCACACCCTCTTTTCGTGTGTGTGTCTCTTGGCCAAACCGGGTGTCACCTACCCTGGTGCCACCACTGCCGCCCACTATGGTAGTCATCATGGCTGCAGCAAGGACGGTGCTACCAGGGCACAAGGCACAATGCTCAGGCTGACACCTGTAATGTGACCTGTGTGAAATTAGAATGGTGCAGTAGAGAAACTGGCACAAAGTCAATAAAAGATCTCGTGTCACACACGCTAAAATGTCTGGTTGTCACTACTAGTATATCTACATACACGCAAACTAGACTTTAGTGTCTGGCATCTTATACTTAGCCCAAATTCATCTGAATCTAGTTATGTGCACCACCGTACAAAGGAAAACATTCACGGCCAGTCACTGTCAAAGGACAGTATTTGCCAGTCTTTAGTACTAATGTATTATAAGGTTTGGGACAGAAATCTATCTATGCAAATAGCCTGATAAAAATATAACAATTAGCAACATGATACAACACAGTGACTTGTTTGGTTTCCTCTATCCGGGAATAGACAATGTGGCAAGACAATAAAAGAACATTTTAGGCTACTTTTCAAAGGATAGTAAACCTATGTGGACCAAATCTATTCTTGGTGTAGTTCAAAGATTAAAGGGAACTTGTTTATATGTGAACTTTGGTATTTGGGTAGTAGATAAAAGGTAAAAAATTATCACAAAAACCGTACAGTATTTGTTACCTCGTGCTCTGTTAGTTAAGTGAAGAAATCAAACCACAATTTACATTATATTTACATTGTACAGAATCTATCTTTGCACTGTCATCTGCCCATAATAAAATGTAGCTAACACACTAGATAGGGGAGGTAGTTGCAGTATAATGCAGGATAGGGAAGTATCACAACTATGCATACAAATATTGTCATACTAGCAGTTTATTTTGTTAGTTCACTCGCCTGTCTTAATATCTTCTAGTTATTTATTTGAGGAATACTTATTTATTTTAACAATGAAATAATATGGAAAAATAAAAATATCTTAACAAAAGTCCGAAGTTGTTGTAATATGAAAATTCTTAAAGATACCATGGACACGTCCAACGCATAAGGAGCCCGCTCACACAGTGCCTGTGCGACCGGCAGCACTATACTGTAGATGTAGACTTCAGTTTCTCTCACTTGTGCATATGTTTAGGCTTTATCATGTGTGTGGTGGTGGTGGTAGTGACGCAGCAACAACATACGCATGTGTGGGCCCGCTGTCATTTAGGAAAAAATTGGATTTTGGTACCTACCGGTAAATCCTTTTCTCTTAGTCCGTAGAGGACGCTGGGGACTCCAAAAGGACCATGGGGTATAGACGGATCCGCAGGAGCTTGGGCACACTATAAAGACTTAAACTGGGTGTGAACCGGCTCCTCCCTCTATGCCCCTCCTCCAGACCTCAGTTAGAAAACTGTGCCCAGGAGAGATGGACATTTTGAGGAAAGAATTTATTGTTAAAACCACGGTGAGTGTCCAACCAGCTCACACCTCAAACACACCGTAGAGCGTGGCATTCAGTAGAATACCACCCAACAGCATTAACAACACACAGCCACATGCTGAGAGAATATGTAACACAAACCGTGTCCACATAAGCAAAATTAAGAACCCGCATACCATGGCATGAACAACGGTAGCAACCGCCTGACAGAAAAGACACCACCAGGGTGTAACCAAAAGCAATAACTGCAGACACAGTACGCACTGGGACGGGCGCCCAGCATCCTCTACGGACTAAGAGAAAAGGATTTACCGGTAGGTACCAAAATCCTATTTTCTCATACGTCCTAGATGTCCCGGCCGTTAGGATTATATTCCGGTGCATGCGCATGTGAGACCCGGAACACACTTCCAACTGGTCCCTTGAACACCACTCTGGTATTAGACCTACTCACCGAAAAAAACCCTCTTAGGCCGCACCCATCTGTTTTATTAATAGAACATATTGATAAGGTGTCACCTCAAAGCCGATGCAACTCTGGATCCTCAGACCTCTTTCCACAGGAAAAACACCGAACCTTAACCGGTCAGTATCTACTCTGAAACCCACTCTCGACCTCTGCGTAGTTGGGAACAACAGTCAATCCCTGTGACGAAGAACAGTCAGAGAGAAACAACGATTTGCACCTTTATACAGGGACAATCAGACAATGTCCTGAACCTGACGCACCTCTGTATGGCGTCGCGTACTACCTCCCCTTCCAGAGGGGAACGGCAAGATCTATTCGAAAAAACGGTAAGGGGAAACAACCGTAATTCAGAATGTTCCCCTTTGGATTTTATAAATAACTCGCAGGTCCTAGTCTATTCCTGGACTAACTGAAAATTAGTAGACGAGAGCTCACCGGAGTGAGGACCAGCCCGATAGACTCAGCGACAAGTGGTGGATGTAGTGGAAACAGAAACCGACATCCACTTCTGCTAACCTAACAAGGCTGCAGAACTCTTACCTTTTCACCTTTCACTGTCTGCACAGAAAAGGAAAAAAAGAAGGCATCGAACCGGTTAAAACGACTGCATCCCACAAAAGAATGCGTCACCAACCGATGCGAAGGAGGCTAACTCACGAAGTTAGACTTACCAGTGGTATCCGCCGGGATTGACTGACCATAGGCCACACCAAACAGCTGTATACCTCCCTCCAGCATCACCCGGAGACATCCTCCGCATTTTTCCGGTCACACCTCCTGCTGTCACGTGGCAGCCTGCTGTAATGTTATACGGTAGAATAAACATAGGCAAGCCTACCCACTCTGGGTAGGGTAATTCTATCGGATGCCTACCCGAACACCACACTCCCTCAAGTGCATACAGTGTAAATAAGGTCAAAGTATAGAAATAAAATTTCACTTAGCTACCTGTGTATGATCCTTTGCGACCGGGCTCTGCGTCGACCAGGAGTTGACTGTCCTGACTTTCTCTCCGCGTTGTGAAGAGAAGAATATATGGACTCCTTGAGAGGATCGAAACCAATTCTTCCCGGCCAATCTAGAGCTTAATCAACAGAGCGATCAGCACATGATAAGAATACCATTATTTCAGCATGGATATACATCATGTAATACACAATAAAACACATATATCCTAACCATGCATATATAACCTATATCTACATATATATACATATAGATATAACCTATACGCAAGAGGATTGTCCCGACCTGTCAGGTCTCTAGTGACAGTAATGTGTTGCGACTGTGTATGACCATGTACTGACATGCCCCCGATGTGGATCTACCAGGAACGTTATGGTCGACAAAAACTTAGTAAATGTCGACAGCAAGGAATAGTAAGTGGGCAAAAAATACTAATAACCACGGAACACCGAGGGGTCTGAGGGAAGTATACAAATACAATTTTGATAACACTCCCCCCACATATACCTATAAATATACATATATATATATACATATATATATATATATATATATATATACACACATATATATATATATACACACATATATATATATATATATATATATATATATATATATATATATATATATATATATATATATACACACACACACACACACACACAGGTACAAGGCAATGACAGCCTGATAATTCTTTACACAGGAAAAACCGTTGATGCTGACCGGGCATCCATAAACAACTGTATCTCCCCTATCGTGTTTACTGCTTAAGCACACAAACACCCATTTGCTAATACTTAATTTTTCGAATCAAGTACCGCCATGCGCCGGCGAAGCCGACAGTTATCCCCAAAGCAGCTTATGACAGAGCCCTCACACCTGCCGACATATGTCGACTAACCAATAGTGGGTACAAACAGGGAAACAGGGAAACAGTGAATTTATGTAATATAAGAGTGATTATGAGTCCATTATCAAACATAATGCTATATGACAACCATATAGCATTAAAAACACTGTGCCCCCCCCCCCCCCCCCCGGCGGGGATCTGAGGAAAATGGCGCCGACTCTGAGGGCTAAGCCCCGCCCCTTCCCGGCGCGCTTAAGCCCACTCAAACATATCTACATACATAACCTGAAAATGGAGCTGGGGGCATATATACAGGGATTAACCCCCTGTATATACCCCTATATGAACAAAACGCAGCCCAGGGCGCTCCCCCCCCCCCCCCCCACGGAAATCGTTGGTGTGTGGGAGCGATGGAGCGCAGCGCGCACGCTATGGTGCCCTGGCGGGGTGAAGACACCCGGTGTCTGGGTATGTTCCCCCGCCCGGGATGATTCCAGAAATGCTACCCTGGGCGCTCCCCCCCAGCGCCCTGCACCCGTGAGAGCCGGCGGGGGGAAGAAATGGCGCGTAATGCGCTACAACGTGCCGGCAGGCGTCCGGGACACGGAGCCCCGGCACCGCCAGAGTGTCACCGAGATAACTATAAAATGTCTGCCCAGGGCGCTCCCCCCCCGTGCCCTGCACCCGTGGGAGCCGGCAGCGGGGAAGTAATGGCGCGCAGTTATATGCCGGCGGGGGTATGATACACGGTGCCCAGGCACCGAAATGCTTTTATGCCAGCCACAAGAAGAAATCAGCAACCTGCTGCCCAGGGCGCTCCCCCCCTCCAAGCGCCCTGCACCCTGTGAGTGCCATTGGTGTGTGGGAGCATGGAGCGCAGCGCGACCGCTGTACCTCCGTTACTGAAGTCTTCTGCCGTCACTGAAGTCTTCTGTTCTTCACTCACCCGGCTTCTTTCTTCTGGCTTCTGTGAGGGGGGTGACGGCGTGGCTCCGGGAACAAGCAGCTAGGGGCACCAAGTGATCGAACCCTCTGGAGCTAATGGTGTCCAGTAGCCGAGAAGCAGAGCCTTTAAACTAAGAAGAAGTAGGTCCTGCTTCTCTCCCCTCAGTCCCACGATGCAGGGAGCCTGTAGCCAGCAGGTCACCCTGAAAATAAAAAAACCTAACAAAGTCTTTTAGAGAAACTCAGTAGAGCTCCCCTAGTGTGTGTCCCATCACTCCTGGGCACAAAGTCTAACTGAGGTCTGGAGGAGGGGCATAGAGGGAGGAGCCGGTTCACACCCAGTTTAAGTCTTTATAGTGTGCCCAAGCTCCTGCGGATCCGTCTATACCCCATGGTCCTTTTGGAGTCCCCAGCATCCTCTAGGACGTATGAGAAACAATATTTTATTCAAGTATAGCAACACATGTGCAAAGAGGAGTGTCGGTACTGAATAAGGGGAAGGGGGTTATCGCCAGCCTGAGTCAGCATCAATGCAGTCAGGGACATACAGGCAATGGGTAAACCGTATTAGTTTCCTCAGTGCACTGCACCCCACGCCACTGACTCATACAGTACCATCAGGGAGGCATCTGATTGGCTCCAAATTTATTCTGCAGCAGGACAATGACCCCCATACATACATCCAATGGGCCTAATTCAGACCTGATCGCTGCTGTGCGTTTTCGCACAGCGGCCGATCAGGTCTGAACTGCGCATGCGCCGGCGCATGTCAGACAGCCGATGGCCATCTCAGCCCTGCGATCGCCTCTGCCTGATTGACAGGCAGAGGCGTTCGCTGGGCGGGAGGGGACGGACCGGTGTCATTTGGCCGCCGTTTTAGAGGCGCGGTCCGGGCAACGCAGGCGTGCCCGGACCATGTGGGGGGCGGGCCACTGCGATCCGGACAGCGGCAGGTAGTTCCCTGCCAGCGCACAGGAGCTGCGCAGGTAGGGAGCTACTCAAGTACAAAAGAATCGCCGCTGTGCGATGCTTTTGTACTTGTGCGGAGGTAGGTCAGACATGCGGGGCAGACTAGCCCTGTGCTGGGCGTCCCCCCGCATATCTGAGTAACTGATCGTAGCCGTGCAAAATCTACGATCAGGTCTGAATTAGGGCCAGTGTCATTAAGAACTATCTTCAGTGTAAAGAAGAACAAGGAGTCCTGGAAGTGATGATATGGCCCCCACAGAGCCCTGATCTCCTACATCATCGAGTGTCTCGGATTACATGGAGACAGAAGGATTTTAGCAAGCCTACATCCAAAGAAAATCTGTGGTCTGATCTCCAAGATGTTTGGAACTACCTCCCTGCCTAGTTCCTTCAAAAACTGTGTGCAAGTGTACCTAGAAGAATTTATGCTGTTTTTGAAGGCAAAGCGTGGTCACACTAAATATTGATTTTATTTCGCTTCTGTTCATTCACTTTCATTTTGTTAATTGATAAAAATAAATTTAGCACTTCAATTTTTTAAAGCATTCTAATTTTGCAGCATGTTTTCCATACCTTTTGCAGTTTTGTATATGAGCTTTAGAAATAGTTTTTTAGAACAAGGATCCTAATAAAATATACAACCCAGGGTGAAAATGTTATGACTACATCCTGCCCCTGCATCAACCCCATGTTCCAATGTAGACACAACCCTTGTATCAAAACCTCTCACCCCAATGTTTCAGTATTTGCTGTTGCCAGGTGACTATGTTTTATAACAGAGGAAGAAAAATTATTCTTAAATAAACAGCACTGTACTCGAAATAGAAACAAATGATATGCTCTTCTATGCATTTTGACAAATGACCCACAAAAGGATAAACAGGCAGAGAACATAGGAACAGAAAAACACAACTAGAGACATCAGTAGACACAGTAGGCACACGATATGGAGCAGCCTTCCCCTGGAACTGGGGAAATGATCTTTCAGAGGAAGGAAAGGCTCTGAGGTCATTGCATTGCCGGTCAGTGTGAGCCAAACCCAGGGAAGAAGCAGAAGGGGGATATGACAGCCAGACATCAGGAAAGCCATCAGGAAAGTATTGGATGAGCCATTCACAGCTTTAAGGAATGGTACTGTAGTTCATGTAAAGCACTAAGGGCGTAGCTACCACAGGTGCAGGGAGTGCAGCTGCTATGGGCCCAGAGCAGAGGTACACATTTTTCACCATTGGGTGGTACATAGGGGCCCTTACAAGCGGTTGCCTTGTGGCCTAATATATATCTAGTTCCACCCCTAGGCCTGCTCATTGTAATGTGGTATAAAATGAACTGGGAGGGCATTATAATGTTATATACATGTTGCATATATTATCAACTTGGGCACCGTAATGTGACATAATATGAAGTGGTGACACTGTATGTCATAATGTGAATTGGGGGTACAGTGTTGCATAATGTATACTGGCAGCCCTACAATACAACATAACGTGAACTAAATGGTTCCTGAGGGTTGGGTACAGGATCCCGGCGGTCAGAATACCGACACCAGGATACCGACCGCCAGAATGCTGGCGAGGGGGCGAGCGCAACGAGTCCCCTTGTGGCCTCGGTGGCTCACTGCACTCGCCACAGTTTCTATTTCCACTCCATGGGTGTCGTGGACACCCATGAGTGGGAATAGCTATGGAAGCAGTGCCAGCATTCTAGCGGTCGGGATCCCGGTGTCGGTATTCTGACCGCCGGGATCCTGACTACATCCCGTTCCTGATATACACTAAAGGCACTACTATGTTTCCTAAAGTGAACTAGGGAACCATTAGGGGGCATAAAATTAACAACTGCTGCAGAGAGATGATTTTCTAGAAGCATTGGGACAGGGGGCCCTTCAAAATGTTGCTATGGACCCACAAAGTTATGGCCCTTTAAAGCCCCATCCAACTCTGACTGTCTGACAATTATGTATGGATTAGAAATGGACAGGCATCTTGTGACTCTCCAGCTGTTAATGTACATTACAGTTAGTGGCTTAGACAGCCCTATAGGGCACTCGGCAAAGCAAGCTAGCATCATAGAACACTTGAATCAGGCCTCAAATACAGAGGCACTTTTGAGATGTCCACAGTACTCATATATCCAAATGCTTAAGTTAACGTACCAAAATTGCATGTGTGTTTGCCGGCGTTTGCCACACAGGGGGTTATTCAGAGATGAACGCAGATCGCTGCATATGCAGCCAGATCTGCGTTCATCTCTGCACATGCTGGGGGCTGTCCAGCATGTGTGAGGTCACCTCCCAATGCGTCCGCAAACTAATTGCAGACGCATCGGAGCTAAGGTTGACCCCTAGCTGCGCGGTTAGCAGCCTTTTTTTATCAGAGCGGCTGCGTGTGACATCACGCACCCGCCCCAAAAACACAGGTGACCCGCACATGTTTTACTGGCACCGCCATAATTCTGCCCCTGCGACACCTGCTGCTGTCAATCACACTGCGGTTCCATCAGGGATGCGGCCAGGTGTGAATGACTCCCACAGTGCACTAGCAGTGTAAATACTGGGTATTCAGCCTGATATAGCTGCATGTGACCCCAAAACCAGACAATCAGGTCCAACAGGATTATCAGGCATGTTGGTAAATGTGGATGAAAGATGATCGCTACCTGCCTGTGGATGCAGCATATTCCTATCACACACAGTTCCCTGCAGAATGCAGACAGTGGACATCAGACATCCACAAATATAACCGGAGTTTTACGCTTAGCCAAAGTCCGTTTTGCTCTTAAATTGAAGGTTTGTAAAAAGTAATTTCACACTCACACTATCAAAACCCTGTACCTGCTCTTAATTATTGTCTGTATCAGAAGACACAGATATGCAGCACGGGTAGGTCACCTTCTCACGGTTCTAGAATAAGTCAGTGGTGTCTTGCTGAAACACTTAGATATTCTATCTACCTATATAAAACTACACAGACACAGAGGTCAAAGTGGAGGTCAGCAGATGAGTTACTTGCACTGGTAAAGGGAATTGCTGTAACAATATCACAGTAGGGACACAGCAAGATCAAATACCCATGAAATTGGTCAAAGACTTACAACAGCAGATCTAGCCTGCTCCTCTTAGCTTTCATTAACAAACAACAAGAAAAAGAGAAAAAAAAAAAAAAAGGGAAAAAGTTGCATTTTCAATATTTTTTTAACATGTGCGTTATCGATTCTAGGTTTGCTTGACTTTGGTGCCAGCAAATGCTTTGATCTCCTGGCCTGTGTTTGAGAAAATCCCCCAAACTAAGGCAGCAAAGATATAGCTGGGTACACACTAGGCAATGTGATCTACGAGTGACGTTGCCTAGTGTTTCCTAACTCGGGGTGGGGGAGGGGGGAAGGTCGTCGACAGTGCATACACAATGAGCGAAATGCAAACGATATCGCTCAGTGACATCACTCCTTGGCTGGGCGTGCATGCAGTTTTTAGACGACAGTCCAAATTGAGCGCTCGTCGGCGGCATACACACTTAGCGATAAAGTAAACGACGTTGCTCAAGAAGGGTCAAAATGAGCGACGTTGTTTAATTTATCACTAAGTGTGTAACCACCTACAGGAGGACAGCACTGTACAAACTTCATACGTCACTTATTTGAAAAGGCGAGTGTGCACGTGTTATGTAACAATTTTCAGATTTTTTTTTTTTTTTTTTAAATAGATAATGGTGTTATGACCTAGGGATCATAAAAACATATTTCCAAATCCAGGGACCAAGGCGCAAGATGCATGTGAATTTATAAAGTGAAAATTAGTATAAGAAAAAAGTTCTAATTTATATTCAACTCTAAATATCTCAGTTTCTTCTAAACATAGCATAACACCTTCATCCATGCGCCTCTTCCATGATTATTTCAATAGGTTATTGTTTACATCTTTTAATCATTTTGGATTAATTTATACTGAATAATGTACAAGAAAATAAGAATTTACTTACCGATAATTCTATTTCTCGGAGTCCGTAGTGGATGCTGGGGTTCCTGAAAGGACCATGGGGAATAGCGGCTCCGCAGGAGACAGGGCACAAAAGTAAAGCTTTTACAGGTCAGGTGGTGTGTACTGGCTCCTCCCCCTATGACCCTCCTCCAGACTCCAGTTAGGTACTGTGCCCGGACGAGCGTACACAATAAGGGAGGATTTTGAATCCCGGGTAAGACTCATACCAGCCACACCAATCACACCGTACAACTTGTGATCTAAACCCAGTTAACAGTATGATAACAGAGGAGCCTCTGAAAGATGGCTTCCTAAACAATAACCCGAATTAGTTAACAATAACTATGTACAAGTATTGCAGATAATCCGCACTTGGGATGGGCGCCCAGCATCCACTACGGACTCCGAGAAATAGAATTATCGGTAAGTAAATTCTTATTTTCTCTATCGTCCTAAGTGGATGCTGGGGTTCCTGAAAGGACCATGGGGATTATACCAAAGCTCCCAAACGGGCGGGAGAGTGCGGATGACTCTGCAGCACCGAATGAGAGAACTCCAGGTCCTCCTTTGCCAGGGTATCAAATTTGTAAAAATTTACAAACGTGTTCTCCCCTGACCACGTAGCTGCTCGGCAGAGTAGTAATGCCGAGACCCCTCGGGCAGCCGCCCAAGATGAGCCCACCTTCCTTGCGGAATGGGCCTTAACAGATTTAGGCTGTGGCAGGCCTGCCACAGAATGTACAAGTTGAATTTTGTTACAAATCCAACGAGCAATCGACTGCTTAGAAGCAGGTGCACCCAACTTGTTGGGTGCATACAGTATAAACAGCGAGTCAGATTTTCTGACTCCAGCCGTCCTTTAAATGTATATTTTTAAGGCTCTGACAACGTCCAACAACTTGGAGTCCTTCAAGTCGTCTGTAGCCGCAGGCACTACAATAGGCTGGTTCAGGTGAAACGCTGATACCACCTTAGGGAGAAAATGCGGACGCGTCCGCAGCTCTGCCCTATGTCGAATGGAAAATTAAATAAGGGCTTTTATAAAACAAAGCCGCCAGTTCAGATACTCTCCCGGCCGAAGCCAGGGCCAGTAACATAGTCACTTTCCATGTGAGATATTTCAAATCCACCTTCTTTAGTGGTTCAAACCAATTTGATTTGAGGAAATCTAAAACTACATTTAGATCCCACGGTGCCACCTTAGGCACCACAGGAGGCTGTATATGCAGTACTCCTTTGATAAAAATCTGGACCTCAGGGACTGAGGCCAATTCTTTTTGGAAGAATATTGATAGGGCCGAAATTTGAACCTTAATAGATCCCAATTTGAGACCCATAGACAATCCTGATTGCAGGAAATGTAGGAAAACGACCCAGTTGAAATTCCTCCATCGGAGCACTCCGCTGCTCGCACCACGCAACATATTTTCGCCAAATACGGCGATAATGCTTCGCGGTGACTTCCTTCCTTGCCTTTATCAAGGTAGGAATGACTTCTTCTGGAATGCCTTTTCCTTTTAGGATCTGGCATTCAAAACGCCATGCCGTCAAACGCAGCCGCGGTAAGTCTTGAAAAAGACAAGTACCCTGCTGAAGCAGGTCCCTTCTCAGAAGTAGAGGCCACGGATCGTCCGTGACCATCTCTTGAAGTTCCGGGTACCAAGTCCTTCTTGGCCAATCCGGAGCCACTAGTCTTACTCCACTTTGCCGTATAATCCTCAATACCTTTGGTATGAGAGGCAGAGGAGGAAACACATATACCGACTGGTACACCCAAGGTGTTACCAGCGCGTCCACAGCTATTGCCTGCGGATCTCTTGACCTGGCGCAATACCTGTCCAGTGTTTTGTTGAGGCGAGACGCCATCATGTCCACCATTGGTTTTACCCAACGGTTTAATAGCATGTGGAAAACTTCTGGATGAAGTCTCCACTCTCCCGGGTGAAGGTCGTGTCTGCTGAGGAAGTCTGCTTCCCAGTTGTCCACGCCCGGGATGAATACTGCTGACAGTGCTATCACGTGATTCTCCGCCCAGCGAAGGATCCTGGCAGCTTCTGCCATTGCCCTCCTGCTTCTTGTGCCGCCCTGTCTGTTTACATGGGCGACTGCCGTGATGTTGTCCGACTGGATCAACACCGGTCTTCCTTGAAGCAGAGGTTCCGCCTGGCTTAGAGCATTGTAGATTGCTCTTAGTTCCAGAATGCTTATGTGAAGAGACTTTTTCAGGCTCGACCACACTCCCTGGAAATTTCTTCCCTGTGTGACTGCTCCCCAGCCTCTCTGGCTGGCACCCGTGGTCACCAGGATCCAATCCTGCATGCCGAATCTGCGGCCCTCCAATAGATGAGCCTCCTGCAACCACCACAGAAGGGATACCCTTGTCCTCGGCGACAGGGTTATCCGCAGGTGCATCTGAAGATGCGACCCTGACCATTTGTCCAACAGATCCCTTTGCATGGAATCTGCCGAAAGGGATTGCTTCGTAAGAAGCTACCATTTTTTCCCAGGACTCTTGTGCATTGATGTACAGACACCTTTCCTGGTTTTAGGAGGTTCCTGACCAGGTCAGATAACTCCTTGGCTTTTTCTTCGGGAAGAAAAACCTTTTCTGAACTGTGTCCAGAATCATCCCCAGGAACAGCAGACGAGTTGTCGGCATTAATTGGGATTTTGGAATATTCAGAATCCATCCGTGCTGCTTTAGCACCTCTTGAGATAGTGCTAAACCCATCTCTAGCTGTTCTCTGGACCTTGCCCTTATTAGGAGATCGTCCAAGTATGGGATAATTAATACGCCTTTTCTTCGAAGAAGAAATATTATCTCGGCCATTACCTTTGTAAAGACCCGAGGTGCCGTGGACAAACCAAACGGCAGCGTCTGAAACTGATAGTGACAGTTTTGTACAACGAACCTGAGGTACCCCTGGTGTGAGGGGTAATTGGAACGTGGAGATACGCATCCTTGATGTCCAAGGATACCATAAAGTCCCCTTCTTCCAGGTTCGCTATCACTGCTCTGAGTGACTCCATCTTGAACTTGAACTTCTTTATGTACAGGTTCAAGGACTTCAGATTTAGAATAGGCCTTACCGAGCCATCCGGCTTCGGTACCACCAAAAGGAGTGGAATAATACCCCTTCCCTTGTTGTAGAAGAGGTACCTTGACTATCACCTGCTGAGAATACAGCTTGTGAATGGCTTCCAAAACCGTCTCCCTTTCTGAGGGGGACGTTGGTAAAGCAGACTTCAGGAAACGGCGAGGTGGCTCTGTCTCTAATTTCAACCTGTACCCCTGAGATATTATCTGCAGGATCCAGGGATTTACCTGCGAGTGAGCCCACTGCGCGCTGTAATTCTTGAGACGACCGCCTACCGCCCCCGAGTCCGCTTGCGAAGCCCCAGCGTCATGCTGAGGCTTTTGTAGAAGCCGGGGAGGGCTTCTGTTCCTGGGAAGGAGCTGCCTGTTGCTGTCTCTTCCCTCGTCCTCTGCCTCGTGGCAGATATGAATAGCCCTTTGCTCTCTTATTTTTAAAGGAACGAAAAGGCTGCGATTGAAAGGTCGGTGCCTTTTTCTGTTGGGGAGTGACTTGAGGTAGAAAGGTGGATTTCCCGGCCGTAGCCGTGGCCACCAAATCCGATAGACCGACCCCAAATAACTCCTCTACGCATCGCCTGTCCACTGTCGTGTCCATAAAGCTCTTCTGGCCGAAATGGACATAGCACTTACCCGTGATGCCAGTGTGCAGATATCTCTCTGTGCATCACGCATATAAAGAAATGCATCCTTTATTTGTTCTAACGACAGTAAAATATTGTCCCTGTCCAGGGTATCAATATTTTCGATCAGGGACTCTGACCAAACTACCCCAGCACTGCACATCCAGGCAGTCGCAATAGCTGGTCGTAGTATAACACCTGCATGTGTGTATATACCTTTTTGGATATTTTCCATCCTCCTATCTGATGGATCTTTAAGTGCGGCCGTCTCAGGAGAGGGTAACGCCACTTGTTTTGATAAGCGTGTTAGCGCTTTGTCCACCCTAGGAGGTGTTTCCCAGCGCTCCCTAACCTCTGGCGGGAAAGGGTATAAAGCCAATAACTTCTTTGAAATTAGCAGTTTTTTATCGGGGCACCCCACGCTTCATCACACACGTCATTTAATTCTTCTGATTCGGTAAAAACTACTGGTAGTTTTTTCACACCCCACATAATACCCTGTTTAGTGGTACCTGTAGTATCAGCTAAATGTAACATCTCCTTTATTGCCAAAATCATATAACGTGTGGCCCTTTTGGAAAATACGGTTGATTCGTCACCTTCACTACCGGAATCAGTGCCTGTGTCTGGGTCTGTGTCGACCGACTGAGGCAAGGGGCGTTTTACAGCCCCTGACGGTGTTTGAGGCGCCTGGACAGGCACTAAGTGAGTGTCCGGCCGCCTCATGTCGGCAAACGACTGCTTAAGCGAGTTGACGCTATCCCGTAATTCCACAAATAAAGGCATCCATTCTGGTGTCGACCCCCTAGAAGGTGACATCCTCATATTTGGCAATTGCTCCGCCTCCACACCAATAACGTCCTCATACATGTCGACACACACGTACCGACACACAGCAGACACACAGGGAATGCTCTATACGAAGACAGGACCCACTAGCCCTTTGGGGAGACAGAGGGAGAGTCTGCCAGCACACACCAAAAAGCGCTATATATGACAGGGATAGCCTTATGATTAAGTGCTCCCTTATAGCTGCTTTTATATTAATATATTGCCATTTATTTTGCCCCCCCTCTCTGTTATACCCTGTTTCTGTAGTGCAGTGCAGGGGAGAGACCTGGGAGCCTTCCTGACCAGCGGAGCTGTGACAGAAAATGGCGCCGTGTGCTGAGGAGATAGGCCCCGCCCCTTTTCCGGCGGGCTCGTCTCCCGCTATTTAGTACATTTAGGCAGGGGTAAATATCTCCATATAGCCTCTGGGGCTATATGTGAGGTATTTTTAGCCTTTTTAAAGGTTTACATTTGCCTCCCAGGGCGCCCCCCCCCAGCGCCCTGCACCCTCAGTGACTGCCGTGTGAAGTGTGCTGAGAGGAAAATGGCGCACAGCTGCAGTGCTGTGCGCTACCTTAAGAAGACTGCAGGAGTCTTCAGCCGCCGATTCTGGACCTCTTCTTGCTTCAGCATCTGTGAGGGGGCCGGCGGCGTGGCTCCGGTGACCATCCAGGCTGTACCTGTGATCGTCCCTCTGGAGCTTCATGTCCAGTAGCCAAGAAGCCAATCCATCCTGCACGCAGGTGAGTTCACTTCTTCTCCCCTCTGTCCCTCGTTGCAGTGATCCTGTTGCCAGCAGGAATCACTGTAAAATAAAAAACCTAAGCTAAACTCTCTAAGCAGCTCTTTATGAGAGCCACCTAGAATTGCACCCTTCTCGGCCGGGCACAAAAATCTAACTGGAGTCTGGAGGAGGGTCATAGGGGGAGGAGCCAGTACACACCACCTGACCTGTAAAAGCTTTACTTTTGTGCCCTGTCTCCTGCGGAGCCGCTATTCCCCATGGTCCTTTCAGGAACCCCAGCATCCACTTAGGACGATAGAGAAACTAATGTGATGCAATGGTGGGGAGTAGGTCAAAGGAGAGCTGTGGGTTGGGGGAGGAGAGGAGGATTATGGGGGAAATTCGATAAAGGCAGTAGTGTAATTAGTTCATTTAAAAAGTAGATCACATTCACCAAGAATAATGTTACAACAGTTGCTCAGTCCATAGATTACATGTTCTGTAAATGGAAGCTTTTTAAATAGAAATGTACACACTTTGGATCTTTATATAGGATGCAAAAGGGGCTTTCCACACCCCATATAAGTTACAGTAAAACAGCTGCACTGAAAGTAAAAAAAAATGTCTCTATTAATTGTTGCCTGCAATCCCATACCCACTGTGTCTTGTACTTCTACCAGCCGGAGAGTGATGACAAGGCGTGATAACAGAACATCATGGTGTAAGAAGACAGATAACACAGTACTGGCCATAGAATCCAACGGGATTGTCCATGCATACAATCCCACCCCCCACCCTCTCCACACCCACCCACCACTCTATTCAGCTGGATTAAAGTGCCACTAAACTCATATGCAATTATATAAAAGTATGAAACGCTATCTCGCAACATTTGGTGCACAAAAGAGAAATACATTACAATGGGGCCTTGGTGCAAATGATATGTATGTGTGGTCCCATTGTAGAGCCAGGGGCCACATAAGATACCTTTCAAATATATTTGGTTACCGACTGCTAATCGATATAGTCCTATTATGTTTTTTAACAAGTGTTTTGTTTCCAAACAGGCAACTGGGGAGAGTAGGAGAATTCAAGATGTGTATGAACAAAAGCTGAAGTCTATGGGTCCTATTAGTATTATAAGTAAGAATTTTTGCATTATTTGTAGCATTTATTGGACTGTATATGTGCATAACCTGCGGCTGTACTGGATTTTAAGTGGTTAGTTAGAGGATTTTACAAGCAAATTAACTACATACTTCTGAACTGTGTACTAATTTGTGGTCCACATGTCTTTAGATATATTAGGAGGTGTATATGCACGTACATAAGCGGACATTCACAGTAATTTGGCTTAATGGATGTTTGCACTCCATCCAGACAGTTCAGAATAAAGACGTAAAAATGCAAGTGCATAGGTAAATCTCTACTTACACACAAAACACCCATCCTTAGGTGCAACTTTAAAGCCCCGTACACAGGTGCAACTCTAATGCCCCATACACACGGGGGAGATGTGTGCTGAGCGATCTAGCACAAACCACTCACCATACATCTCTCGCCCCGCTCAGCACTCAGCGTGATGTGTGCTGTGCGATGGGGGGGGGGGGCTCATTTCACCCATTGGTGAAATTAGCGATCTCACTAAATTTGGCATACATACATGCCCAATCTAGAGCCAGCGATAGCGACGCGCGGGGCTGTGCATCGCTGTCACCGGCACCCTACACACAGAGAGATCCGTGCTTAATTTCTAAGCAATCTAGTCACATTGGTTAGAATTAGAGCACGGATCTCTCCGTGTGTACCTCCCTTACGGGGCAGATGTACTAAGCCTTGGAGATAAAGTGGAGAGAGATAAAGTACCAACCAATCAGCGCCTAACTGCCAAAAAACAGGTTGCGTTTGAAAATGACAGCTGATTGGTTGGTACTTTATCTCTCTCCAAGGCTTAGTACATCTGCCCCTAAATGAAGCCATATATGTATTTATATCAATGCACTAAATGAAACATAATTTATTAGGTACATTGCCTGATATAAATGACACACATATACATCCATAATTGCTTTGACAATCTATATTCATTAAAAAAAAAGAACAAGAACATAGAAGCAACCCCAATTAGAGCAAGCTCCTGTTGGAGGGGGTACGTCAGTGTATTACAGTAGGTTAAACGTCACTTATTTCTGCTCGCAGCTCAATGGCTCATGTAGAAAAATAAGATTTTACTTACCGATAAATCTATTTCTCGTAGTCCGTAGTGGATGCTGGGGACTCCGTCAGGACCATGGGGATTAGCGGCTCCGCAGGAGACAGGGCACAAAACTAAAGCTTTAGGATCAGGTGGTGTGTACTGGCTCCTCCCCCTATGACCCTCCTCCAAGCCTCAGTTAGGATACTGTGCCCGGACGAGCGTACACAATAAGGAAGGATATTGAATCCCGGGTAAGACTCATACCAGCCACACCAATCACACCGTATAACTTGTGATCTGAACCCAGTTAACAGTATGACAAACGTAGGAGCCTCTGAACAGACGGCTCACAACAATAACAACCCGATTTTTTTGTAACAACAACTATGTACAAGTATTGCAGACAATCCGCACTTGGGATGGGCGCCCAGCATCCACTACGGACTACGAGAAATAGATTTATCGGTAAGTAAAATCTTATTTTCTCTGACGTCCTAAGTGGATGCTGGGGACTCCGTCAGGACCATGGGGATTATACCAAAGCTCCCAAACGGGCGGGAGAGTGCGGATGACTCTGCAGCACCGAGTGAGAGAACTCCAGGTCCTCCTCAGCCAGGGTGTGCCCCTGACCAAGTAGCAGCTCGGCAAAGTTGTAAAGCCGAGACCCCTCGGGCAGTCGCCCAAGATGAGCCCACCTTCCTTGTGGAATGGGCATTTATATATATTTTGGCTGTGGCAGTCCTGCCACAGAATGTGCAAGCTGAATTGTACTACACATTCAACTAGCAATCGTCTGCTTAGAAGCAAGAGCACCCAGTTTTTTGGGTGCATACAGGATAACAGCAAGTCAGTTTTCCTGACTCCAGCCGTCCTGGAAATCTATATTTTCAGGGCCCTGACAACATCTAGCAACTTGGAGTCCTCCAAGTCTCTAGTAGCCGCAGGTACCACAATAAGCTGGTTCAGATGAAACGCTGACACCAACTTAGGGAGAAACTGGGGACGAGTCCGCAGCTCTGCCCTGTCCGAATGGACAATCAGATATGGGCTTTTGTGAGACAAAGCCGCCAATTCTGACACTCGCCTGGCCGAGGCCAGGGCCAACATCATGGTCACTTTCCATGTGAGATATTTCAAATCCACAGATTTGAGCGGTTTAAACCAACGTGATTTGAGGAATCCCAGGACTACGTTGAGATCCCACAGTGCCACTGGAGGCACAAAAGGGGGTTGTATATGCAGTACTCCCTTGTCAAATTTCTGGACTTCAGGAACTGAAGCCAATTCTTTTTGGAAGAAAATCGACAGGGCCGAAATTTGAACCTTAATGGACCCCAATTTGAGGCCCATAGACACTCCTGTTTGCAGGAAATGCAGGAATCGACCGAGTTGAAATTTCTTCGTGGGGCCTTCCTGGCCTCACACCACGCAACATATTTTCGCCACATGTGGTGATAATGTTGTGCGGTCACCTCCTTCCTGGCTTTGACCAGGGTAGGAATGACCTCTTCCGGAATGCATTTTTCCCTTAGGATCCGGCGTTCAACCGCCATGCCGTCAAACGCAGCCGCGGTAAGTCTTGGAACAGACATGGTACTTGCTGAAACAAGTCCCTTCTTATCGGCAGAGGCCCTGAGTCCTCTGTGAGCATCTCTTGAAGTTCCGGGTACCAAGTCCTTCTTGGCCCATCCGGAGCCACGAGTATAGTTCTTACTCCTCTACGTCTTATAATTCTCAGTACCTTTGGTATGAGAAGCACAGGAGGGAACACATACACCGACTGGTACACCCCTGGTGTTACCAGAACGTCCACAGCTATTGCCTGAGGGTCTCTTGACCTGGCGCAATACCTGTCCAGTTTTTTGTTCAGGCGGGACGCCATCATGTCCACCTTTGGTCTTTCCCAACGGTGCACAATCATGTGGAAAAAAACTTCTCGATGAAGTCCCCACTCTCCCGGGTGGAGGTCGTGCTGAGGAAGTCTGCTTCCCAGTTGTCCACTCCCGGAATGAAAAACTGCTGACAGTGCTATCACATGATTTTCCGCCCAGCGAAGAATCCTTGCAGTTTCTGCCATTGTCCTCCTGCTTCTTGTGCCGCCCTGTCTGTTTACGTGGCGACTGCCGTGATGTTGTCCCACTGGATCAATACCGGCTGACCTTGAAGCAGAGGTCTTGCTAAGCTTAGAGCATTGTAAATTGCTCTTAGCTCCAGTATATTTATGCGGAGAGAAGTCCCCAGACTTGATCACACTCCCTGGAAATTTTTTCCCTGTGTGACTGCTCCCCAGCCTTTCAAGCTGGAATCCGTGGTCACCAGGACCCAGTCCTGAATGCATAACTGTGGCCCTTTAGTAGATGAGCACTCTGCAGCCACCACAGAAGAGACACCCTTGTCCTTGGAGACAGGGTTATCCGCTGATGCATCTGAAGATGCGATCCGGACCATTTGTCCAGCAGATCCCACTGAAAAGTTCTTGCGTGAAATCTGCCGAATGGAATCGCTTCGTAAGAAGCCACCATTTTTCCCAGGACCCTTGTGCAATGATGCACTGACACTTTTCCTGGTTTTTGGAGGTTCCTGACTAGCTCGGATAACTCCCTGGCTTTCTCCTCCGGGAGAAACACCTTTTTCTGGACTGTGTCCAGAATCATCCCTAGGGACAGCAGACGTGTCGTCGGAGACAGCTGCGATTTTGGAATATTTAGAATCCACCCGTGCTGTCGTAGAACTACTTGAGATAGTGCTACTCAGACCTCCAACTGTTCTCTGGACCTTGCCCTTATCAGGAGATCGTCCAAGTAAGGGATAATTAAGACGCCTTTTCTTTGAAGAAGAATCATAATTTCGGCCATTACCTTGGTAAAGACCCGGGGTGCCGTGGACAATCCAAACGGCAGCGTCTGAAACTGATAGTGACAGTTTTGTACCACGAACCTGAGGTACCCTTTGTGAGAAGGGCAAATTTGGACATGGAGGTAAGCATCCTTGATGTCCAGGGACACCATATAGTTCCCTTCTTCCTGGTTCGCTATCACTGCTCTGAGTGACTCCATTTAGAATAGGTCTCACCGAGCCGTCTGGCTTCAGTACCACAATATAGTGTGGAATAATACCCCTTTACTTGTTGTAGGAGGGGTACTTTGATTATCACCTGCTGGGAATACAGCTTGTGAATTGTTTCCAATACTGCCTCCCTGTCGGAGGTAGACGTTGGTAAAGCAAACTTCAGGAACTTGCGAGGGGGAGACGTCTCGAATTTCCAATCTGTACCCCTGGGATACTACTTATAGGATCCAGGGGTCCACTTGCGAGTGAGCCCACTGCGTGCTGAAACTCTTGAGACGACCCCCCACCGCACCTGTTTGTACGGCCCCAGCGTCATGCTGAGGACTTGGCAGAAGCGGTGGAAGGCTTCTGTTCCTGGGAATGGGCTGCCTGCTGCAGTCTTCTTCCCTTACCTCTATCCCTGGGCAGATATTATGGGGACGAAAGGACTGAGGCTGAAAAGACTATGTCTTTTTCTGCTGAGATGTGACTTGGGGTAAAAAAGGTGGATTTTCTAGCTGTTGCCGTGGCCACCAGGTCCGATGGACCGACCCCAAATAACTCCTCCCCTTTATACGGCAATACTTCCATGTGCCGTTTGGAATCTGCATCACCTGACCACTGTCGTGTCCATAAACATCGTCTGGCAGATATGGACATCGCACTTACTCTTGATGCCAGAGTTTCGCATATATAGAAATGCATCTTTTAAATGCTCTATAGTCAATAAAATACTGTCCCTGTCAAGGGTATCAATATTTCCAGTCAGGGAATCCGACCAAGCCACCCCAGCTCTGCCCATCCAGGCTGAGGCGATCGCTGGTCGCAGTATAACACCAGTATGTGTGTATATACTTTTTAGGATATTTTCCAACCTCCTATCAGCTGGCTCCTTGAGGGCGTCCGTATCTGGAGACGGTAACGCCACTTGTTTTTATAAGCGTGTGAGCGCCTTATCCACCCTAAGGTGTGTTTCCCAACGCGCCATAACTTCTGGCGGGAAAGGGTATACCGCCAATAATTTTCTATCGGGGGAAACCCACGCATCATCACACACTTCATTTAATTTATCTGATTCAGGAAAAACCACATGTAGTTTTTTCACACTCCACATAATACCCTTTTATGTGGTACTTGTAGTATCAGAAATATGTAACATCTCCTTCATTGCCCTTAACAAGTAACGTGTGGCCCTAAAGGAAAATACGTTTTTTTTTTCACCGTCGACACTGGAGTCAGTGTCCGTGTCTGTGTCGACCGACTGAGGTAAAAAGGACGTTTTAACGCCCCTGACGGTGTTTTAGACGCCTGGACAGGTACTAATTGGTTTGCCGGCCGTCTCATGTCGTCAACCGACCTTGCAGCGTGTTGACATTATCACGTAATTCCTTAAATAAGCCATCCATTCCGGTGTCGACTCCCTAGAGAGTGACATCACCATTACCGGCAATTGCTCCGCCTTCTCACCAACATCGTCCTCATACATGTCGACACACAAGTACCGACACACAGCACACACACAGGGAATGCTCTGATAGAGGACAGGACCCCACTAGCCCTTTGGGGAGACAGAGGGAGAGTTTGCCAGCACACACCAAAAACGCTATATTATACAGGGACAACCTTTATATAAGTGTTTTTCCCTTATAGCATTTTAATATATATATACATATCGCCAAATAAGTGCCCCCCCTCTCTGTTTTAACCCTGTTTCTGTAGTGCAGTGCAGGGGAGAGCCTGGGAGCCTTCCCATCAGCATTTCTGTGAGGGAAAATGGCGCTGTGTGCTGAGGAGAATAGGCCCCGCCCCCTTTTCGGCGGGCTTCTTCTCCCGTTTTTCTGAGACCTGGCAGGGGTTAAATACATCCATATAGCCTCCAGGAGCTATATGTGATGTATTTTTAGCCAGAATAAGGTATTATACATTGCTGCCCAGGGCGCCCCCAGCAACGCCCTGCACCCTCCGTGACCGTTGGTGTGAAGTGTGTGACAACAATGGCGCACAGCTGCAGTGCTGTGCGCTACCTTCATGAAGACTGAAAAGCCTTCTGCCGCCGGTTTCTGGACCTTCAATCTTCAGCATCTGCAAGGGGGGTCGGCGGCGCGGCTCCGGGACGAACCCCAGGGTGAGACCTGTGTTCCGACTCCCTCTGGAGCTAATGGTGTCCAGTAGCCTAAGAAGCCAATCCATCCTGCACGCAGGTGAGTTGAACTTCTCTCCCCTAAGTCCCTCGATGCAGTGAGCCTGTTGCCAGCAGGACTCACTGAAAATAAGAAACCTAAAAACTTTTTCTAAGCAGCTCCTTAAGAGAGCCACCTAGATTGCACCCTGCTCGGACGGGCACAAAAACCTAACTGAGGCTTGGAGGAGGGTCATAGGGGGAGGAGCCAGTACACACCACCTGATCCTAAAGCTTTAGTTTTGTGCCCTGTCTCCTGCGGAGCCGCTAATCCCCATGGTCCTGACGGAGTCCCCAGCATCCACTTAGGACGTCAGAGAAAATAAGCAATGCTTTTACTGCTCTTCCATCCCAGGGTGTGATCATGCGACGATTCATCAGAAACATGCGGCTAATTGAATCTGTCCCATAATTGGCTAAGAATGGGAGAATGCCTAAGGCAAATCCATCCCCCACTCAATAAATGTAATGTAAGACACTGTAGCACTCTATGGCCCTCATTCCGAGTTGTTCGCTCGCAAGGCGAATGTAGCAGAGTTACACACGCTAAGCCGCCGCCTACTGGGAGTGTATCTTAGCTTCTTAAAATTGCGACCGACGTACGCGCAATATTGCGATTACAAACGAGTTAGCAGTTTCAGAGTAGCTCCAGACTTACTCTGCCTGTGCGATCATTTCAGTGCTTGTCGTTCCTGGTTGACGTCACAAACACACCCAGCGTTCGCCCAGGCACTCCCACCGTTTCCCCGGCCACTCCTGCGTTTTTTCCGGAAACGGTAGCGTTTTCAGCCACACGCCCCTGAAACGCCGTGTATCCGCCCAGTAACACCCATTTCCTGTCAATCACATTACGATCGCCGGAGCGAAGAAAAAGCCGTGAGTAAAATTACTTTCTTCATAGTAAAGTTACTTGGCGCAGTCGCAGTGCGAACATTGCGCATGCGTACTAAGCGGATTTTCACTGCGATGCGATGAAAAATACCGAGCGAACAACTCGGAATGAGGGCCTATGTACAGTAGGTATTACCAACAGTGAAGAACTGCTCAGTACAATAATGCCCATTTGTTATGTGGGCTCTGCTGACAACATAACATAAGCATGTTTAGCCCTGTTCAGCGATACAGATTCTCATTAATATAAGATGAAGACTTCTGACCTAGAGCTATAACTGACATGCATTGTCAAGCACTGTGTAAACTAAGAGCAACTCCTTTAAACAAGATCTAGTATAGACCTGCGGGTGGAATGAAACGGGTGTTCAGGTTTCTACTCTTCTCCTTATAAAGCCACAAAGCACTCAGTGTAAACACAGGGTCGCTGCTGAACATCAACCATAGCTTTGGACATCAAACCAGGCCAGCCACAGAACACCTGGGGGAGGGTTGTGGGTCAATAAATGTGCCATTGTGGATTCACCCATTGGAGAGGCTGCAGAAAAAGAAACACCAAGGAGACACATACTAGTTCTACTGAGGCACTTCATTCATTCAACATTTCTTGTGCTGCAATCAATCAAATAGAGACTGCGTGTTATAGAGTGGACTTTGTTTAACAAGGGCAGATGTTACCGATCAAATCATCTGTTCGTTGTCTACAAGACTATGTCTCTATATTCAATATGTATTTGCACATTATAAAGCACCAAGAACAATTCTGTATAATGGTGTCCAACCACTCTTGAGGCGTCTAACAAAGTGGTGCATGTGTAAGTGGTGGCTTCAGGTTTGTGTTGATATACTTGCCTCTTAATCTATATTCACTCTACATTTAAGTACCTAAAATGTAATGAACAATATCTTTGGAATGACTTCTAGGATATGTTAATATTATGGCCAATAAAAAATATTCCATACATAAGTAAAACAACAACAATTTAAGATGGTGAGGAGAGTGCTACATTATAAATAACCAATCTTCAGGTTGTTGATTCAAGCAAAATTAGAGGCCAGTGGGGGTTATTCAGGTTTGTCGGCAAACCAAAAAAGCACACTAATGGGTAAAACCATGTTGCACTGCAGGTGGGGTAGATGTAACGTGCGGAGAGATTTAGATTTGGGTGGGTTATATTGTTTATGTGCAGGGTAAATACTGGCTGCTTTATTTTTACATTGCAATTGAGATTTCAGTTTGAACACACTCCACCCAAATCTAAATTTCTCTGCACATGTTGCATCTGGCCCACCTGCAATGCAGCATATTGTTGCGCAGTTGTGTGCTTTTTTGGTTTGCTAACAAACTTGAATAAGGCCCAAAATTCTGTAGTGATCAAGACTAGAGAAACAAATTGTCGTATAATTGGAAGACCGTGTTCTTATACACCCATGTCTGATCAGTAGAATACGTACAATTTCCAGACACACTTTGCAGCAATGTTCACATGGATTGATGAGCGATATTTACTTTTTTTTTTTTTTTACACTTTGCAGCATGGTCAGGGAGTCTGTACATGTCAGACCCCAGAATGAAATGATCGCATTACATCATTACTAGATCTTAAACATTAATCTACAAAATCAATTAAAACAGCAGCAAAACAATAAATACTTTGAAATCGCTGCAAACACATGAATGCTCACACTTGATACTTTCCTGGTCATCTTTTCTATGTAAGCATTGAGAAGTGCATTCCAGTCTGCTAAGTAGCAAATTAGAATCTACATTGCAATCTAAAGATAAGAAACGCTGGTAAGACATAATACAGGTTGAGTATCCCATATCCAAATATTCCGAAATACGGAATATTCCGAAATACAGATTTTTTTGAGTGTGAGTGAGATAGTGAAACCTTTGTTTTCTGATGGCTCAATGTACACAAACTTTGTTTAATACACAAAGTTATTAAAATATTGTATTATAAGACCTTCAGGCTGTGTGTATAAGGTGTATATGAAACATAAATTAATTGTGTGAATGTAGACACACTTTGTTTAATGGACAAAGTTAGTAAAATATTGGCTAAAATTACCTTCAGGCTGTGTGTATAAGGTGTATATGAAACATAAATTAATTGTGTGAATGTACACACACTTTGGGGGTCATTCCGAGTTGTTCGCTCGCAAGTGAATTTTAGCAGATTTGCTCATGCTAAGCCGCCGCCTACTGGGAGTGAATCTTAGCATCTTAAAATTGCGAACGATGTATTCGCAATATTGCGATTACACACCTCGTAGCAGTTTCTGAGTAGCTTCAGACTTACTCGGCATCTGCGATCATTTCACTGCTTGTCGTTCCTGGTTTGACGTCACAAACACACCCAGCGTTCGCCCAGCCACTCCCCCGTTTCTCCAGCCACTCCTGCGTTTTTTCCGGAAACGGTAGCGTTTTTTCCCACACGCCCATAAAACGGCCTGTTTCCGCCCAGTAACACCCATTTCCTGTCAATCACATTACGATCGCCAGAACGATGAAAATGCCGTGAGTAAAATTCCTAAGTGCATAGCAAATTTACTTGGCGCAGTCGCAGTGCGGACATTGCGCATGCGCATTAAGCGGAAAATCGCTGCGATGCGAAGATTGTTACCGAGCGAACAACTCGGAATGACCCCCTTTGTTTAATGGACAAAGTTAGTAAAATATTGGCTAAAATGACCTTCAGGCTGTGTGTATAAGGTGCATATGTAACATAAATGCATTCTGTGCTTAGACTTAGGTCCCAACGCCATAATATCTCATTATGGTATGCAATTATTCCAAAATACGGAAAAATCCCATATCCAAAATACTTCTGGTCCCAAGCATTTTGGATAAGGGATACTCAACCTGTATTAAATATTTGCTGCTTCTATTCTCAGCCATTCATGCTATATGAATATACTGCCCCTACACCCATTGTAGCTGCTGTTCCTGTGGTAGTAGTATCCCCTCCCTTGTAACATAGGGCAGGCAGGGGTTTAGATCAGGTGCAGCACCAAGGTCAGAGATTTCAGCTCAGGAGTTTCCTGTTCAAGCAGCATCCTGTGCTGGAACCTGGCCTAATGCGCAGAGGGGGCGGAGGGGAACATGGGAGGAAAACAAGGAAATGCTCCTATCCTGTAGAATCAAAACTCAGGGTGGAGGTGGAGGTGCTGAGGGTGGGAATATTCCGGCTCTCTGTATGCTCCATGAATTGTATGAGCTAAGCATAGTGACAAAAGGTGGTGGGAGAACAGCCAGACCGCGGCATCTATTTACTTTAGTCTCATAAACTGTTAGCTTTCAGTGTCACAGGGGCCTTTTGCATAGTTCATAGATTGGTGGAAACTTTTATAGGTATAGATATTGGGCCTGATTCACGGCCGCACACAGGTGGGATCACTGGAGCTGAAAATTTAAATCAGCAATAACACTCTAACTAAATGATAGAGCCACTTTAAAGTTTCAGCTCCAAGCCGCTGCTTCGCAAATACAGGCACATGGTTTTTATATGGGTGAGTGAATTATTTTACTCTTTGAAATCTAAACAGCGTCCTGAAACCTACAGATCATGCACGGCTATCATATGGAGCCTTATAAGTACTGTTTACTGACACAGACCTAACACACACATTTTCATCTGCCTCAGTGTTGCTGCTCCTTCTACATGTCAGCAAGCCACAAAGCTTCACATTTGTTACACTCATTACAGTGTTACTGTGGGACGTCCAACAATGATCCTTTGTGTCACATAAAACTGAGATCAGCATCACATCAACTGCAGCCTTCATCAGATAACTCAACAAAGGAAGATTTTTAAAGAGACAGCGACTATCTTGTCGGAATGGCGCCGGCTCCCGCACTTTGTGTGCTATTCCATTTGGCCCAGTATTTCTCCAGTGATATGTACTCTTACCATTACATTAAGGTGTTAATGCTTTAAATAAACTAAATCACTTTGTAGAGCAGTATTCCTTATGTGTCAAAGTTACATCTACATGGCTATAACAAGATTTGTAGCGCAAGCATACTTTATATATACCTATTTATTGTGCTGGAAAGCATGTTATATTGGGCCTAATTCAGATGTGGTTGGATGTGCAATTGCTAATGCTTACATGGAAGCAGCTGCGATAGCACTAATATGGCAATGCAGAAGGAGATGTCACACCTCCTGCCTGCAATACTGATGTGAGCCATGTCCTAGGACACAACATCGGAGCACCTGCGACACCATTGGCTGGCTGCGTGACCCATGGGGACGTACAAGCTGGCCGGTGCAGATGCAACATAGAGTCCACAAAATCATGAGCTGGATACACACTGGTAGACATATTTGCAGATCAATGGATCTGCAGATCTATCTATAGCCGGATCGGGCATTGTGTTGTGCATACCAGTGATGTGCAGCGAGATCAGTGGCTGGGAAGGATCTGGCTGCTAAACCCCCCCCCCCCCCCCAAAAAAATAAAAATCGTAG
This sequence comes from Pseudophryne corroboree, assembly GCF_028390025.1. NCBI lineage: Eukaryota > Metazoa > Chordata > Amphibia > Anura > Myobatrachidae > Pseudophryne > Pseudophryne corroboree. The sequence continues at coordinate 619,731,868 of NC_086449.1, read as the reverse complement.
AGTCCCCCTTATGTCACTAAACCCAGAACCTGGCTGAACCAGCCAGGGGGGATAATGCCATAGCAGGGGAGACACTCAGTGTGTGGTCCCCCTACCATCACATTTAACACCCCCCAAACCAGTCAGCCCAGGAGTGGAATTCCTCAGAAAGTGGGGACCCCAAAAAATAAAAATAGGGATTATGACCCGCACCCCTGGTGGCGGTAGGTGCGAGGTTCATGACATCCTAATATTGTTCTATACAGGCGGCCTACAGGTCCCAGCAAGCCTGCCCCAGCATGCCGGCACCTGTAAAAAAGAAAAAAAATATTAAAATAAATACAAAACACGTTTCTAAAAAAGTTTTATTATATAGGGTCTTCACCTGGGGGGCGGCAGCCTTTAAGCTTTTTTTCAAGGCTGCCGCCTCCCCAGGGCTTTCAGCATCTTCACTTGGAGGGCAGCGGCCTTTAAGCTCTTTTTCATGGCCGCCGCCCATCCAGGACTTTCATTGGCTCTCCTCTCTTCAGGAGCTCTTCATTGCTCCTCCTCTACCGCCAGACTGACAACCGGTCCCTCGCGCTGACTTATATAAGTCAGCCAGAGGGGGCGGGGCCATGACACGGTGAGCCGTGAATGGCTCGCGGTGGCCATCTTGAATTTAAAAAATTAAGCTGAGGCGCCATTTTTTAAATTGGTACCGCTTCCAAACTCTGCAGAATGGCAGGCAGGGATCACGGATCCCTGCCTGATGCAAAGCCAGCACCTCCTCAACATCACACCGCCTCTGACACCCGTACCGTTGACGCCCGCACCTCCGCCGTATGCCCACCGCTGACACCCGCTACCCACCCAGTGATGACAGGGGTTCCAGTGACGGATCATGGGTTGAAAGCAAATCCCTGTGTCAACGAGGCACTTCTGATTTTTTTATGGGCTTTTACAGCTTGCAGCATGGCCCCGCCCCCATGATTCGGCCCCTTTCCCTTTGACAACGGGAGGCACCGCTATTGGTGCCTCCCAAATTAATAGCAAAAATAATTAAAATAATATAAAGGAGATACTTATGACACTGAATGTGTCATAAGTATCTTCTTTGTATTATTTTAATCATTAATGACAGGGGTGGCACTGCCTCCCCATACTGCACGTCCCTGGTGCATACACACTGCGCGATCCGCCATGATTGACATCACGAACTGGTCAGGCATTTACATGTGCCCACCCAGTTCAACCGTCAATCACCGCCAGGGGCTGCAGCATGTGCATGGGCAGTACACATGTACACCGGCTAACCGCCCGTACACACACAACGATGTACCAATATATCTGTAGATATACTGGTCATTGTGTGTGCTGCAGGGCCAGCACTATATGTCTGTGAACGACGGTGTTCACAGACATATCGTTGCTACACACTGGCCGACGGGCCAGCGACATATCGGTCGTTCAATAGAAGGCCCGATATATCGGCATGTGTGTACCCAGCATTAGTCTGGTGATGAGATCCTGGCCTCATGCATCCCCAATGGCAGGGACACGCCACTGTTTTGGGAAACAGAGGCAGTTGTCACCCCCTCCCCACCCCCAAACGGCAGCATACGGTCAATTACCGACAGTCTGCTGCCGTTCTGTGTCCAATGTTGCTGACCCGCACAGCACATGTGCAGTACAGGTCCGGAGCATGCGCACAATAACAACCATTGTACTGTATGTGGCATATGTCGCACTAGCATTGGGAATGAGGCCCGCAGTGCCTTATACAGTATACAATGCACTCAAACTGAATGAATGGATCATAGCTGTCATACAGTCAGCTCTATGTAGTTAATTACAATTTTGAAGTACAAGCTTTCTCATTCTCTATTGTTTATAGTGACAAAACAAAAAACAACACCTTTTATTATGTGAGGACACCTCGCTCTCCATCGAAACACAACATTTTAAGCATCCTATAAAACAGCACCAGATGGCTGGTGATGAGACATCCTTACAGTCTGTGGTTAGACATCACAGACAAAGAATTTACACCCATATGAGATCTTTTTTCTTTATTCAAAGCAGAATACCACTACATGCACAAAGACTGTGTACCTTAGCTTATAGAATGGATACAGGCCACCCACAGCTGGCAATAGAATTTTATAGGTGGTCTACATGTCAGAGCTGGACAGTGGAAGAGACAAGTGTTTGTATTAAACCTCATGGATTTAAACAAGTGAATGTGTCACATTACATGTACAATCTTGTTGTACTTTACATTATTTCTCCAGCAGAATGCTTTCTTTTTCTGGGAGAAAATGCTGCAACCAGCAACTGAAGTTATCTGGCTACACACCTGGCTAATGGGTCCACTGTTTGGCCGACCCAAAACATTGGTATACACTTACCAATCGTCCACACGATGTGTTGTGCCTACATATTTGAGATGTAAGTCACTGGCTGTCCTGCAGCAGGTGTACGAATACACACAGCCAGATGCGCCAATGTATCTGTAGATACTGTATATCGACCTTCGATGAGCTGCACAGCAGGGATGTGCGGTGAGGTAAATGGCTCAGGAGGCACTGGCTAGTACCAGAGCCAGATTTACACACAATACATGGGTGGTCTTCAGTTTGCCGGCTGTCGGGATTCTGGCGCCGGAATCCTGACTGCCGGCATACCGACACTTTTTCTCCCTCTTGGGGGTCCACGACCCCCATGGAGGGAGAATAAATAGAGTATGCGTGCCACCATGCCCGCAAGGGGCTCATTTGCGCTCGCCATGCTGTTGGTATGCCGGCGGTCGGGATCCCGGCGCCGGTATGCTGGTCACCGGGAGCCCGGCCGCCAGCATACCATACTACACCCACAATACAGGTGCAGCAGGATATACTGCTAGAAATTTGGTGAGTTTTGATTAGAGATGTGTGGAAAAGATAGGCAGGAGAGGTCATAGAAGTTTTGATTTTAAAAATGATTAGAATAATACAAAGAAGATAGTTATAATATATTCTATTTTTTTTATACTTTATATAGTCAGAATTTTGTGTTATATGTTAGTATGACAGGAAAAGCTCTGCCTCACCTCACCGCACATAACTACTGCACAGCCTATGTGATATGTCTGTGAGCGTCATCGGTCAGGCTTGCTTTATAGCAGACATTCGCTCTAATGGCCGATATAGCTGCCAGTGTGTATCCAACTCCATTGTCAACTACCCCCTTCTATCACCTATACTGAAAATAGACCTCCTATTGGCTGATGTAAGCCTACATTTCTACACTAGGTGAATAGAGGAGACATTTATGTACAATAAACACACTACAAAGTGTCTGTTTTAATTAATTATTGAAGGAGTGAAAAACAGCCCTACACACAGTATCGCCATCTTGTCCAAATAATCCATTAAAGGTGCAGATAGGGGCCAACTACCAACACATTAGCAACAACTACAGTATGCATCAATCCAATTTGGTAACATAAGTATGTGAAAGAGTTTGTTTCATGCCTCATAACTTGTTTCATAACTCATTAAATGTGAGGTCCAATAAGCATTGTCAAGTCACGGTAGTCGTGGCAATGCTGTGCGACTTTTCCACAAGATGGAACCAGGGAGAAATGCATGAAACAATGGGGAACCATCCTGGACCCTAAAAACGTAACACCTGAGATAGTAGGACCATCTAGAAGGCAGATAGTGGCCAAAAGGAAAGTACTGGGGGGCTTTAAAGGGTGTCAAATGGATGATTTTTGCACTATTTATTAATGATTGAAAAATTATAGCCAGCAAATTAAAGTCTTTCCAGCATTTTGAGGTACTGAACAATGTATGTATAGTAATTTTTCAGTTTTTGTAAACAAGTTTGTAAAAAGTCTCTCCCATCAATACTACACCTCCAGGTACCTGTCCCACATATAACCCATTATTGGGCCTTTCAGAGGAATTCTCCTGCAAACTGACAGTGAATGAATATTCAGTAGAAGGTGTGTACCAGAGGTTCTGCACTACCAACCTGATTTAGGTTTGTTAGCAAAGCTAAAAAAGCACACAACTGGGCAAAACTATGTCACACTGCAGGTGGGGCAGATGTGGGCTTCAACACAACCTCTGATGCTAAATAATATAATATTGAAAAAAATAGAATATCCTATGAGCAAGGGCTAAGGTGATATATCTCATTTGCCTGTGGGGTGCAGTACTACACAACCCAATGGTTCCCAAACTTTTTTGAATCACTGTGCCCTAGAGTATCAGAATTTTGGTCAAAAGTTAAGAAATATTAAATGAATTAAAATAAGAATTTACTTACCGATAATTCTATTTCTCGTAGTCCGTAGTGGATGCTGGGAACTCCGTAAGGACCATGGGGAATAGCGGCTCCGCAGGAGACTGGGCACAAAAAGAAAGCTTTAGGACTACCTGGTGTGCACTGGCTCCTCCCCCTATGACCCTCCTCCAAGCCTTAGTTAGGATACTATGCCCGGACGAGCGTACACAATAAGGAAGGATTTTGAATCCTGGGTAAGACTCATACCAGCCACACCAATCACACCGTACAACTTGTGATATGAAACCCAGTTAACAGCATGATAACAGAGGAGCCTCTGAATAGATGGCTCACAACAAGAACCCGATTAGTTAACAATAACTATGTACAAGTATTGCAGACAATCCGCACTTGGGATGGGCGCCCAGCATCCACTACGGACTACGAGAAATAGAATTATCGGTAAGTAAATTCTTATTTTCTCTGACGTCCTAGTGGATGCTGGGAACTCCGTAAGGACCATGGGGATTATACCAAAGCTCCCAAACGGGCGGGAGAGTGCGGATGACTCTGCAGCACCGAATGAGAGAACTCCAGGTCCTCCTCAGCCAGGGTATCAAATTCATAGAATTTTGCAAACGTGTTTGCCCCTGACCAAGTAGCTGCTCGGCAAAGTTGTAAAGCCGAGACCCCTCGGGCAGCCGCCCAAGATGAGCCCACCGTCCTTGTGGAATGGGCTTTTATTGATTTAGGCTGCGGTAATCCTACCGCAGAATGCGCCAGCTGAATAGTGCTACAAATCCAGCGCGCAATAGACTGCTTAGAACCAGGAGCACCCAGCTTGTTGGGTGCCATCAGGATAAACAGCGAGTCAGTTTTCCTGACTCCAGCCGTCCTGGAAAAATAAAATTTTCAGGGCCCTGACTACGTCCAGCAACTTGGAATCCTCCAAGTCCCCAGTAGCCGCAGGCACCACAATAGGTTGGTTCAAGTGAAAACCTGAGACCACCTTCGGGAGAAACTGAGGACGAGTCCTCAACTCTGCCCTATCCATATAGAAAATCAGATAAGGCCTTTTACATGACAAAGCCACCAATTCTGACACACGCCTGGCCAAGGCCAAGGCCAACAGCATGACCACTTTCCACGCGAGATACTTTAGCTCCATGGTTTTAAGTGGCTCTACCCATGCGACTTTAGGAAATCCAACACCACGTTGAGATCCAAAAAGTGCCACAGGAGGCACAAAAAGGAGGCTGAATATGTAGTACTCCTTTAACCAAAGTCTGAACTTCAGGCAGTGAAGCCAGTTCTTTCTGGAAGAAATTAGTCAGAGCCGAAATCTGGACCTTGCTGGACCCCAATTTGAGGCCCAAACGTCACCCCTGCTTGCAGGAAGTGCAGGAATCGACATAGTTGAAATTCCTCCGTCGGGGCCTTCATGGCGTCCCACCAAGCAACAAATTTTCGCCAAACGTGGCGATAATGTCTTGCGGTGACATCCTTCCTGGCTATGATCAGGGTAGGGATGACTTCCTTCGGAATACCCTTTTCCTTTAGGATCCGGTGTTCTACCGCCATGCCGTCAAACGCAGCCGCGGTAAGTCTTGGAACAGACAGGGTCCCTGCTGCAGCAGGTCTTGTCTGAGCGGCAGAGGCCAAGGGTCCTCTGCCAGCATCTCTTGAAGTTCCGGGTACCAAGCTCTTCATGGCCAATCCGGAACCCCGAGTATGGTTTTCACTCCTCGCCTTCTTATTATTCTCAGTACCTTGGGTATGAGAGGTAGAGGAGGAGACACATAAACCGACTGGTACACCCATGGTGTCACTAGAGCGTCCCCAGCGATCGCCTGAGGGTCCCTTGACCTGGCGCCATATCTTTTCAACTTCTTGTTGAGGCGGGACGCCATCATGTCCACCCGTGGTCATTCCCAACGGTTTACCCGCATTTGGAAAACTTCTGGATGAAGTCCCCATTCTCCTGGGTGTAGGTCGCCCATCGGAGAATCCTTGTGGCTTCTGCCATCGCCATCCTGCTTCTTGTGCCGCCCTGTCTGTTTACATGGGCGACCGCCGTGATGTCGTCTGATTGGATCAGTACCGGCTGGTTCTGAAGCAGGGGCCTTGCTTGGCTTAGGGTATTGTAAATGGCCCTTAGCTGCAGAATATTTATGTGAAGCGAAATCTCCTTGGAAATTTCTTCCCTGTGTGACTGCACCCCAGCCCCGAAGGCTGGCATCCGTGGTCACCAGGACCCAGTCCTGTATTCCGTATCTGCGGCCCTCTAGTAGATGAGCCCTCTGCAGCCACCACAGCAGCAACACCCTGTTTCTTGCTGACAGGGTTATCCGCTGTTGTATCTGTAGATGGGACCCGGACCATTAGTCCCACAGGTCCCACTGGAACGTCCTTGCGTGGAGTCTTCCGAATGGAATTATGCTTCGTACGAAGCTACCATTTTTCCCAGGACTCGTGTGCATTGATGTACCGACACCTGTCCTGGTTTTAGGATGTCTCTGACTAGAGATGACAACTCCTCGGCTTTTTCCACTGGAAGAAACACTCTTTTCTGGTCTGCGTTCAGAAACATTCCCAGGAACAGAAGACGTGTCGTCGGGACCAGCTGTGACTTTGGAATATTGAGAATCCAGTCGTGCTGTTGTAGCACTTCTGCTACCCCCACTACCAACTGTTCTTTGGACCTCGCCTTTATCAGGAGATCGTCCAAGTACGGGATAATAAAAACTTCCTTCTTGCGAAGGAGTATCGTCACTTCGGCCATTACCTAGGTAAAGACCTTCGGTGCCGTGGACAACTCCAACGGCCGCGTCTGGAACTGATAGTGACAGTCCTGTACCACATATCTGAGGTACTCCTGGTGAGGGGGTAAATGGGGACATGCAGGTACGCATCCTTGATGTCCAGGGAGACCCTGTAATCCCCCTCGTCCAGGCTCGTAATAACCGCCCTGAGCGATTCCATCTTGAACTGGAATCTTCTGATATAAAAGTTCAAGTATTTTAATTTCAAGATGGGTCTCACCGAACCGTTTCGGTACCACAACCACTGTGGAATAGTAACCCCTTCCTTGCTGAAGGAGGGGTACCTTGACAATCACTTGTTGTGATTATAGTGTTGAATATCCACCAACACCGTCTCCCTGGCAGAGGGAGGTGCCGGTAAGGCAGATTTTAGGAAACGGCGGGGGGAAGAACGTCTCGAACTCCAGCCTGTACCCCTGAGATCCTGCTTGAAGGACCCAGGGATCCATGTGAGAGAGCCCACTGTCCGCTGAAATATCTGAGACGGGCCCCCACCGTACCCGGGTCCGCCTGAGCAGCCCCAGCACCATGCTGTGGACCTACCGGACGCAGGGAGGACTTCTGCTCTTGGGAACTAGCTGTGTGTTGCAGCTTTTTCCTCTACCTTTGCCTCTCGGCAGAAAGGATGAGCCTCTAGCCCTCTTGCTTTTCTGGGGCGAAAGGACTGTACTTTATGATACGGTGCTTTCTTTTGTTGTGGGGTAGCCTGTGGCAAAAAAAATCGATTTCCCAGCAGTAGCTGTGGAAACGAGGTCTGAAAAACTATCCCCAAACAGTTTTACCCCCTTATAGGGCAACTTCCATGTGCCGATTCGAGTCGGCATCGCCTGACCATTGTCAAGTCCATAACCCCCGTCTGGCGGCAATGGAACTAGCACTTATTTTTGATGCCAGCCGGCAAATATCCCTCTGTGCATCACGTATGTATAAGACCACGTCTTTTATATGCTCTATTTTCAGCAAAATATTGTCCCTATCCATAGTTATTTTCCGACAGGGAATCTGACCACGCAGCGGGAGCACTGCACATCCATGCCGAAGCAACGGCTGGTCGCAATATAATGCCCTAGTGTGTGACCATATCTTATAGGGTAACCTCCTGCTTTCTATCAGCAGGTTCCTTCAGGGCGGCCGTATCCGGAGACGGTAGTGCCACCTTTTCTGATAAGCGTGTAAGCGCTGTATCTACCCTATGGGGTGTTTCCCCGCGTGACCTATCCTCTGGCGGGAAAGGGTACGCTGCCAATAACCGTTGTAGAAATGATCAATTTCTTACCGGGGGAAGACCACTCTTCCTCACACACCTCATTTAATTTCTCAGATGCAGGAAAAACTACTAATAGTTTTCTCTCACCAAACACAATACCCTTTTATGTGGTACCTGGGGTATAATCATAAATGTGTAATACATTTTTCATTGCCTCAATCCTGTAACGGGTGGACCTATTTGGAGGGTACACCAGTCTCATCGATGTCGACACTGGAGTCAGTATCCGTGTCGACATCTGTGTCTGTTATCTGAGGTAGCGGGCGCTTTTAAAGCCCCCCATGACATTTGAGACGCTGGAACAGGCACAAGCTGAGTAGCCGGCTGTTCCGTGTCGACGACCTTTTATGTAAGGAGTTGACACTTTCACGTAATCCTTCCATAAATTCAACCACCCCGGTGTCGACCCCGCAGGGGGTGACAACATATTTACAGGCATTCGCTCCGCCTCCACCTCATTATCCTCCACATACCTGTCGACACAGCCGTACCGACACACAGCACACACACAGGGAATGCTCTGATAAAGGACAGGACCCCACAAAGCCCTTTGGGGAGACAGAGGGAGAGTATGCCAGCACACACCAGGGCGCTATATATCACAGGGATAGCACCTATAAAAAAGTGTTTTCCCTTATAGCTGCATATATTTGTATACTGCGCCTAAATTGTGCCCCCCCCCTCTCTTTTTAACCCTTTCTGTAGTGTATTAACTGCAGGGGAGAGCCAGGGAGCTTCCCTCCAACGGAGCTGTGAGGGAAAATGGCGCCAGTGTGCTGAGGAGATAGGCTCCGCCCCCTTCTCGGCGGACTTTTCTCCCGCTTTTTTCTGGAATCTGGCAGGGGTTAATATACATCCATATAGCCCTGGGGGTTATATGTGATGTATTTTTGCCAGCCAAGGTGTTTATATTGCTGCTCAGGGCGCCCCCCCCCCCCCAGCGCCCTGCACCCATCAGTGACCGGAGTGTGTGGTGTGCATGAGGAGCAATGGCGCACAGCTGCAGTGCTGTGCGCTACCTTGGTGAAGACTGATGTCTTCTGCCGCCAATTTTCCGGACCTCTTCTTGCTTCTGGCTCTGTAAGGGGGCCGGCGGCGCGGCTCTGGGACCGGACTCCGAGGCTGGGCCTGTGTTCGGTCCCTCTGGAGCTAATGGTGTCCAGTAGCCTAAGAAGCCCAAGCTGGCTGCAAGCAGGCAGGTTCGCTTCTTCTCCCCTTAGTCCCTCGATGCAGTGAGCCTGTTGCCAGCAGGTCTCACTGAAAATAAAAAACCTAAAACTAACTTTTTCTAAGAAGCTCAGGAGAGCCCCCTAGATTGCACCCAGCTCGGTCGGGCACAAAAATCTAACTGAGGCTTGGAGGAGGGTCATAGGGGGAGGAGCCAGTGCACACCAGGTAGTCCTAAAGCTTTCTTTTTGTGCCCAGTCTCCTGCGGAGCCGCTATTCCCCATGGTCCTTACGGAGTTCCCAGCATCCACTAGGACGTCAGAGAAATTGTGTTTATAGGTCATCCTTAGTGTCAGTTAGTGTTGGGGGACAAGAGTTGCTTTTGTTTGTCCACATATTTTATGATTGGCAGCCACAAGCACTGGTTTTGCCTATTACTTGACCATAAATTATTTAAATAGGTCCTGGATCACCCCTGCAAGTGTCCCAAGGCACCCCACACAATTTGAGAACCACTGACACAGCCCTTAACTATTCTATCCCTTTCCGTTTAAAGTCATTTTAGAGAAGGTATATACAGGTTGAGTATCCTATATCCAAATATTCCGAAATACGGAATATTCCGAAATACGGACTTTTTTTGAGTGAGATAGTGAAACCTTTGTTTTTTGATGGCTCAATGTACACAAACTTTGTTTAATACACACAATTATTAAAAATATTGTATTAAATGACCTTCAGGCTGTGTGTATAAGGTGTATAAGAAACATAAATGAATTGTGTGAATGCACACACAATTTGTTTAATGCACAAAGTTACAAAAAATATTGGCTAAAATGACCTTCAGGCTGTGTGTGTATAAGGTGTATATGAAACATAAATGCATTCTGTGCTTAGATTTAGGTAACATCACCATGATATCTCATTATGCTATGCAATTATTCCAAAATACGGAAAAATCCCATATCCAAAATACCTCTGGTCCCAAGCATTTTGGATAAGGGATACTCAACCTGTATTAACATACTGTTTAAACTGCAATTAGAATAATACCAGAACTTGCAAGGTTATTGCTGATTACAAAACGTACCTTTGATTGTTGCCTGTAGAGATCACAGGGTCTGTTCCAGACAACTGAAATCAATTTACCAATGTCTTTAAACATGTCAGTAAATGCCACTGTACCACTATTTTTAGGATCAAAGGAGCTGACATGCTGTGACATTAGTCACTTCGCTCTGTGTCATTCAGAAACTCTGACATAAATATATATATATATATATATATATATATATATATTTATCTATTTCTCGTAGTCCGTAGTGGATGCTGGGGACTCCGTAAGGACCATGGGGATAGACGGGCTCCGCAGGAGACATGGGCACTTTAAGAAAGAATTTGGATTCTGGTGTGCTCAGGCTCCTCCCTCTATGTCCCTCCTCCAGACCTCAGTTAGAGAAACTGTGCCCGGAAGAGCCGACAGTACAAGGAAAGGATTTTGAGAATCCAGGGTAAGACTCATACCAGCCACACCAATCACACCGTATAACTTGTGATAACTTTACCCAGTTAACAGTATGAACAACAACAGAGCATCAGATCAACCCTGATGCAACTATATATAACCCTTATTTAAGCAATAACTATATACAAGCATTGCAGAAGAAGTCCGCACTTGGGATGGGCGCCCAGCATCCACTACAGACTACGAGAAATAGATTTACCGGGAAGTAAAATCTTATTTTCTCTAACGTCCTAGTGGATGCTGGGGACTCCGTAAGGACCATGGGGATTATACCAAAGCTCCCAAACGGGCGGGAGAGTGCACATGACTCTGCAGCACCGAATGAGCAAACACAAGGTCCTCCTCAGCCAGGGTATCAAACTTGTAGAACTTTGCAAAGGTGTTTGAACCTGACCAAGTAGCCGCTCGGCAAAGCTGTAATGCCGAGACCCCTCGGGCAGCCGCCCAAGAAGAGCCCACCTTCCTTGTGGAATGGGCCTTAACTGATTTAGGCAGCGGCAACCCTGCCGCAGAATGAGCCTGCTGAATCGTGTTACAGATCCAGCGAGCAATAGTTTGCTTTGAAGCAGGCGCCCCAAGCTTGTTGGAAGCATACAGATAAACAAAGATTCTGTTTTCCTGACCTTAGCCGTTCTGGCTACATAAACCTTCAAAGCCCTGACCACATACAGTGACTCGGAATCCTCCAAGTCAGTAGTAGCCACAGGCACCACGATAGGTTGGTTTATATGAAAGGATGAAACCACTTTCGGCAGAAATTGTGGGCGGGTCCGCAATTCTGCTCTATCCGCATGGAAAACCAGATAAGGGCTTTTATGTGACAAAGCCGCCAATTCTGACACACGCCTAGCCGAAGCCAAGGCTAATAGCATGACCACCTTCCACGTGAGATATTTCAATTCCACAGTTTTGAGTGGTTCAAACCAGTGTGATTTCAGGAAACTCACCACCACGTTAAGATCCCAAGGTGCCACTGGAGGCACAAAAAGGGGGCTGAATATGCAGCACTCCCTTTACAAACGTCTGAACCTTAATGGAACCCAATTTAAGGCCCAAAGTCACTCCCGCCTGTAGGAAGTGAAGGAAACGGCCCAGCTGGAATTCCTCCGTAGGGGCATTCCTGGCCTCACACCAAGCCACATATTTTCGCCATATACGGTGATAATGTTGAGCTGTCACATCCTTCCTAGCCTTTATCAGCGTAGGAATAACTTCATCCGGAATGCCTTTTTCTGCTAGGATCCGGCGTTCAACCGCCATGCCATCAAACGCAGTCACGGTAAGTCTTGGAACAGACAGGGCCCCTGTTGCAACAAGTCCTGTCTTAGAGGCAGAGGCCACGGGTCCTCTGTGGGCATTTCTTGCAGATCTGGATACCAAGTCCTTCTTGGCCAATCCGGAACAATGAGTATTGTTCTCACTCCTCTTTTTCTTATGATTCTCAGCACCTTGGGTATGAGAGGAAGAGGAGGAAATACATAGACCGACTGGAACACCCACGGTGTCACCAGTGCGTCCACAGCTATCGCCTGAGGGTCCCTTGACCTGGCGCAATATCTCTGTAGCTTTTTGTTGAGGCGGGATGCCATCATGTCCACCTGTGGCAGTTCCCACCGACTTGCAATCTGCGTGAAGACTTCTTGATGAAGTCCCCACTCTCCCGGGTGGAGGTCGTGCCTGCTGAGGAAGTCTGCTTCCCAGTTGTCCACTCCCGAAATTAACACTGCTGACAGTGCGCTTACGTGATTCTCCGCCCAGCGAAGAATTCTGGTGGCTTCTACCATCGCCTCCCTGCTCCTTGTGCCGCCTTGGCGGTTTACATGAGCCACTGCGGTGATGTTGTCTGACTGAATCAGAACCGGTTGGTCGCGAAGCAGGGACTCCGCTTGACGTAGGGCGTTGTATATGGCCCTTAGTTCCAGGATGTTGTTGGAAATTTCTTCCCTGTGTGACTGCCCCCCACCCTCGGAGGCTTGCATCCGTGGTCACCAGGACCCAGTCCTGAATGCCGAATCTGCGACCTTCGAGAAGGTGAGCACTCTGCAGCCACCACAGGAGAGACACCCTGGCCCTGGGGGATAGGGTGATTAACCGATGCATCTGAAGATGTGATCCGGACCACTTGTCCAGTAAGTCCCATTGGAAGGTCCTCGCATGGAACCTGCCGAAGGGAATGGCCTCGTATGAAGCCACCATCCTTCCCAGGACTTGAGTGCAGTGATGCACTGACACCTGTTTTGGTTTTAATAGATTCCTGACCAGTGTAATTAGCTCCTGAGCTCTCTCTATCGGGAGATAAACCCTTTTCTGGTCTGTGTCTAGGATCATGCCTAGGAGAGGCAGATGAGCTGTAGGAACCAACTGCGACTTTGGAATATATAGAATCCAGCCGTGTTGCCGTTACACTTCCAGAGAAAGTGATACGCTGTTCAGCAACTGCTCTCTTGATCTCGCTTTTATGAGGAGATCGTCCAAGTACGTGATAATAGTGACACCTTGCTTCCGCAGGAGCACCATCATTTCCGCCATTACCTTGGTGAATATTCTCGGGCCGTGGAGAGACCAAACGGCAACGTCTGAAATTGGTAATGACAATCCCGTACCGCAATTCTGAGGTACGCCTGATGAGGTGGATAAATGGGGACATGAAGGTATGCATCCTTTATGTCCATAGTCACCATAAAATCTCCCCCTTTCAGGCTTGCAATGACCGCTCTTAGCGATTCCATCTTGAACTTGAACCTTTTCAGGTATATGTTCAGGGATTTTTAATTCAATATGGGTCTGACCGAACCGTCTGGTTTCGGGACTACAACATGGTCGAATAATAACCCCCTGCTTGTTGAGGGAGGGGAACCTTGACCACCACCTGTTGAAGATACAATCTGTGAATTGCAGTTAACACTGTTTTCCTCTCGTGGGGGGAAGCCGGCAGGGCCGTCGGTGAGGGGGCATCTCCTCAAAGTCCAGCTTGTATCCCTGAGACACAATATCTATTGCCCAGGGATCTAACAGGGAGTGAACCCACTTGTGGCTGAACTTAGAAGGCGTGCCCCCACCGGGCCTAGCTCCGCCTGTGGAGCCCCAGCGACATGCGGTGGATTTTGTAGAGGCCGGGGAGGACTTCTGTTCCTGGGAACTAGCTGTGTTGTGCAGCTGGTTTCCTCTGCCCCCGCCTCTGGCAAGAAAGGACGCACCTCGGACTTTCTTATTTCTTTGTTCAAAAGGCTGCATTTGATAATGTCGTGCTTTCCTAGGCTGTGCAGGAATATAAGGCAAAATATCAGAATTACCAGCTATAGCTGTGGAGACCAGGTCCGAGAACCCTTCTCCACACAATCCTCAGCCTTCCATATGCCTCTTAAGTCGGCATCATCTGTCCATTGCATATTCTACTGGACACGTCAAGCAGAAATCGACATAGCTTTGACTCTAGGACCCAATATACTCATGTCTCTTTGGGCATGTTTTATATATATATATATATATATATATATATATATATATCTATCTCTATCTCTATCTCTATAATATATATATATATATATATCTCTTAAGACAGCTTCTTTAATATATATATATATATATATACACACACACATATATATATATATATATATATATATATATTACATACACATACTAGGGTCTCAATCTCTGCTGATAAGGTACCTGTCCACGCTGCCACAGCGCTATAAACCCATGCCGACACAATCGCCGTCTGAGTAGTGTACCAGAATGTGCACGCTATCTGCAGGATCCCTGAGAATAGCTGTTACGTCAGGGCTACCTTTTGGGCAAATATGACACCCTAGGGGAAGATTCCCATCGTATCCTGGCCCTAGTGGGGAAAGGATACTCCCTGAGAATTCTTTGTGGGAAACTGCAGTCTCTTGTCTGGAGATTCCCGCTCTTTTTCATCCTGAGAGGAGGGAAATTTACCTCAGCTTTCTTCCCCTTAAACATGTGTACCCTTGTGTCAGGGACAGATGAGTCATCAGTGATATGCAAATCATCTTTTATTACAATAATCATATATTGAATACTTTTCTGCCATTTTGGCTGTAACTTTGCATTATCGTAGTCGACACTGGAGTCAGACTCCGTGTCGATATCAGTGTCTATTATTTTGGATAGTGAGCATTGAGAGACTCTGAAGGTCTCTGCGACATAGGGACAGACATGGGTAGATTTCCTGTCTGTTCTCTAATCTTTTGTGCAATAAATTCACCTTAGCACTTAATTACACATATCCAAACAGGTGTCGGCGTTGTCAACGGAGACACCCTCTCACACACATATTTGCTCCATCTCCTCCTTAGGGGAGCCTTTTACCTCAGACATGTCGACACACACGTACCGACACACCACACACTCAGGGAATGCACATCTGAAGACAATTCCCCCATAAGGCCCTTTGGAGAGACAGAGAGAGAGTATGCCAGCACACACCCCAGCGCTATTAACCCAGGAATAACACAGTAACTTAATGTTAACCCAGTAGCTGCTGTTTATATTGATTTTTGCGCCTAATTATGTGCCCCCCCTCTCTTTTTACCCTCTTCTACCGTGTAACTGCAGGGGAGAGGCTGGGGAGCTTCCTCTCAGCGGTGCTGTGGAGAAAAAACATGGCGCTGGTGAGTGCTGAGGAAGAAGCCCCGCCCCCTCGACGGCGGGCTTCTGTCCCGCTTTCATGTACAATTTTGTCGGGGGCTCATACATATATACAGTGCCCAACTGTATATATGTCAAATTTTTGCCAAGAGGTCCTAATTGCTGCCCAGGGTGCCCCCCCCCCCCCCCCCCCCTGCGCCTTGCACCCTACAGTGACCGGAGTATGTGGGTGTAGTGTGGGAGCAATGGCGCACAGCTGCAGTGCTGTGCGCTACCTCATGTGAAGACTGGAGTCTTCTGCCGCCGATTTCGAAGTCTTCTTGCTTCTTTCACCCGGCTTCTGTCTTCCGGCTCTGCGAGGGGGACGGCGGCGCGGCTTCGGGATCGGACGACAAAGGGTGAGATCTTGTGTACGATCCCTCTGGAGCTAATGGTGTCCAGTAGCCTAAGAAGCAGGACCTATCTGCAGAGAGTAGGGCTGCTTCTCTCCCCTCAGTCCCACGATGCAGGGAGTCTGTTGCCAGCAGAGCTCCCTGAAAATAAAAAAACCTAACAAAATATTTTCTTATAGCAAGCTCAGGAGAGCCCACTAAGGTGCACCCAGCTCGTCCGGGCACAGATTCAGACTGAGGTCTGGAGCAGGGACATAGAGGGAGGAGCCAGAGCACACCAGAATCCAAATTCTTTCTTAAAGTGCCCATGTCTCCTGCGGAGCCCGTCTATCCCCATGGTCCTTACGGAGTCCCCAGCATCCACTAGGACGTTAGAGAAATATATATATATATATATATATATATATATATATATATATACACACACACACACACACACACACACACACATATATACATTCATGGTAATCAGCAAGTGTGTTATTTGGTTACAATGGACTTTATATCGTTTATCAGTGTTAACAATGAGTCACAGGAGACATCGACCATAGGATCACAGGCATACTGTATGACAGAAATGTATATACTGTACTTCATAACCTAGAAATAGGTCTGGTAGGAATAGTGGACTACCCTTCCTGAATTTCCAGGAGGATCCGGAATTAAGGGGGGGGGGGGGGGGGGGGGGGAAGCCCTCTCCTGCCTGCCAGATTGAGATTCCAGGATGCCAACACTCACCTCAAAGAACACACTGCTCCACCCAGCTGATTATTATGCCAGTGGTGGCACCAAATCACACCCACCTCTTTTATACCCCCTGTAAGACCAGTATGTGAAGTTAGTACAGTAAGTATTGCAGTACATGTTGGGGCAGTGGAACTCTGTGCTAGTGCACTGTATATGTATTGAATGAGATAATACATGACATTTGATCCTCCTGCGCATACATATATACTACTGTACAAACAAAAAAGCTATTTCATTATACACTACCCCCACTGAATGTTACAGGTGATCAGTCTGGCCATACACCTGTACTAATCTTATTGTTTAGCGCACACTGCTCCTTCTACATTGAATGTTACAGCTTGTTCTGTTCCCTTGCATCGTACATGTGTATCCAGAGTACCCTGCATTGTGGAAGTGTGTCCAGAGGTTCCTTCCAGTTGCAGTGGGGTGCACAGACATGGTGTAATATGAGATGAAAGAAAAGAGAGGTCATTCGGATCGTCTGGTAAAGGGCTAACTTAAAGTAGTTGGAGCGTATTTATTTCGAGCAGCAGCACACACCGTATGCGCAACACACAAACCCAGGATTACGCTACAACTACTACAGTATGTCAAGGATAAGCAACCTGATTCACTGCTAACCTTCAAAAGGCTGTACATTATTCAATGGAGAAAACAGAGTTGTAGTAAATGGATCGCGTTCACAGGAGGGAAAGGTGACAAGTGGAATACCCCAGGGATCTGTATTTACTATTTGGACAAGTAATATCTTTGTTGGTGACACTGCAAACGGTATTGAAGGGAAAAAGAAGCAGCTAGTTTTCTGGCTGTCGGGATCCCAGTGGTCAGGATACCGACACTGGAATCCCTTCTGCCAAGGGAATCCTGACGGTCAGAATCCCGACCGGGGCCGGGAAACCCCACTCGGGGGTGGTCAACGACATACCCCCACCCCCACCCCCCGCGAGTGGGAAAAAATTAGTGTGGTTTAATGGCAAAAAAATGCTAAATCTTGCCCATGGGTCTCAAAAAATCCAGAGGCTAAATATATATAAGTAGCAACATCACTGTAATGGAAACCACTGAGGAGGAAAGGGATCTAGGAGTCACTATTTCATGTGATTTGAAGGGGTTGGATTTGGGATCCCAATGTTTAGATTGCTGTCGGGGGGTAGCGAGCGCAACAAAGCCCTTGCGGGCTCGCTGCTTTCATCACGCAACAGGCTTGGTGGCTCGCTACGCTCGGCACAGGTTCTATTCCCATTCTATGGGTGTCATAGACACCCACGAGTGGGAATAGTCTCTGTTAGTCGGCATGCCGACTGTTGGGATCTGAATCAGGCGGGATCCCGGCGTTGGTATAGTGATCGGCAACACAACTACATCCTGATTTAAAGGTAGGTAAGCAATGTAACATAATAGGAGAGAAAGGTAAGTCAGATGCTTGGTTGCATAGGGAGAAGTATCAGTAGCAGAAAAAAAAGCAGTGCTAATGCCACTGTATAGGACTAGGTCATTGGTACAGCCTCATCTAGAATACTGTGTACCACTCTGGAGGCCATACCATACACAAAGTAGGTAAACTAAAATGCCAAAATGGTGCATGGCCTACATCATTGGGGTCGATTCTATTCGGCAACTAATGAATAGCGCCAGGAATTAGCTCCCGACGCTATTCAATTCAGCAACTAGTTACGTCGGCGATGGCCCGTTCTCGCCGACAAAACAGGTTGAATTGTCGGGAGAATGGGCATTCTCCGACTTAACTCCCCGGCGCGAGGCTGATTCCCGACAGAATCAGCCTCGCGCCGGCCGCGAGGCAGCACTTTTGTCGGCTTTCTTCTCTCATCCCCCGGGGATGAGAGAAGAATTCCCGACAATTGCAGGTAATTAGTTGCTGAATTGAATAGCGTCGGGAGCTAATTCCCGGCGCTATTCATTAGTTGCCGAATAGAATCGACCCCATAGAGCGTTGGCAGTCGGGAGGCCCTAACATGAAGGTGGTAGTAGCGTGATGTGAGGAGACCGATAATGTTGTGCCTAGTGGCAGCCTGACACCTAAATTCACCCCTGACCATTTTCCCGGTGATTTGTGCATGTGCAGTAGGAAAGTCCCTGGCAACAAGAGGCGGGTGCCATGTTCCTGGAGACACACGCACGCGCAGTACATTCTGCGCCTGCACACGGATCCACTACTCTCCTAAACCGCCCCTGTCTTGGACAGAGATATGGTGACGTTGCTCCTAACAACCAATCAGTTTGGTCATGTGTCTGGCACAGCCTGTAACATGACAGTCAGGCTGGATACACATCTGGCAGATCTATCTAACAGTTACCAAGTGCAGGCAATGCTACAGATACTGTTAATGTGTAGTCAGCACAAGGTTATTATGCATTCCCCATGGCAACTCATGGAATACCGAGCAACTGCACAGTACGAGCCCTCTCATTTGTAATACATGCTGCTTTTCTCACTACAGTATAATTATATATTACCGGTTTTCTACAGGATAATATTTAAGTTGAGAATTCAGCATAGACCAAGGTCAGGACTTTAGTGGCCAATGTCCTCTTACACAGATAGGCAGGGAACTGGCTTACAGTACATGCACCAGCTCCACATCTCTCTGGAAATTAAGCTATAGAGTGGTTAATACGTTTGCTTAGCTATGCTTTGCGGAACTACAGGTCCCAGCGCACCCTGCAGGCATACAGTATCTGGACAGCAACATGTTGCTTAAGCCTGCTATATACAATGCATTTACCTTTAATCCGCTCCATGCCCTGCTCAGTGCAGCATTCCCAGGTGTGGTCCCGGTGACTGGACGGTCCCAGGGGTCTGTGGTCCCTGTCTGCACCCGGCCAACTTTAGCCCAGCAGTAAGGGATAGTCCGGTGCACGCAGCAGATGCCTGAGCAGTGTCAGTAGTATCTCTCCTCCTGTATCAGCTGCTTATCTGATGATCAGAGTCAGACTGCCTGCACAGAGACCCTCCTCCAGCTCCTGCGTCTAA
The DNA here is from genome assembly GCF_028390025.1 of Pseudophryne corroboree. NCBI lineage: Eukaryota > Metazoa > Chordata > Amphibia > Anura > Myobatrachidae > Pseudophryne > Pseudophryne corroboree. Next base: position 619,712,106 of record NC_086449.1, on the reverse strand, counting down.
ACATTTCCCCGTAGCTCCTAATTGCTTTTTCTCTAGGCGTTTGATGTGAGCAGCGCTGCCAGGAACCTCACCTCTCTGAAGGTAAGAAGCTGCTGCTGGGCTTAGGTGCTTGCTCCCCAATGTGCTGTCATCTGCCCCTCTGCCCTCAGTGTGTGTCATCTGCCCCTCTGCCCTCAGTGTGCTGCTGCCTGTCACCACCGTTCCTCTCCCTTCCTTACAAGCAACAGAAAAGTTTGAACCACGTAAGTTTTGCTGAGTGCTGTCCCGTGCTCCTCCTCTGCTGTACATCAGAGAACACAGGCCGGGTCCTTCCCCACCCCCTGCACTCACAGCCCCCCACACATTGCTGACAAGCTTTCCCAGGGAGGGTCTGGGATTGGGGAGTGCCCTGCCTCACCCTTCTGTCGGGGAAACCATTCCACTCCAAGAGCCTCTCACATTCTCTTCCTTTGGCAGCATGGAATATGATTTCCAAAAATATATCCCTTGTACCAGTGAGTGTGCAAGAGACAGGTGTGCTGCCTCCAGCAGATGGTTAATAATGATTAAATTGCTGCAGTGCATAAGGTTTGCTTAACCCTCCTTATAAGAAATGCATGATATTGATAGTTAACCTTCCATGCCAGAAATGCTAACACAGCTAAACCTTGCTGCGGTCTCACCAGTCATGACAAATGCAACTTTCTAACCTGTTAGAGAGTAGCAGTGACTAGCATTAGCTGTCTGCTCATTTGGAAGTCAGCGGTTACCACTATCACTAGTGTGTGTGTCTATCGCCATTCATCTTCATACGTTAATCAGCGTCACTTTCACACTCCAGCATTATTTATTTATTACCAGTTATTTATATAGCGCACACATATTCCGCAGCGCTTTACAGAGAATATTTGCCCATTCACATCAGTCCCTGCCCCAGTGGAGCTTACAATCTATATTCCCTAACTCACTAAGGTTAATTTTGTTGGGAGGCAATTAACCTAGCAGTATATTTTTGGATTGTGGGCAGAAACCCATGCAAGTACGGGGAGAATATACGCAGCGCAATGGTGGGAATCGAACCCATGACCTCAGTGCTGTGAGGCAGTAATGCTAACCATTACACCATCCATACTGTCCAGCATGTATCATAGGTGCTTTTTTTTTTTTTTTTTTTCTCCCTATATTTCAACAGCAAGATTATTTAGTGTTTATTGATCAGTCATAATTGTGTATTTATAAATGAGTAACTGATAGACACAGTTAACAGCTAAATCCAGAGCCAATCACTTTGTTTTGTAAACATTATATTAATGAGGGTATCCAATTAGCAACGATAACGCAATTCGCAATCGCGGCTAATGTTATCGCACCTATCCCAAAAAATCAGGTTATCGTAGCCTGCACGCTCCCATTTATCGTACCTATCCTATTCCAAATCGGCGATAACGGCAATAGCATGATAATTCTAGCTGGCAAAAGCACAGGAAAAAGTGGGGAAATGTGCCTGTACCTCCAAAAATGCCAAACTAATATCGGAAAACATTATAGGTCTATTAAAGGCCATAATATAACTAATTGGTGTCATTACATTGGGTCAGATGCTGTAATATGCATTTTTTTTGTAAATGATAGAAAGCAATTTTTTTCAGAAAAATAAGTGCTCTCATTAAATTTGGGGTACATAAAATGGGAATAAGTTTATATTTGGGACAATTTAGGGGACTTTAAATATAAAGTGGAAATAGACCGATTACTCCCACCTGCAAGCCCTAAAAACACTTCTCCCACTTATAAAGCACCCCAATATCTGGGGTGCAAAAGCCTATCCCATACCTTGTACCCCAATTTCCACCAGTTTGCTTTTTTTGACCACAATAATGACATGTGATTAAATGTTGTCAGTGCCTAAGTAGTCAATCGGGGAAGGGGAGGGGTCCCAGGGGTTCTAAACTAAATACTGCCATTTTTAGCTTAAAATATGTATTTTGCACGACTTATTCCCAGCTCTGAGATGGTGAAGAGAAATCAGCAACAAACCCTACGGAGACTTATCTTCGATAACTTATCGCAGCTAATAGGATACCGAATTGTCGCATTTGCAAACCGCGATATTGCGGCTAATCGGATACCCCTCTAAATGTAACGTATCTGTTAAACAAGACTGCTGCTATTTCTGAGACATTTATTCCAAAAATCCATATTTACACGCTAATATTAGGCAGTGATTTAGCCTTTTTCGGATCTAGTTCAGAACATGGGACCCACGGACTAGCATGATAACTAAACTGCCTCAGAACAATATCCACGTGGACATCTATTGGGAATAGTAGTAACCTGTGGCGAGCGATGTGTGTCCTCGGGGTGAGACTCATCCAGGGTCGGACTGGCCCACAGGGGAAACCACTGGTTGGCTCCACTGCCTCCGGCCCCTCCTACTCCTCTAGGGATCAAGATCCAGACTCTTTCCTAATGCACTTGAATTAAGCATTACACATGTGTTACATTATACTTCACAAGAATATGGATTATTATATATTTACCAAGGGGAACAGAACATGTACTCTGTAATGGTTAGCCAAACCTCTGTGCTGGCTGGCCACGCCCCAGTGGAGCCTGGCCACACCTTTAAGCATGGACCCTACAACAGCCTCCCCCCCCCCCCCCCCACCCCTGGTGGGCCCTCCATGCCCCAGTCCGACACTGGACTGATCTATGAGTAAAGGAAATACAGGAGCTGCCACTAGTATTATAAATATATGTGGAGGACTAAACCTTCCTGTATACAACTAACAACTATCCTTTACCGAATGCAGAAAATGGAAATATAGAGAACAAAATCTTTTCTGATTATTATATTTTATGTGCCAATTGTATCCGGAAGAGCTGCACATAAGAGGTTAAACATCCAAGATCAAATATACCTTGTCCAATAAACAGCAATGTAACATTAGACAAATAGATATGGGGCCTCTGTCTTTACCATACTTGTGGCTGAGACAGGATGGCATAAGAAGGTTACTTCTGTACACTCATGTTATTGCTGAAGGATGTGGTATACGATTTATGTAAATTAGTGAGAATGTAGATTTGGGAGTGGGAATGTATCATGTGATCTTACTGTGTCATGCTGACTTGGACCCTGTTTAATAATGCAAATGTTGTACACCCCCGGACTTTGGAATCCATATGTATTCATGCTATACAGTTTTTTTTCCAACTAGGCTGAAGCTGGTTCCTTGATTTTCAAGGTTACAAAGACTTTGGGCCACAGATTTTACTTTGCATATAGGGGGTAATTCTGAGTTGATCGCAGCAGCAAGTTTGTTAGCAATTGGGCAAAACCATGTGCACTGCAGGGGGGGGGGCAGATATAACATATGCAGAGAGAGTTAGATTTGGGTGGGTTATTTTGTTTCTGTGCAGGGTAAATACTGGCTGCTTTATTTTTACACTGCAATTTAGATTTCCGTTTGAATACACCCCAGCCAAATCTAACTCTATCTGCACATGTTATATCTGTCCCCCCTGCAGTGCACATGGGGGGTAATTCCAAGTTGATCGCAGCAGTACATTTTTTAGCAGTTGGGCAAAACCATGTGCACTGCAGGGCAGGCAGATATAACATGTGCAGAGAGAGTTAGATTTGGGTGTGGTGTGTTCAATCTGCAATCTAAATTGCAGTGTAAAAATAAAGCAGCCAGTATTTACCCTGCACAGAAACAAAATAACCCACCCAAATCTAACTCTCTCTGCATATGTTATATCTGCCTCCCTTGCAGTGCACATGGTTTTTCCCAACTGCTAACAAATTTGCTTCTGCGATCAACTCAGAATTAGGCCCATAGTGACTGGTGGGTTGTTGCAGGGTCGTAACTAAAGGTGCATACACACTGAGCGCTTTTCCCCCCTGCCCAGCGATGTCAGCGGGGGTGAACGACTTTCCATAGCAGGACGCTATGGAAAGCCGCTCACCCCGCCGTTCATCTACTGGTAATACCAGTTTTCATCTTGAAAACATTTGATAAAGAACTGAAACGTTGTAATAAGACTCATGTCTGCTGGTTGAATTTATTCAAAACGTATCCTGAGTGCCGCATCCTGGATGACCTGTCTACTGCTGTTACTATGCTGGCACCGGATCAAGCTACATCATGGTTTTGTGAGTGCCGGACCCTTCCTATGCTATATATATACCGTATATACTTGAGTATAAGCCGACTTTTTCAGCACGTTTTTTTTGTGCTGAAAAAGCCCCCTCGGCTTATACCCGAGTCAGTGGAAGGAGGGACACGGAGGGCACAGCGCGCGGCTCTCCTGTGTCCCTCCTGCGTCTCCGGCGGCGTGTGTGTGTGTTAAATGAACTGCCGTTCGTGATCTCTGATTGGCTCACGAACCGGCACTTAATTTAACACATACACGCCGCCGGAGTCGGAGACGCAGGAGGGACACAGGAGAGCCGCGCGCTGTGCCCTCCGTGTCCCTTCTTCAGAAGACAACGCGGGAGCGATGGAGGGTAAGTACCCTTCCTGGCACTGTGGGGCATATCTGGCAGCATGAGGGCACATCTGGCACTGTGGGGCATATCTGGCAGCATGAGGGCACATCTGGCACTGTGGGGCATATCTGACATATCTGGCAGCATGAGGGCACATCTGGCACTGTGGGGCATATCTGGCATATCTGGCAGCATGAGGGCACATCTGGCACTGTGGGGCATATCTGGCAGCATGAGGGCACATCTGGCACTGTGGGGCATATCTCATATCTGACAGCATGAGGGCACATCTGGCACTGTGAGGCATATCTGGCAGCATGAGGGCATATCTGGCATATCTGGCACTGTGGGGCATATCTGGCAGCATGAGGGCATATCTGGCACTGTGGGGCATATCTGGCAGCATGAGGGCATATCTGGCACTGTGGGGCATATCTGGCAGCATGAGGGCATATCTGGCACTGTGGGGCATATCTGGCAGCATGAGGGCATATCTGGCACTGTGGGGCATATCTGGCAGTATGAGGGCATATCTGGCAGTATGAGGGCTGTGTACGGCTAGAGCTGCATTTCCCACCCTAGGCTTATACTCGAGTCAATGAGTTTTCCCAGGTTTTTGTGGTAAAATTAGGTGCCTCGGCTTATATTCGGGTCGACTTATACTCGAGTATATACGGTATATGTATACGATATAAAATAAAGTGTGTGAAGGGGCTTCATAACATGGGCTTTCTCTGGGATCAATTTTGTCATGCCCCTTCCCCACAAGGCATGCGCCCCATGTCCCTATCGGAATGCTCTCTCTGGCACAGGGCACCAGAAAGTCTAGTTACGAATCCATGCTTGCAAATTGACCCGTTTGTATGTGATTGGTAAAATGCCATCATACAGTGACTCTTCATTTGCATAAGCGTGCCTTGCATCACCAACATGGTACGCAAACTTAATAGTGGGCAGATTAAAACAAGTAACTATGTGGCTTCACAAACCAGCGTTAGCACTGTGCCTGTACTGCAGTTTGCAGTAAATGACCCTGTCAGGCCCTTAAACCATTTTAAGGTTTTCTAGAGTCTTAAGGTGGGTACACACTGATAGATATATCTACAGAGCAATTGATCTGCAGATATATCTATGGACGGATCGGGCAGTGTGTTGAGCATACACACTGCCCGATCCGTCGGGGACTGACGTCACGAACTGGGCGGGCGTGTACACACGCCTGCCCAGTTCAGCTGTCAATCACCGCCGGCTACCGCAGCATGTGTACGGGCGGTCGGCCGACGGCCCGTACACACACACACACCAACGCGCCAATATATCGGTAGATATATTGGCCGTCAGCTGTGCTGTGGGGCCGATGCGATATGTCTGTGAACGACAGAGTTCACAGACATATCGCCCGTACACACTGGCCGACGGACCCGCGATATATCAGCCGTTCAACAGAACGGCCGATATATCGCTCAGTGTGTACCCACCTTTAGGCATACAGCATATCTCACGCCAGACAAGCTACACTGCTGGCATAATTGAATACACCTGATCAGTAACAATGATTGGACATCCTGTGGTATTCAAACATTGCCCTACTTTTTTCAATGTACACAATATGAAACCAGAAGGGGTATGATATATTTTGTAGACATTCATCATTTTGATGAGAATTATGACATGATTGTAATGTTGACATGCAGCAGGTTGACGTTCGGCAAGTCGACACTGATAAAATGTCAACATGATTAGAATGTCAATTAAATATCCCTAGTGGACTGAAGTTGACTTACCTAGTGTGGCTGTGCAACGCTTCAGTGGTATATTCTAGTATTCTGGGGCCTGCGCTGATGTAAGGATACCTTCTGGCAGATCCTGCACGGCTTCCGGCAGTGAGTATGACTGATAATAACCCTTAACCCTCCATCTAGTGCCTAACCTCCCCTCCTGCATTATGTATGTCAGCATTGTCGATATTATGGCTATATCCCGCCAGAAGAATGTACACCCAACCATTGGCCTGCCACCACCATGATTCCTTGCATCGTTAAATCACATGAACCAGGATTTGTTAGATTAGGCAATGGGGCTGATTCTGCACGAAAGTTAAATGCAGTAACTCTACACCTGGACAAACCATGTTTCACTGCAAGGTGTACAAATACTGTGTGTGTGTGTGTGTGTGTGTGTGTGTGTGTGTGTGTGTGTGTGTGTGTGTGTGTGTATCCATATATATATATATATTGTAAATCACATCACTAAAACCTGCACTGTTAAGGTGTATACACACGCATAAAGGGGGGGTTGTTAAAGAACTGCGCTACTCCGTCCTGCAACCTCGCAAACTGGTGGCTGCTAAGAACTGTTAGTGGGTGCACTACACAGACCCACTATAAGGAAAGTATCTATTGACAAAATATATAGTTCAGCGCTCACCAAAGTTTGTATTGATAAATAAATACTAAGTATACTGCGACTTAAATATCCATATACACATGAGATAAATGAATGTAATAACACATCAATTATCATTTCTGTAAAATTTGTGATTTATTTTGTAAAAAGAATAAATTGTGCAATTTAAGAGGGCTAAATTAATACCGGTATTAAATAAATACACATAACATATAAGACAAGACAAACATAAAAGCAATCCCTGTGGGTACACTTGCTCGCGGTTTACCCCACTGGGAAACAGATTCCTCTGAATAAGAGCAATGTCTCGGTAAAATGCACTGATTTATAAAGTGCTGCTGAAAGGTCTGTGTTCATAAAACAGTCTGGTGGATGCAGGGGTTAACAGTGGTGTGACAAGGTCAGGATCTCTCCTACCGTATTCAAAGCACAGTCCTGTAATCTTTACCCTGATTTTTGAAGTGTCGTAGTGTCCTTGCTGAAAGATGCAGCGCTGGTGCTGTCTGCCGGCAGACACCCGTCCGTCTTGCTCCGTTGTCTCTCACTTCCGGGCACTGTACGGAGCGGGATCGATTCCTTCCGCGATCTACGCGTTTCACCTGGTAAGGCTTCGTCAGGATTGCGGTGTAATCGAGTTCCAGCCCAACGCTGTTTATAGCGCTCCCATGGTAACAAGTTACTTCCGCCCTCAGATGTGAAGGCGGTGACGGCTTCTTCACTCGTGTTTCTTTAAGATTAATTGGTCAATTCATAAGACACAAAAAAACACAACACATAAACAAACATATAACAATTGTTTATCACAATCTCATTCTCATTTGTCCTTTATATTTATAATCCCTAGGTATCTAGTCGCTTCCGCCCTCAGATTAAATGGTAATCCTGGCTTCCTTGCCCTGATGTGTATTCCAATTTTATTTATAGTGTTTGATAATTACGTCGCATACACTAGATTTCCCCAAGATAACATCTTTAATCAATCACGTTTTAAACTTCTATCTGAAGAAAGTAAAGGAAAGCAAAAATTAGAGTAAAATTAAAATTAAATCCTAATCGTAATAATGCACATGTAAATATCTCGTTATATGCATCTGGTGGTCTTCAATAATGTATTTGAAAACTTAAGGATCAAGATCCAAATTTGTCCAGACGGCCCATATATCCGACAGACTATTATTAGATTAAATTAACAACACCAGATAATGATCAATTTAAAATACCATTTATTTATATATATATATATATATATATATATATATATATATATATATATATATATATAAAATAATCCCTAAAGACAAATCTTAATGTTATAAAATACTCTATGAGGAGGGGGGGGGGGGGGGGGTAGGCATGTACCACAAGTGATGTTCTGAGTGGAATATGTATATTTCCTGATGGCATCTACATTCGGGTGTGGTTCATAAAATCGACAGTATCTAGGTCGACAATGTTTAGGTCGACCACTATAGGTCAACAGTCACTAGGTCGACATGGATGGAAGGTCGACAGGGTTTCTAGGTCGACATGTGCTAGGTCGACAGATCTAAAGGTCGACATGAGGATTTTTTTTTTTGGGTGTCGTTTTCTTCGTAGAGTGACCGGGATCCCAAATTAGTGCACCGCGTCCCCTCGCATGGCTCGCTTCGCTCGCCATGCTTCGGGCATGGTGCCTTCGCTCTGCTACCGCTTCGCTCGGCACAGATTACCGTTCCAATCGTAGTCCACGTGGATCGTTAAGTATGAAAAAATTCAAAAAAAGAATTTTTTTTGAAAAACTCATGTCGACCTTTAGACCTGTCGACCTAGCACATGTCGACCTAGAAACCCTGTCGACCTTCCATCCATGTCGACCTATAGTGGTCGACCTAAACATTGTCGACCTAGATACTGTCGATCTTCAGACCGGATCCCTACATTCCGGGGTAAGCAGTAATTTATCAAGCTATGTAATATCTTAAGCCATTATTATTACTTCAGAAAGGGTATGATTTCCATATCAATATTAAGCCCCTTAGGGGTCAGGGTGCCTAATTCATATATTGCCCTTGTCTCTTCTTTTGATAGAAGATCTTCCACGTTTCCACCTCTCCAAGGTCTTAACATTTGTTTTAGTCCCACAAATTGTAATAGGCTTGGGTTAGAATTATGTACTTCTTTAAAGTGTAAAGGTACACTCTGATTCTCACGTCCATTTCTTATATTGCACAGATGTTCCTGGATACGTGTGTGTAGTTTCCTTTTTGTCTTACCCACATACTGTAGGCCACATGGGCACCACAGCATGTAGATGACTCCAGTCGTGTGGCAACTTATTCTCCCTTTAATCTTGAATATTTTCTTATTTGAAAAGGATTCAATCTCCTTAATGACTCTTATGGAGTTGTGTCTGGTCTTCTTACAGGCTGCACAGACTCCACATCGAGAGAAGCCTAGGTTCTTTTGTGGTGGTTCCATTTTGGTTGTTGAACCATCTAACATTAAGATTTGTCTTTAGGGATTATTTTATATTTTATATATTTTATATATATATATATATATATATATATATAAATAAATGGTATTTTAAATTGATCATTATCTGGTGTTGATAATTGAATCTAATAATAGTCTGTCGGATATATGGGCCGTCTGGACAAATTTGGATCTTGATCCTTAAGTTTTCAAATACATTATTGAAGACCACCAGATGCATATAACGAGATATTTACATGTGCATTATTACGATTAGGATTTAATTTTAATTTTACTCTAATTTTTGCTTTCCTTTACTTTCTTCAGATAGAAGTTTAAAACGTGATTGATTAAAGATGTTATCTTGGGGAAATCTAGTGTATGCGACGTAATTATCAAACACTATAAATAAAATTGGAATACACATCAGGGCAAGGAAGCCAGGATTACCATTTAATCTGAGGGCGGAAGCGACTAGATACCTAGGGATTATAAATATAAAGGACAAATGAGAATGAGATTGTGATAAACAATTGTTATATGTTTGTTTATGTGTTGTGTTTTTTTGTGTGTCTTATGAATTGACCAATTAATCTTAAAGAAACACGAGTGAAGAAGCCGTCACCGCCTTCACATCTGAGGGCGGAAGTAACTTGTTACCATGGGAGCGCTATAAACAGCGTTGGGCTGGAACTCGATTACACCGCAATCCTGACGAAGCCTTACCAGGTGAAACGCGTAGATCGCGGAAGGAATCGATCCCGCTCCGTACAGTGCCCGGAAGTGAGAGACAACGGAGCAAGACGGACGGGTGTCTGCCGGCAGACAGCACCAGCACTGCATCTTTCAGCAAGGACACTACGACACTTCAAAAATCAGGGTAAAGATTACAGGACTGTGCTTTGAATACGGTAGGAGAGATCCTGACCTTGTCACACCACTGTTAACCCCTGCATCCACCAGACTGTTTTATGAACACAGACCTTTCATCAGCACTTTATAAATCAGTGCATTTTACCGAGACATTGCTCTTATTCAGAGGAATCTGTTTCCCAGTGGGGTAAACCGCGAGCAAGTGTACCCACAGGGATTGCTTTTATGTTTGTCTTGTCTTATATGTTATGTGTATTTATTTAATACCGGTATTAATTTAGCCCTCTTAAATTGCACAATTTATTCTTTTTACAAAATAAATCACAAATTTTATAGAAATGATAATTGATGTGTTATTACATTCATTTATCTCATGTGTATATGGATATTTAAGTCGCAGTATACTTAGTATTTATTTATCAATACAAACTTTGGTGAGCGCTGAACTATATATTTTGTCAATGTATACACACGCATGTTACCATACCTCCTGGCACGGAAGATGAGCAGATTGGGACAGGCTATAGATGAACATTTGAACCAATGAAACTACATCTAGGAGGAGGATTGGCGTATAAATGTGGATGTCACCTGAGAGGTTGTTTTCAGTTCCTACTTTGTTACACACTACTGTAAAAGAGTGGTACTTTTACCACTTATTAAGGTACTCCTCCAAGTAAAGGGGGGCATATTTCTGTGAGATTAGATTAACATACTACACCAGAGGGTGCTATATCTCACTCTCGTTTTAGATATCCATTAGAGCCAGTTTTGGACAGCTGGCCATTTGGGGATTAAGCAGCCGACCCGTATTAAAGGGTGGGTGTATGAATTAGTCTCCGAAGAGGACAGTGACGGACAGGTCTTTATACAGCAACAACATTGAGGAAGGCACCCCGCAGGGAGGGTTAGGGTTAGGCTGCAGGGGAGGGATGGTTAGGGTTAGGCTGCGGGGAAAAGGACTTCAGGTTAGGCATCCCCATGGAGGGCTAGGCTGCAGCGGAGGGAGGGTTAGGTTTAGGCTGCGAGGAGGAGGAGAGGGTTTATGGTTAGGCACCACCGAGGATGGTTAGGATTAGGCTGCGGGGGGGGGAAAGGGGGGGTAGGGGGGGTTAGGTCAGGCTGATGAAAAGGTGGGTTAGGGATCGAGGTTAGCTTTCTTAATTAGTCTGTGTCGGATTTTAATCATCAGGATGCCGCTGTCTGTATTTTCACAGCCGGGATCCGGATACAATCCCGATAGGACCATAGGGCTCCACTATCCAGTGTTGTGAGTGATACTTCCCCTTCTCACATATGACCATTACAGAGTCAGACAGGTGAGCCTCTTGCCATACATTTAAAATGGAGATTTCAATGGCTTAAAGCTGGAGTTTTTAAGAGTCCTTCAAACCATCCTACTTGAGAGCTGGAGATTTTAGACGATATGTATCGAAATATAGCAATCTGGCTTTTCACATCTCCATTTCCTATTCACAACAATAGAATTTGTCCTACCGCCGAGACTACTGTTGTTATATTTCCCCAGATAATTACTGTTATTATATTTCTTTAAAATGATACCATCCTCTGTAAACAAGCGTCAGTCCTGCAAACTAAAGGCAATCACGAGACTGCCTGTCGGGATCCTGGCGGTCACAGTGCCGGAATCTTGACAGGCGGTGAAATGCCGTTGCCGGAATACCAGCGCCACAGGATTTTCTCCCTTTATGGATGTCTACGACAACCATAGAGGAAGAATATAACCTGTGGCGAGCACAGCAAGCCACCTTGCCCGCAGCATGGCGAGCGCAGCAAGCCCGCAAGGGGCTTTCCAGAGCTCGCCCCGCTGCTGGCATACTGTTGGCTAGGATGCCGCTGTCGGAATCATGACAGCCGTGAGCCCGGCCGCCGGTAAAACATATGTATTCCCTGCAAACCGCTAATGAGTTCAAATATGTTCAAGATTTTCGACAGCAGTAAAATGAATAAGATAAAGCACACACATAGTGATTTTGTGGAACAATTTGCCTGATTAGGACCCGTATTTACTCCGCTCCAGCTACCAGAAATGTACAAGAACAAATTAAATACTGGTAGATTTCAGTAATTTCTGTCAGAAAAGGACTGCACCAAATCGCAAGGCACGCAGCACTGAGTGTTACACTAAGTCGTGACATGAGAGTGCTCACCACTGGCTTATAACTGTGATAACCAATTAAAACCTTGTAGCACTGAATAAGTACGACTGGAATAGCACTACAATTGGCTGGTTCAGGACTATGTGATACTTGAAAAGGAAGTGTATATGTACTGTACTGATACTGCCAAACATATCAGCTATGGACACATTACTAACCATATGTAATATTGCAGTGTAATTTACTGCCCACTTTACTACTGATGGCCATATTACTACCCACGTTACTACTGTTGGCCATATTACTGCCAACATTACTACTGGTGGCCATATTACTGCCCACTTTACTACTGGTGGCCATATTACTGCCCACATTACTACTGGTGGCCATATTATTGCACATTTTACTACTGGTTGCCATATTACTGCCCACTTTACCACAGTGGCCATACTACTGCCTACATTACTACTTCTGGCCATATTACTGCCCACTTTACCACTGGTGCCCATATTACTGCACACTTTACTACTGGTAGTCATATTACTGCCCACGTTACTACTGGTTGTCATATTACTGTCCACATTACTAGCGGTGGTCATATTACTGCCCACATTACTACTGGTGGTCATATTACTGCCCACATTACTACTGGTGGTCATATTACTGACCATGTGACTACTGTTGGTCATATTACTGCCTACGTTACTACTGGTGGTCATATTAGTGCCCACGTTACGACTGGTGGTCATATTATGCCACACTTTACCACTGGCGACAATTTTACTGCACACTTTACCACTGGTGCCCGTATTACTGCCCACTTTACTATGTGTGGTTATATAACTGCCAATGTTACTACTGGTGGCCATATTACTGCACACTTTACTACTGGTGCCCATATTACTGCCCACGTTACTACTGATGGTAATATTACTGTCCACGTTACTACTGATGGTCATATTACTGCCCACGTTACTACTGGTAGCCATGTTACTGCACACTTTTCTACTGGTGACCATATTACTGCCCACATTACTACTGGTTGCCATACTACTGCCCACTTATTGGTGGCCATATTACTGCACGCTTTACTACTGGTGGCCATATTTCTGCCCACGTTACTAATGATGGCAATATTACTGTCCACTTTACTACTGGTGGCCATATTACTGCCCACGTTACTGCTGGTGGTAATTTTTTCTGCCCACGTTACTACTGGTGGCCATATTTTTGACCATGTTACTGGCGGTGGCCATATTATTGACCACGTTACTGCCGGTGGCCATATTACTGCCCATGTTACTGCTGGTGATCATATTACTGTCCACGTTACTGCCAGTGGACATATTAGTGCCCACATTACTACTGGTGGTCATATTACTGCCTACTTTACTACCGGTGGTCATATTACTGTCCATGTTAGTAGCGGTGGTCATATTACTGCCCACATTACTACTGGTGATCCTATTACTGCCCACTTTACTACTGGTGGTCATATTGCTACCCACTTTACTACCAGTGGACATATTAGTTCCCACATTACTACTGGTGGCCATATTACTGCCCATGTTACTACTTTTGGTCATATTGCTGCCCACGTTACCACTGGTGGTCATATTATTGCACACTTTACCACTGGTGTTCATATTACTGCACACTTTACTACTGGTGGTCATATTACTCCACACTTTACCACTGGTGCTCATATTACTGCAAACTTTACCACTGGTGCTCATATTACTGCCCATATTACTACTGGTGGCCATATTACTGCCCATGTTACCACTGGTGGTCATATTACTCCACACTTTACCGCTGGTGCTCATATTATGGCATACTTTACCACTGGTTCTCATATTACACCACACTTTACCACTGGTGCTCATATTACTGCACACTTTACCACTGGTGCTCATATTACTGCACACTTTACTACTGGTGGCCATATTACTGCCCATATTACTGCTGGTGGTCATATTACTGCCCATGTTACTACTGGTGGTCATTTTACTGCCCACATCACTACTGGTGTCCATATTATTGACCATATTACTACTGGTGGTCATTTTACTGCCCACATCACTACTGGTGTCCATATTATTGACTACATTACTGCTGGTGGCCATATTATTGACCACGTTACAAGCTAGACCTTCCAACAATCTTCTAGTCGTGGCAACCTGTATGGTACTCGTATACGTAGAAGAATAGTGAAACAACAGTTAGATTGTAGCATACAACACTCTTGTTGTTGCTGACACCGGAACTTCTCAACTCACCGTGGGGGTCATTCCGAGTTGTTCGCTCGGTAAAAATCTTCGCATTGCAGCGATTTTCCGCTTAATGCGCATGCGCAATGTCCGCACTGCGACTGCGCCAAGTAAATTTGCTATGCACTTAGGAATTTTACTCACGGCATTTTCATCGTTCTGGCGATCGTAATGTGATTGACAGGAAATGGGTGTTACTGGGCGGAAACAGGCCGTTTTATGGGCGTGTGGGAAAAAACGCTACCGTTTCCGGAAAAAAAGCAGGAGTGGCCGGAGAAACGGGGGAGTGTCTGGGCGAACGCTGGGTGTGTTTGTGACGTCAAACCAGGAACGACAAGCAGTGAAATGATCGCAGATGCCGAGTAAGTCTGGAGCTACTCAGAAACTGCTACGAGGTGTGTAATCGCAATATTGCGAATACATCGTTCACAATTTTAAGATGCTAAGATTCACTCCCAGTAGGCGGCGGCTTAGCATGAGCAAATCTGCTAAAATCCACTTGCGATCGAACAACTCGGAATGACCCCCCCTATTTCAGTGAGATGCGTTCACATAAAGGTTTCTTTTTAACCGATTGCTGATCCCTTCACATACATTCAGTAACACTCATATAGAGTAACACTCACCTAAATTATAGGCCCTATGTGCATGCAAAGGTTTCTTTTAATCCAACACTCCAATGGCTCTCTCCGGTGGATGTAATAAGTCATGTGATATCCAAGGGTATATTAAAAGAGTTTTTCTTTATTCTCCCATAAAAAACATATGGATACCCCGACAGTTAGAAACAAACACTTAAAAAGTTAAAAAGTCCTGATCTCATAAAAAGTTGGTTTATTCCACTTTAAACCCCAGGATTTTGATGGAAAGTTTGTAAGGAAAAAGGCTTCTCACCACTCTGCTCCCGGGAAAAAAAAACAGTTTGGGACAAAACCATTAACCAAGATGTTACCAAAAACGGTCCTTCAAAAAGCCAATGGGGATAGCAGTGGGTAAAACACCAACCATCAGGAGTCCTTGACCACCAACGCGTTTCAGAATTTCTTCCTTCCTCAGGGTGTCCACACGAGTACCATACAGGTTGCCACGACTAAAAGAAGATTGTTGGAAGGTCTAGCAGCGCTTGAGGACCGTTGTTCTATTATTTGTATATTTTGCTGATCAAGATTTGGTGTTCTTGTGAACGGGACTGAGCTGCAGCTAAGGGGGCGCAAGTTACTTTTCATCTAGTATCTGTTTTTAGATTGACCACGTTACGGCTGGTGGCCATATTACTGCACACGTTACTGCCAGTGGTCATATTACGGTCCACTTTACTGCCAGTGGACATATTAGTGCCCAGATTACTACTAGTGGTCATATTACTGCCTTCGTTACTAACCGGTGATCATATTACTGTCCACATTACTAGCGGTGGTTCTATTACTGCCCACATTACTACCGGTGGTTCTATTACTGCCCATGTTACTACTGGTGGTCATAGTACTGCCCACATTACTACTGGTAGTCATATTACTGCCCACGTTACTACTAGTGGTCATATTACTGCCCCCTTTACTACTGGTGGTCATATTACTTCCCAATTTATTACTGGTGGTCATATTACTGCCCACATTACTACCGGTAGTTATATTACTGCACACTTTACCACTGGTGCTCAAATTACTGCACACTTTACTACTGGTGGTTATATTACTGCCCACGTTACTGCTGGTGGTCATATTACTCCACACTTTACTACTGATGGTCATATTACTCCACACTTTACCACTGGTGCCCATATTACTGCCCACTTTACTATGTGTGGTCATATTACTGCCCACGTTACTACTGGTGCCCATATAACTGCCCACATTACTACTGGTGGCCATATTACTTCCCACGTTACTACTGGTGGCCATATTACTGCACACTTTACTACTGGTGGTCAAATTACTGCACAATTTACTACTGGTGACCATATTACTGCCCACGTTACTACTGGTGGCCATATTACTGCCCACTTTACTACTGGTGCCAATATTACCGCCCACTTTACTACTGGTGGCCATGCTACTGCACACTTTACTACTGGTGTCCATAATTACTGCACACGTTACTACTGGTCGCCAATTACTGCCTACTGTCATGCTTGACTTGAGTTGGGAATCTGATGACTGATAATTGACTAAGGGAGTAGCTATTGGTAAAGGAAGGAAAAAAGGTGGCTGAATGTAGTTCTTTCTCATGAATTGAAGACTTAGACCTGAAGATGTAGAGGGGTAGCGGACAATGAACGAGACACTGAAGAAATATTAATTCAGCTTACTAAGACCTCAATCATACACAACAACTAGGAGATAAGTCTGAGTGAATTCTGAAAGACAAAATGTTTGTGACTTGTAAACGATGCTGAGGAATACTGAATGAAGAAGTGACTTGTGATTTGTAAATGATGCTGAAGAACTCTGAATGAAGAGATGACTTGTGATTTGTAAAAGATGCTGAAGAACACTGAATGAAGTGATGACTTGTGATTTGTAAACAATGCTGAAGAACACTGACTGAAGAGACGACTTGAAGAACGATGTTGAAGAGAGGATCGCTGTGAGCACCTTCAGCAAACGGAGACCCTCTACCAGATAGAGGACGCAGCGGTTAAACCGTAAGAGCAGGTGGACTTGGGAGCAAAGGACTGCAATAACAGAACTGACCACCGGGCGGCCACAACAGAACCAGGATACCAGGGGTTAACCTGGGAGCACAGAGCTTGAGCACCTTACAGTAGCAAGTAACTTGAAGACTGCACCGGATTGGCTGGATGGGAACTGGGATACCTATGGACTTGGCTTGGTCTCCAACATGGCGGCTCCCTGCACAGAGGACACATGTAGAACCAGCACACAGCCACTACCTCAGGTCTCAGCCTCCCAGACGCCGCACTCCAGCAACAGAACACTAGGAAACAGACACCTCCGGCTGCCATGCTCTGCTCCCCAGGACCCGGCCTCCAGACACCCGGCAGCCGCAGCGAAGGACCTCGCTGCCGCAACTCCTATCCTCCGCAGCCACCCCAGCCAGCTAACAGGAAGGCCACAGAGACCAGAACCGGAGGTAAGACTCCGGATGCGGATACCGACGTTACTACTGATGGTCGTATTACTGCACACCATATTACTGGTAATATCACTGGCTCTATTTCTGCTGCTGGACAAATTATGTGTTAACCTTGTTGTATTGCTGGTCTTATAATAAAGTATATTCCTGTGGTTGGACATATAATTATGCAACTTACTATTATGCATATTATTGTCTGTATACTATTGGTAGATTACAGACTGTGTTACTATATTTGGGCACAGTGTTGGGCTTTTAACTACTTCTTGTTCATCTTATTTAAGCACTATTATTGATGTACACACAGGTAGTGTTTTTTTTTTTTCTAGTCAGTCTGTGATTCAACACGTATTTGTAATTAAACTCACTGAATATTAGCTCTGCCCACTGGGAAAGCGGCATATAAAGAGGCAACATTGGTGCAATAATGATTCCAACGGGCAAAGCAATCTCAACTCAAGCTGTATGGATGACTACTGATTAAATATGCAAGTCATCCCTTGTTCAACACTGTTCTCATTTCTGCAGACCATAAAAAAGCAGGGCATGTGTTTAAGAACTATCTGAACAGGTGAGAGACCTATTGTTGGTCCATTTATACTATTACACTAGATGTAATGTCAGGTGTTGCCTGGCTTTTATTTTGTTTTCTCTTTCCATTGTTCTCCTCACTTTGGGGGTCATTCCGAGTTGATCGCTCGCTAGCAGTTTTTAACAGCGGTGCAAACGCTATGCCGCCACCCACTGGGAGTGTATTTTAGCTTAGCAGAAGTGCGAACGTTTTTATCGCAGAGCGCCTGCAAATTTTTTTTGTGTAGTTTCAGAGTAGCTCAAAACCTACTCAGCGCTTGCGATCACTTCAGACAATTCAGTTCTGAATTTGACGTCACACACCACCCAGCGTATGACCACCTTTACCCCCACTTCTCCATCTCCCTTTCCCTACTGTCTCGCTCTCTGACATCTGTGCATCTCTGACACTAGTGAGCAGTGCCGTAACTAGACATTGTAGCGCTGTGTGCAAGAAACAGCATTGGCTCCCCCCCCCCCTCCTTCCTATACAAAACAGGGTCAATGAACATGCCAAAAATATAGGGGCGTTGCTTCATGGGGAAGGGGCGTGGCCACAGAGCTCCCTTTTACACATTACATTAGGCAGAGATCCCTTTTACACAGTACGTCAGGTATAGTCCCCTTTACACATTACGGCAGCAGAGTCCCCCTTTTTTACACATTACGGCAGCAGAGTCTCCCTTTTTTACTAATTACGGCAGCAGAGTCTCCCTTTTTTACTAATTACGGCAGCAGAGTCCCCTTTTTTTACGCATTATGGCAGCAGAGTCCCCCTTTTTTACGCATTACAGCAGCAGAGTCCCCCTTTTTTACGCATTACAGCAGCAGAGTCCCCCTTTTTTACACATTAGACAGAGTCCCCCTTTTTTACACATTAGGCAGGCAGTCCCCCTTTTTTACACATTAAGCAAGCAGAGTCCCCTTTTTACACATTAGACAGCAGAGTCCACCTTTCTTTACTCATTAGGCAGGCATTCCCCCCTCTTTTGCACGAGAGACAGAGTGAAACAGTGTGTGTGTGTGTGTGTGTGTGTGTGTGTGTGTGTGTGTGTGTGTGTGTGTGTGTGTGTTAGTGGGCACAATCCAGCATCCAGGCACAGAGCCTCTCCTGGGGTCCGAGAAAAATGCTGCGGCGACACTAGTTCACAACAACCAAGACAGCGGGACCGGGAGCAACCTGCGCCAGTGCTCTGCACCCCTTTACACTGCCAGCAGGAGACAGCCAGCGGGACTCAGGGCGGAGTGGCAGGATCACTGCTGTCTGATGGCGGCTGCGGCACAGCTCCCATTCCCCTACACACACAGCGGAACTCGGGCACAATGGCGGCAAGAGCTCAGGGACGGCGACAGTGGGACAAGGGGCAGCTGTGTGCTGCTAGATGCTGGCTACAGCCGCGCTCCCACTCCCATGCAGAGGCGGGAGACAAGCGGTGGCGCCGGGACTGTCATTAGTGACTGAATGGCCGTACGTGGGCTGTGTGCTGCCAGATGTTGCGCCTGCAGTGCATTTGCGCTGTGGGCAAGGCACCATCGGCACACACCTAGTTACGACACTGCTGGTGGGCGGGGTAAAATGTCATATCCAATGTTATTACATTTAAATGATTACATAGTTTTTATTAGCAGTCAGTTGTATTATATAGATTAAGTACTCTTCTTAAAGTAATCAGTAATACCAACTGCTGCTCTCATCAGCTAAAGAGCTCAGTTGGGGTAATTTGGAGCACTTACATATGTACCAAGACATTTTTGTGAGCCACAGTTCCACTTTGAACCTGTAAAGAACATACACGCAGTGGCTACGTTATTAGATACACCTGCCCTTAAATGCCAATATCTACTCAGTCAATCATATGACATCAAATCGGTGCTTAAAAGAATTCAGATCGGGTCAAGAGGTTCAGTTGTTTTTCAGACTAAACATCAGAACAGGGATGAAATGTCTTAAGCGACTTTGACCATGGAATAATTGTTGGTGCCAGACTGATCTACTGGGACTTTTACACAACAGTTTCTGTAGTTTACAGATTATATTGTGCAAAACAAGAAAACATTTGGTGAATGACTTTTTAAAGAGAGCTTGGAGGAGAAAGGGACGACTCTTTCACGCTGACAGAATGGCGACAGTATCGCAATAACCATGCTTTGTAACAGTGGGAAGATGAGCATCTGTAAATGTACAGCATGTTGAGCCATGAAGTCAATTGGATATAGCAGAAAGACACTCTGTGTTCTATTCCTGCCAATTCAGAATAGGAAACTGTACAGTGGACAGTTGGAGATTGGAAAATGGAATCTGATGAAGCTGCTCCAACATGTAGATGGTATGGTTAGAATTTGAATCCATCATGTTTTATGTCCATTGTTCAGGCGGGATGTAGTTATGTGACCAGCAGTCGGGAAACCGCTGGTCACTATACTGACGCCGGAATCCCGAGCACTGGACAGCCCGACAGTTGGCATGCCGACTAAAGGGGACTATTCCCACTCACCCATAGAGTGGGAATAGAACCTGTGGCGAGCGCAAGCCCACAAGGTGCTTCATTGCGCTCCACCCAACCCTGCCGGCATTCTGGAGACAGGGATCGGTATGGTGACCTCTGGGATCCCAAATGCCGGTCTCCCAATACCAATCCGTTCAGGCTGGTGATGGTGTAGTAATGTGAGGAATGTTTCTCTGACGTCCTAGTGGATGCTGGGGACTCCGTAAGGACCATGGGGGATAGCGGCTCCGCAGGAGACTGGGCACAGCTAAGAAAGATTTAGGACTACCTGGTGTGCACTGGCTCCTCCCACTATGACCCTCCTCCAGACCTCAGTTAGAATCCTGTGCCCGGCTGAGCTGGATGCACACTAGGGGCTCTCCTGAGCTCCTAGAGAGAAAGTATATTTTAGGTTTTTAATTTTACAGTGAGATCTGCTGGCAACAGACTCACTGCAGCGAGGGACTAAGGGGAGAAGAAGCGAACCTACCTAACTGGTGGTAGCTTGGGCTTCTTAGGCTACTGGACACCATTAGCTCCAGAGGGATCGACCGCATGGAACTGGCCATTGATGTTCGGTCCCAGAGCCGCGCCGCCGGCCCCCTTACAGAGCCAGAAGCAAGAAGAGTCCGGAAAATCGGCGGCAGAAGACATCAGTCTTCACCAAGGTAGTGCACAGCACTGCAGCTGTGCGCCATTGCTCCTCATACACACTTCACACTCCGGTCACTGAGGGTGCAGGGCGCTGGGGGGGGGGGCGCCCTGAGCAGCAATAAAAACACCTTGGCTGGCAAATATATCACAATATATAGCCCCAGAGGCTATATATGTGATAAATACCCCTGCCAGAATCCATAAAAAAGCGGGAGAAAAGTCCGCGAAAAGGGGCGGAGCTATCTCCCTCAGCACACTGGCGCCATTTTCTCTTCACAGTGCAGCTGGAAGACAGCTCCCCAGGCTCTCCCCTGTAGTTTTCAGGCTCAAAGGGTTAAAAAGAGAGGGGGGGCACTAAATTTAGGCGCAATATTGTTTATACAAGCAGCTACGGGGGAAAAATCACTCAGTTATAGTGTTAATCCCTGCATTATATAGCGCTCTGGTGTGTGCTGGCATACTCTCTCTCTCTGTCTCCCCAAAGGACTTTGTGGGGTCCTGTCCTCAGTCAGATCATTCCCTGTGTGTGTGCTGTGTGTCTGTACGGCTGTGTCGACATGTGGGATGAGGAAGGTTACGTGGAGGTGGAGCAGAGGCCGATAAATGGGATGTCGTCCCCTGTGGGGCCAACACCAGAGTGGATGGATAGGTGGAAGGTATTAACCGACAATGTCAACTCCTTACAAGGCTGGATGACGTAAAACAGCTGTGGGACAGCCGGCTTCTCAGCCCGCGCCTGCCCAGGCGTCTCAAAGGCCATCAGGGGCTCAAAAAAGCGCCCGTTACCTCAGATGGCAGACACAGATGTCGACACGGAGTCTGACTCCAGTGTCGACGAGGTTGAGACATATACACAATCCACTAGGAACATCCGTTACATGATCTCGGCAATGAAAAATGTGTTACGCATTTCTGACATGAACCCAATTACCACATAAAAGGGGTTTTATTTTTGGGGAGAAAAAGCAGCCAGTGTTTTGTTCCCCCATCAGATGAATGAATGAAGTGTGTAAAGTAGCGTGGGTTCCCCCAATAAGAAACTGGTAATTTCTAAAAAGTTACTGATGGCGTACCCTTTCCCGCCAGAGGATAGGTCACGTTGGGAGATATCCCTTAGGGTGGATAAGGCGCTTACACGTTTGTCAAAAAAGGTGGCACTGCCGTCTTAGGATACGGCCACCTTGAAGGAGCCTGCTGATAAAAAGCAGGAGGCTATCCTGAAGTCTGTATATACACACTCAGGTTATATACTGAGACCTGCAATTGCCTCAGCATAAATAGTGCTGCTGCAGCGTGGTCTGATACCCTGTCAGATAATATTTATACTCTAAGACAGGGATAATAGTTTGCTAACATAGAGCATATTAAAGACGTCGTCTTATATATAAAGGATGCACAGAGGGATATTTGCCGGCTGGCATCCAGAATTAATGCAATGTCCATTCTGCCAGGAGGGTATTAGAAACCCGGCAGTGGACAGGTGATGCTGCCTGTAAAAGGCACATGGAGATTCTGCCTTATAAGGGTGAGGAATTGTTTGGGGATGGTCTCTGGGACCTCGTATCCACAGCAACAGCTGGGAAGAATTTTTTTTTACCTCAGGTTTCCTCACAGCCTAAGAAAGCACCGTATTTTCAGGTACAGTCCTTTCGGCTTCAGAAAAGCAAGCGGGTCAAAGGCGCTTCCTTTCTGCACAGAGACAAGGGAAGAAGGAAAAAGCTGCACCAGCAGCCAGTTTCCAGGATCAAAAATCTTCCCCCGCTTCCTCTGAGTCCACCGCATGACGTTGGGGCTCCACAGGTGGAGACAGGTGCGGTAGGGGCGCGTCTCGGGAACTTCAGGGACCAGTGGGTTTGCCCACAGGTGGATCCCTAGGTTCTGCAAATAGTATCACAGGGATACAGGCTGGAGTTCGAGGCGACTCCCCCTCGCCGTTACCTCACATCAGCCTTGCCTGCTGCCCTCGGAGAAAGGTAGTACTGGCGGCAATTCACAAGCTGTACTTCCAGCAGGTGAAATCAAGGTACCCCTCCTTCAACAAGGCCAGGGTTACTATTCCAAAATGTTGTGGTACCGAAACCAGACGGTTCGGTGAGACCCATTCTAAAATTGAAAGCCTTGAACACTTATATACGAAGGTTCAAGTTCGAAATGGAATCGCTCAGGGCGATTATTGCAAGCCTGGAGAATTTCATGGTATCACTGGACATCAAGGATGCTTACCTGCATGTCCCTATTTACCCTCTTCACCAGGAGTACCTCAAAATTGTGGTACAGGATTGTCATTACCAATTCCAGACGTTGCCGTTGGTCTGTCCCCGGCACCGAGGTATTTACCAAGGTAATGGCCGAAATAATTATCCCGTACTTGGACGATCTCCTTATAAAGACGAGGTCCAGGGAGCAGTTGTTCGGCGGAGTAGCACTATCTCGGGAAGTGCTACAACAGCACGGCTGGATTCTGAATATTCCAAAGTCGCAGCTGGTTCCTACGACGCGTCTACTGTTCCTGAGTATGGTTCTGGACACATAACAGGATAAAAAGGATTTCTCCCGGAGGAGAAGTCCAAGGAGTTGTCGTCTCTAGACAGAGACCTCCTAATACGTATACAGGTGTCGGTGCATCAATGCACGCGAGCCCTGGGAAGGATGGTAGCTTCTTACGAAGAAATTCCATTCGCCAGGTCCCATGCAAGGATTTTCCAGTGGGATCTGTTGGACATGTGGTCCGGGTCGCATCTTCAGATGCATCGGCGGATAACCCTGTCTCCAAGGGCCAGGGTGTCGCTGTTGTGGTGGCTGCAGAGTGCTCATCTTCTAGGGGGCCGCAGATTCGGCATACAGGACTGGGTCCTGGTGACCACGGATGCCAGCCTTCGAGGCTGGGGGGCAGTCACACAGGGAAGAATCTTCCAAGGCTATGAAAAAGTCAGGAGACTTCCCTACACATAAATATTCTGGAACTAAATGCCCTAAGTCAGGCTAGACCCCTGCTTCAACACCGGCCGGCGCTGATCCAGTCAGACAACATCACGGCGGTCGCTCATGTAAACGACAGGGCGGCACAAGAAGCAGGATGGCGATGGCAGAAGCCACAAGGATTCTCCGATGGGCGGAAAATCATGTGTTAGCACTGTCAGCAGTGTTCATTCCCGGAGTGGACAACTGAGAAGCAGACTTTCTCAGAAGACACGACCTCCACCCGGGAGAGTGGGGACTTCATCCAGAAGTCTTCCAAATGATTGTACACCGTTGGGAAAGGCCACAGGTGGACATGATGGCGTCCCGCCTCAACTAAAAGTTACAAAGATATTGCGCCAGGTCAAGGACCCTCAGGCGATAGCTGTGGACGCTCTGGTAACACCGTGGGTGTACCAGTCGGTGTATGTGTTCCCTTCTCTGCCTCTCTTACCCAGGGTAATGAGAATAATAAGAAGGAGAGGAGTAAGAACTATACTCATTGTTCCGGGTTGGCCAAGAAGAGCTTGGTAACCAGAACTCCAAGAAATGATCTCAGAGGACCCATGGCCTCTGCCGCTCAGACAGGACCTGCTGCAGCAGGGGGCCTGTCTGTTCCAAGACGTACCGCGGCTGCGTTGGACGGCATGGCGGTTGAACGCCGGATCCTGAAGGAAAAGGGAATTCTGGAGGAAGTTATCCCTACGCTATTTAAAGCTAGGAAAGAAGTGAACGCTAACCATTATCACCGCATATGGCGGAAATATGTTGCGTACTGTGAGGCCAGGAAGGCCCCAAAGGAGAAATTTCAGCTAGGTCGATTTCTGCACTTCCTACAGTCAGAGGTGACTATGGGCCTACAATTGGGTTCCATTAAGGTCCAGATTTCGGCTCTATCGATTTTCTTCCAAAATGGAACTGGCTTCACTGCCTGAAGTTCAGACTTTTCTTAAGGGAGTGCTGCATAGTCAGCCCCCGTTTGTGCCTCCAGTGGCACCGTGGGATCTCAACGTGGTGTTGGATTTCCTGAAGTCGCATTGGGTTGAGCCACTTAAATCCGTGGAGCTATAATACCTCACGTGGAAAGTGGTCATTCTGTGGGCCTTGGCGTCGGCCAGGCGTGTGTCAGAATTGGCGGTTTTGTCATACAAAAGCCCTTATCTGTATTTTATGTGGGAAAGGCGGAATTTAAAACTCGTTCCCGATTCCTTCCTAAGGTGGTATCAGTTTTTTATGTGAACCAACCTATTGTGGTGCCTGCGGCTACTTGGGACTTGGAGGATTCCAAGTTACTGGACGTAGTCAGGGCCCTGAAAAGTATATGTTTCCAGGACAGCTGGAGTCAGGAAGACTGACTCGCTATTTATCCTGTATGCACACAACAAGCTGGGTGCTCCTGCTTCTAAGCAGACGATTGCTCGCTGGATCTGTAGCACGATTCAACTTGCACATTCTGCGGCTGGACTGCCGCACCCTAAATCTGTAAAAGCCCATTCCACGAGGAAAGTGGGCTCTTCTTGGGCGGCTGCCCGAGGGGTCTCGGCTTTACAACTTTGCCGAGCTGCTACTTGGTCAGGGGCAAACACGTTTGCAAAATTCTACAAATTTGATACCCTGGCTGAGGAGGACCTTGAGTTCTCTCATTCGGTGCTGCAGAGTCATCCGCACTCTCCCGCCCGTTTGGGAGCTTTGGTATAATCCCCATGGTCCTTACGGAGTCCCCAGCATCCACTAGGACGTCAGAGAAAATAAGATTTTACTCACCGGTAAATCTATTTCTCGTAGTCCGTAGTGGATGCTGGGCGCCCGTCCCAAGTGCGGACTGTCTGCAATACTTGTATATAGTTATCGTTAACTAAAAGGGTTATTGTTGAGCCATCTGTTGAGAGGCTCTGTTATGTTCATACTGTTAACTGGGTATCATATCACGAGTTATACGGTGTGATTGGTGTGGCTGGTATGAGTCTTACCCGGGATTCAAAATCCTTCCTTATTGTGTCAGCTCTTCCGGGCACAGTATCCTAACTGAGGTCTGGAGGAGGGTCATAGTGGGAGGAGCCAGTGCACACCAGGTAGTCCTAAATCTTTCTTAGCTGTGCCCAGTCTCCTGCGGAGCCGCTATTCCCCATGGTCCTTACGGAGTCCCCAGCATCCACTACGGACTACGAGAAATAGATTTACCGGTGAGTAAAATCTTATTTTTCCTGGCACACATTAGTCACCTAAATTCCATTTGAGCATTGGGTATTTGCCACAATCTGAGTGTTGTTGTCTTTACAGAGACATAACACAAATTATTAAATGATACAATTATAAGGCTCAAAACTCACAGTAAAATGGTAAAAATCAAACAGTGGGATATAAAGACAACTAAGAGTGACATTTATGAACAGTGCTATTAAGCAGGGTTTAAAGTGGTCCTGGGGGTATATTTACTAAGATTCGTAATTGTCGGGATTTGGAGGGAGATTAAACACGAATTACATCGGTAGTGCAACTTTTTTTTGCGACTCATTTACTAAGCTGTCGTATCCTGCATTTTCGTGTTTTCCGATGTCGATGTCATTCGTAATGTCAGGCAGTGTTTTACGGGAGTGATTAGTAAAACACTGCCGGACTTAACACAATAAATCCCGTCCGGATCTGTGAGATCCGTGCAAGGCTTCATTGTGTATATTCTGAGAAGTGAAGAAAGAGTTAAAAATCCCCCAAAAAAATTGCGTGGGGTCCCCCCTCCTAAGCATAACCAGCCTCGGGCTCTTTGAGCCGGTCCTGGTTGTAAAAATACAGGGGGAAAAAATGACTGGGGTTGTCCTATATTTAAACAACCAGCACCGTGCGCTGCGCCTGGTCCTGGTGCAAAAAATACGGTGGACAAAAAACGTAGGGGTTCCCCGTATTTTTAACACCAGCACCGGGCTCCACTAACTATACTGTACCTACAAAAACATTCCTGACTTAACCTCTACCCAAGCTGATGGATACAGCAGACAGGTTGAGATATAGGGGGTCATTCCAACTTTTTGCTGCCCGTGCGATCAACTCAACGCCGCCTATGGGGGAGGGCTTTTTTGCATAGCAAGGCTGCGAACGCTTGTGCAGCCCTGCTATGCAAAAAAAGTTTTGTGTAAGACTAGACCATGGTAATAGTTACTTACGCTGTGCGATTGATCCAGCGATGCAGGTCCCGGAATTGACGTCAGACATCCGCCCTCCAAAAGCCTAACCATTCCCAGAAAACCACGCCGAACCACTCCCAGAGAATGCCCCGGAACGCCTTCCTCCTGTCAGTCTTCTTGCGGTCACTGCTGCAACCGCTTTCTTCGTTCGCAGCATCACTGCCGTTGCCGGGCAATGACGCACCTGCGCAGTTCCGTGCAACGTGCGATCGGGTCGGAATGACCCCCATAGTGTTTGCAAGAAGATCAAGCAAGAGGATATGGTGGCGAAAGTAAGGAAATAAGGTGTACATTATGGAAGAGGACCGTGCTCTTCAAAGGTTACAATCTAGTTAGGAATATGTTCCACTATGTTTCCTGACATTGCGGGTCAAACAGGTTGTTAGCAGACCAAAAAAGTTAGCAATTGGGCAAAACCATGTTGCACTGCAGGTGGGACAGATGTAACATGTGCAGAGAGAGTTAGATTTGGGTGGGTTATATTGTTTCTGTGCAGGGTAAATACTGGCTGCTTAATTTCTACACTGCAATTTAGATTTCAGTTTGAACACACCCCACCCAAATCTAATCTCTCTACACGTTACATCTGCCCCACCTGCAGTGCAGCATGGTTTTGCCCAATTGCTAATTTTTTTGGTTTGCTGACAAACCTGAATAAGATCCTTCATGTGGTTTATTTACTAAAGGTGGAGATGTTGCCCATAGCAACCAATCAGATTCTACTCATTTATCTAGTGCCTTTTAAAAGATAATGGCTAAAATCTGATTGGTTGCTATGGGCAACATCTCCACTTCCATTAACCCGCGCTTTTGTATATATACCCCTATGTTTTCGCAGCCACCAGGCCTCCTGATTGTGAGCTGCAGTACTTCATCCTTCCAAAGGTGCTGCTCTTCTGATTTTGTTTTGTGAACCAGGTGTCAGGTGATTGATTACTCTTTCATCTGTATGGGTTGCGCCAGATACCTGGCTATTTACTCTGCCTGATCCCAGTTCTCGTGCTGGGTCATCAATGTTTCTGGACTTGTGTTCCTGTGAGCTTTTGTGTTCTGGGCCTGCTAAGCTAACGAACTTCTGCCATTCACCAGTTTAACAATTTGCTCTGCCACGATGACCACTCTTGCACTCTGAATTAGTCTGCAATTATCTTCATTTATTTTTGTGCATATTCTGTGTTTCTGCACTTCCAAGTGTTTCCGTGTTACTCTGCTGCTGTATCCTCTCAATAAACATAATTTGAATATATTACTAGATTTTGTGACTTGTTTCTCAACTGCACCAATTGGTTCATAACAAGTCTATAGTTAGATCATAGGTAGGTAATTATATTGAAAGTTGTACTGGGGCAGGGGCTCATCTATCTATATAATAAAATTGGAAGAGTTGTGTCTGTACATAGCAATTTGTTTTGAGAAATATACTTCTAGGGACTGTTTATGAACTGTGGAGACAAGAAAAAAAATCAGAATTTTTGTCCATTCTGGCTTCACGCAAAAACGACTGGATGAATTTGGATCACGTTTTCAACTGTTGTATAGCTGAGTGATCTAGAAAGAAACGGATGTATGTATGATCTCGATGTGACAGGAAGAGGAGCAATAAAGTAAAAACCTGGCACTTGACACTCCGCGCAGTGAAAGTTGGTGTTCCGATGATGCTTCTGCGGAGCTTGACTCCACCAAAGTTATGGAACGGAAGCCAGCTTAAAGTGACTGCTCTGCAGAGGAATCTAATTGAGGCAGAGATTCTATCGGGATACCACGTATACCTCTTATTCCCCACAATTTTCCTTTTCAATTCAAGCGCTTGTAGTTTCCTATAAGCGTCTGCTTGGCTAAGACGATCAACAAGTCGCAGGGGCAAACAGCCAGGGCTGCAGGCGTAGCTCTCCGGACCAGCTGCTTCTCCCATGGACAGCTTTACGTGGCTTGCTCACGAGTTAGTAGCGCCAAGCATCTTTTTTGCATTACTCCCTGAAGGAAAACCTGCAACTATTGTTCACAAAGAAATTTTGTGATAAATATGTGCAATATAAAATATACATCACAATATTAGGTGGCACTACTGTCTATGTACAATTAGTTCCGCTGAGCAATAACAGACGTCCACGCGGGCTAAGTTGTGGGCAAACACTAGTAATTAATAATATTCTCATTTGAAGCATTGTTGTATACGTAGGTGCTATATAAATAACTAACAATATTAATAAATATTACTGAAAATATACCCAAGAGAAGAATGCAGATAAAAATAACACAAAGTCCCTGCTGTACCCCAGTTGTCTGGATCATCATAAAGAAAATTGTACAGTGTTTACTCATGACTAGTTTTGTAGATGGTGTGCTTGTTGGTTCCAAAATAAGATTTTAGGTTTTAATTATGAAATATGTATGATCAATGACATTGGTTACTAGTAGGAAAATAATATAGATGTTCGTGTGCCTATAATGCAGTGACCTAGTGATTGGTAGATGCTGCCCTGTTATTATACATTTCTCCCTCTGGTGCGGTACAACAAGTATTCCTGATATTCTCCACTTGCCAGCAGAACAGCCCCAGCAGGACACAAGTGAATGACATCAGACGGCCTTCCTATGAAATACAATATTTCTTTGAAATGCCGTTCTTTCATAATCTCACCAGGAGGGATTTTATTCATTTTAACCACTGTTTATGTTGGCAGGTTGCTGCTTCTGGACTACAGATAAAACAACAAACACCAAAAAAAAAAAGAAGAAGAAAAGAAAATGCCTAAGGTTTAACTGTTGTACATACAGTATCAAAATGAAAACACATGCAGATACACATGTACAGTGCATAGAAATGACACAAGGAGGCATCTTCAGGGAGGCAACTGTTTTCTTGTTTAATAGTTAACATATCTGGAATCCAAATCCAAGGCAAACAGAGATAAGGAATGATTCAGAGAGAAGAACTTTTGCTGCTCTGACAGTTCCTAGTTGTTTTCTTGCCTCAGGTGTATAAATAAACTGGGAGGAGGCTGATGACATCTGCTCACTGGGGTGTGTTTGGTGTCTATAAGTCACTGTTGGGTCTTACAGGAAAGGAGAGGGCTTTGCATAAAGATTTTACAGTGAATCACGGAGCAACCACAATATTATTCCAGTTCTATATTATTCTTACGGTTCTAAAATAATGGCTATTTGCTACATTAGGAATACATTTAGTCATCAATGTAATGCAGTTTACATTTTTTTTTCCAGAAAAAAACACACATCGCCTGAAAATGCATTTGGAAGTGTATATCAAACCCAGAGTTTTCCTAACTCCGCAATTACAGTCCATGTTTTAAGGATTTCCATGCTTGAGCACAGGTAACTTAATTAGTATTTCATTCAATTAGATTTAACAATCTGGGCTTGAGCATGGATATCCTTAAAATCTGGACTGTAATAATGGAGTTTGGGAAATTCTGGCCTTACACATTGTGGTCTTTATAGCTGGGTTTGCTAAACTATTAAAAGGGAACCAACAAACCTTGTGTTTGTTTTCTTTCTACTGCATATCCACATTTCATTATTAGAAACTTTGCTTCTGCCTTTTGGTAAAAATAAAGTTAACTTTATTTGGGAGCTGGATGCAATAATAGGTGGTTACGTTTTTAGGTTTCTGAATTGTTGCAGCCTTCTCATAAAAAAAATAAAATAAATATATTGCTTAGCGAATGTTTCCCAAACTCCGCCATTGCAGTCCAGGTTTTAAGGAGATCCATGTTTGAGTCCAAGATTACATCAAATTGACTAATACTAATTAAGTCACCCATGCTCAAGCATGGATATCCTTAAAGCTTGGAATGTAGTAGCTGAGTTTGAGAAACTAGCTTAGGCCCTTACCCACTGGCATCAAAATACATGCATTACATAGCGTTTCTTCTAACACATGTAAACGCTTGTAACCTGTTATGGGAATTGATGCAGAGATTTACATAACAAATAGCTTTTGCACTTTCAGTTATTGCAGTGTGCTTGCACTCATCAGAATTTAAAATATTAAGGTCAACAGAGTCAGCAAGCGCTTATTAAACAACATGTCAAATGTGATTGTGTTTCACATGCTGTGTGTCAGGGGTTTAATGCAATGCCAGAGGGCGATTGGCCTAAGCGCTGTAGAGAGGCTGAAAATTTGACATTTTGTTTTCAATGAAACAGAAAAAACAAAAATAAAGTATTTGCGCATCAGCATATTATCAATTTGAGGATAGGAAGCGGAAATTTCTTTCTAAGACAAAGGTTCTGGCATGACAGCACAATGGTAAGGTAAAAAGGCTTATTTGATAAAAACCGAGCTATATCAGGAAATCTTTTTTTTTTTTTTTATTTCACTTAATAGAGGCTAGCAGGGCAATAACACTGTAGTAGACTGCAATCATCTACAAGCTCCTACTTTGAAGAATGTGGTAATTGTGCACACTAGATGGCACTATGATTCCAATATACTTTACAGTATAGAAGGCCATGAGAAAGGTATGATTGGGAAAATCGAGAGAAAACGGTGTTAGAACAATGTCTACAGGAGGGGTTACCCACCCCTGGCCGACAGGGTGACCCGAACACCTGCTAATGTAACGTTAGTAGCAGACTAGTTTTGTGATCTACATTAAATTATTGCAGGCCATGCTACACCTCGTACAGGCCTAATAAAAAAACAAAAAAAAGACAAACATTTTTTCACACGCCCTATTTTTCTATGCCCTAAAACAGAAGGAATAAATTATTTTGTTCTTGTTACTTTTTTTTTTACATTGAAAAACAAAACAAAAACATTTTGCTTTAGAGATGTCATTGGTTATCAAACTCAAAGTATTTTTTTTTGCAGTTACCAAAGAAATAATGTTGAAAGGTAATAAAATATTATAAAGTGATTACAAAAAAATTGCTTTTACCAAATCAATGAAAAGTCAAGTGACAAGGTAAAGGCAGCTTCAATTCTGCATCTGGAGTTAATACGCATCAGCCTGTTTCTGTACATGAATCAATACTTGGCTTCATTTTGCTTCAACCTGCAGTGGCACCGATGGACTGTAGCGCATGTACAGGTTGAGTCTCCCCTATCTGAAATGCTTGGGAACAGAAGGATTTTTCAGTATTTTCTAATATTTGCATACCATAATGAGATATCTTGGGGATGGTACTCAAGTCTTAACAAGAAACGCATTTATGTTTCAGAGCCATCTTATACACATAGGGCCTGATTCAGATGTGGTTGGAGGTGCTATCACTGCTGCTTACATATAAGCAGCAGAGATAGCTCTAATATGGTAATGCAGTAGGAGGCGTCACTGATCTGATGCAGTATCTGATCTTCCCTGGCACAATCGGCCGGCTGCGTGACCCATGGAGTCGTCCAAGCCGGCCACCACAATTCCACCTAGAGGCCAGGAAATCTCTGTACTCTGAAAGAAATCCTGGCCTCGTCCCTCCCCTGTAGTGGTAGCGACACACCTCCTTTTGGAGAAACGCAGGCTATCGCCGCCTCCTTCCCGTGAACAATGTTGCAGACACGTATGAACGGTGCATGCGCAAAGTAACAGTACTTTGCGGAATACGCTGCTACTCCAACCACATCTGAATTAGGTCTATAGCCTGAAGGTAATTTTTCTATAATATTTTTAATATTTTTGTGGATGGAGCAAAGTTTTGGGGCAATTCAATTGTTTGTGAAAGTGTGATAATTAATGGGTTCCCAATGTTGCTATTCAATTGTTTTGGGTACCCCTTAATTATTGCGCGTAAAGCGGCTAAAACACGACTAATCTAATGGACGCAGAGGGGAAAAGTGCTCTCTGGGCGCCCGAACAGCAACTTCTCGCACATTTCAGCTCATCACTTCTGGGAGTGCGAGCTGAGATGTGACTGCCACAGGTAATGGGCTTCTGATCAGAGAAACAATTGAATAGCTCTGATAGAGGTCCATTACTGTAGACAAAATAACAAACAATCGAATTGCCCCCTTTGTGTACACTGAAACCATCAGAATGCAAAAGTGTCACTATCTCAATCAGCACTACAACATTTTTGGACTTTGGAATACTATATCTGCAGTTGTGTCAAACAGCACCTCTTAGCATTCCAGGTCCTGTTAGACTCTGCTAGCGTCTGGTGTCTTTTGTGCCAAAAACGGCTTTTAGAAGCAACGCAGTGCGAATAGGACGTACCAGAAGACTGTGCCGATTTAATTTGATATGTGACACTTGTATATCTGTTGTAAGATTTAGATTTTTGTGGAGGGTGTCTTTTCGTTTACTATCCAGATTTTTCTAAAACAAAGCCTGGGCATCTGGGTGGTTTCTCCTCTGAGTAAAGATTGTGCTGGGATTTGTCTCCCCAGAAGTTACTGTCTAGTTTGACTACATCTCCCAGCATGCTCCTTTGTGATTTTCTGTTTCTTTAGCATTACTAACCAGTAGGACTACATCTCCCAGCATGCTCCTGTGATATTTCTTGTTTTGCTGGCGCCGTGAAATGAACAGGCTAGTCATGTTTCAATGTGGTTTTAAAAGGGAACAGGTGTTGTGGGAGGGTTGTGTCAGTTTTTCCAAATCCTACGCTGCTGGAAGTTGTGTTTGGTAGCTTCAGATATATGAGAGGCAGCAGGAGCTCTTGATGCTAGCAGAGCCCAGGCATCAGGTATTCTGAAGGTGCTGATAGGTTCGCTGGTCTATCCCTGTAAGATGCAGAGTTCAGTGTATAGTTGCTTGGACCCCACCATGTTAATGAAGCACAGTGGCCATGCGGCCGGGACCCTGAAATTTCTGCTGAAGTTGTTTACCTGAGATCTTGGTAGGAACTGTATTAAACTGGTGTAAATGCCTCTGATGAGTTTTGGGGACTCTGCTCGAGTTTTGCGGAGACTAGTTTTCAATCTCATATGATATGTTGTTGCAAGCCCTTTGGTGATTGTGTGATGTTACCTAGATGGCTGGTATTTTTACATTACCTCCTCAATAAATGTGTGATTATAAAGCACCTTCTCCTTATCTGCGTAAGCGCTGTGTTTAAGGGGGTCTGAGAATAAAGGTGGGCTTTATGTCCTAAATCTGGTACCTTCACATCTGTGTGCGACTGAGTCTCTGACTCTGCATAGAAACTGCTACAGTGCAGCAGCCGTGGCTTTTTTCATACCAAGTTCTGTTGGGTTTCAAATACAGACTCAGTCGCACCCAGATATACAAGTGTCGCATATCAATTTAATCAGAACAGTTGCCAGGTACGTCCTAGTCACAACGTGTTGCGTCTAAGATCCATTTTTCTGCAAAAAGATGCAGAAAAGCCACCCAGCGCTAGCAGAGTCTCATGACTCCTGTCAGCTCACTCGCGACAGGCATCTCCTCCTGCATGGTTAGATGTATGAGGACACATCTGTATTTCAAAAATTGGATTTTCGGATATGGGAGACTCAACCCATAATTGGTGCACATTCTGAATACCTGCCAATTAGTCACCACTGGAATTTTGGAACATTAAAACAACAGTATCTTGAAGATGCATTGTAACAATATTAATAATGTAGGTTTATTGAAGTCTTTAAACTCTCCAAAATAGCAGCGCATAAAAAACAGTAGTTTAAAAAATATAACCAAGAGTTGAAAATATCTCTCTCCACAGAATAACCTTGCCAGTAGTAAAAGGGATTACAACACATTGCATAGAACTAGGTCGAAGTCCCTTTCACTTCTGAAAAGTATAAAGTAAATTCCTCTGGAGATTTTCCTATAATACAATATATATATCATGTGTAGTAGTTATACATTATTTATTTATAAATATATTTATAGAGGTTGTACATTTTGAGGCACATAGTAGAGAGAGTTAGAAAAGTCTGGCTTGTTTCTTCAGCTCGTTTCTTTTCCACAGTGCCAGGCGGTCAAACTCTGATATGGTCATTCCAAACACTTGATAAAACTCTTCAGCTGATAGATGGCGCTGTGGAGAGAATAAGATGTGGTTAGAGATGGCAGCTTAGCAAGTAAAATACATACTTACTGTGTGGAAATACCCCCTAGGAGATTGTGGAGGGAGAGCTAATGGGCAATTGCAGGAAGCATAAGGATAAGATCAGCATCACTAGAGTGCTGCCCCCTGGTGCATCAATAAGGCCACTCTTCACAAGAAAAAGCAGCCGGTTCCAGGGACAGCGCTAACTTTATGAGAACCTAGGCAGTCCCCTATGGCAGCAGGATTTTGGGGCACTTAAAACACTGCATGACTGACACAATGTTTTCTTACCTGTGAAGCTACTGGCTCCTGCTCTGTGTTTGCAGTAGGCTGGTATATAGATATGTATTCATACTATACCTCCCTACTTTTATGTTTATAGAGTCGGGATGCTTGCACGCGACCCGGAAAAGGGGCATGGCCTTGAATGAAGTGGGCGTGGCCTCGCAGCACTGCCCCGTAGTCCGGCATTTTGTGGACGTGCCCAGGGGCTCCTGGAGCATCTGGGCAGCCCCCTGCTCACGTCCCAGCACTGAATAGATGCCGTGCGCATGCACACAGCATCTATTCAGAGAGCAGCGGGTGATCAAATCCTCCCGAACTGCTCCCCCCCCCCTCCCCCCACGCGTGGGACACTGCTGCCCACGAGAGGGACAGCGGGACAGTGTCTAGATAGCAGGACTGTCTCGCTAGATTCGGGACAATTGGGAGGTATGCTCATACACTGTGGCTTCAATTACGCTAAACAGCCCTTCTTGGCTGAGCTTCTTTTTCGCTAAAATGTGCATCTTATCCACACAAACAAGACTGGAAGTAATAAAACTAATCTTCTAGATTACACTGATCAAATTGATATGTGACATTTGTACGTATGCGTGTGAATCTGGATCTGTGTAAGAAGGGCCCCGATGAGTGTGGGCGTGGCTTTCTCTCACGCCAAGTTCCGTTGTGCTTTGTCTGCGA
This sequence comes from Pseudophryne corroboree, assembly GCF_028390025.1. NCBI lineage: Eukaryota > Metazoa > Chordata > Amphibia > Anura > Myobatrachidae > Pseudophryne > Pseudophryne corroboree. The sequence continues at coordinate 619,675,647 of NC_086449.1, read as the reverse complement.
CTGTACGTGTTTAAAGCTAATTCCTGTGCAGTTAAAGTCGCAGCCCGGTATCACTGGAACACTGCGAGTGACTTTTCTGTGATGCGTATAACACGCTAAATATAAAGACGGTACGCTACACAGCTTGGTGTGGCTCAGTCATGCAGGGCAACTTGCACTGTATGGAATATAGGTGTTAGGTGTATGAGGACACATCTGTATGATGTCACAAGCCAGCGTTGCACTCCGAGAAGGAGAAGATGACACTGAGCCGACGCAGGGTAAGAAGTGGAGGAGAGGGAGAGGCAGCAGATATGGTTCAGTCACTCAATGATGGGAAAGAGGATGACACCCAGGGAACACGCACCAGCCCTGGTGGTTCCTGAGAGGCTGGCCTGCTTGCCCAGGAAGACTCTGAAATTCATGAGTCTGCCAGACATTTTGCGAGAGTAGACAAGAAGCAATCCAAGCCTAGCTATTATTTTATAGCAATAAATGACAGCTAGAATGTAATTGGTTGGAATGCCTCTACTTTGTCCTTTTCAGGTTTGTGAAAGTTTCCCCTGAATTAGAGATGGACACAGTGACCAAATACAGATATGACCTTATAAATCTTTACTACAGTCACACCAAACAGCCCCTCTTGGCACGCCAGGTCGCTTGAAAATCTTCTAGCGCTGGGAGATTTTTTTGTTTCTTTTTTGCCAAAAGTGCAACTTATTTGCAATGCAATGTGACTAGGACGCACGAGGAAACTGTACTGATTAAATTGATATATGTCACTTATCTATCTACACAAGGTGCTACAATGTAGCAGCAGCAGATTTTTCCCAATACAAGTTCAGTTCTGCTCTGTGTACAGGCTCAGTCACACACAATAACAAGATTTATGGTAAGAACTTGCCATTGTTAAATCTCTTTCTGCGAGGTACACTGGGCTCCACAAGAAATTACATCGGGGTGTAGAGTAGGATCTTGATCCGAGGCACCAACAGGCTCAAAGATTTTGACTGTTCCCAAGATGCACAGCACCACCTCCTCTATAACCCCGCCTCCATGCCAGGGAGCTCAGTTTTGTTAACCAGCCCAATGCAGTAGCAGGTACCAGAGACGACAACCGATCGTAGCCAAATACACCACACACTCACCGTAGGCCAATACCAACCCAAAAAAGCTAAGTGCGTCAGGGTGGGTGCCTTGTGGAGCCCAGTGTACCTCGCAGAAAGAGATTTAACAACGGTAAGTTCTTACCATGAATCTCGTTTTCTGCTGCGGGGTACACTGGGCTCTACAAGGAATTACATCGGGGATGTCCCAAAGCAGTTCCTCACGGGAGGGGACGTACTGTAGCGGGCACAAGAACCCGGCATCCAAAGGAAGCATCCTGGGAAGCGGCGGTATCGAAGGCATAGAACCTTATAAACGTGTTCCCTGAGGACCACGTAGCCGCCTTGCACAATTGTTCAAGGATCGCACCACGGTGGCCCGACCAAGAAGGTCCAACCGACCGAGTAGAATGGGCCTTAATGGTAGCAGGAGCTGGACGACCAGCCTGTACATAAGCATGTGCAATCACCATTCTAATCCATCTAGCCAGAGTCTGCTTGGAAGCAGGCCAGCCACGTTTGTGAAACCAAACAATACAAAAAGAATCAGATTTCCTTACAGAGGAAGTTCTCTTCTCATAGATACGGAGAGCCCGTACCACATCCAAAGACCGTTCTTTGGGAGATAACTCAGGAGAATTAAAGGCCGGAACCACAATCTCCTGGTTAAGGTGGAAAGAAGACACCACCTTAGGCAAATAACCTGGCCGCGTTCTAAGAACCGCCCGGTCACGGTGAAAAATCAAATAGGGAGACTTGCAGGACAAGGCACCCAAGTCTGAGACCCTTCTAGCCGAAGCAATAGCCAGCAAGAAAAGGACCTTAAGGGAAAGCCACTTAAGGTCAGCAGTGGCAAGAGGCTCAAACGGAGACACTTGCAAAGCCTCCGAAACCACCGACAAGTCCCAAGGGGCCACAGGCGGCACATAAGGAGGCTAAATCCGCAACACACCCTGAGTTAATGTATGGACATCAGGTAGGGTGGAAATCTTTCTCTGAAACCAAACCGACAAGGCAGAAATGTGAACCTTAAGGGAGGCCAGACGCAGGCCTAAGTCCAGGCCCTGTTGTAGGAAGGCCAACAGTTTGGCCGTGCTAAACTTGAAAACGTCATGATTGTGAGATGCACACCAAGTAAAGTAAGCATTCCAGACCCTATGGTAAATCCGAGCAGAAGCCGGCTTACAGGCCTTCAACATAGTTTGAACGACCGCCTCAGAAAAACCCTTATCTCTCAGGACCGAAGCCTCAAGAGCCATGCCGTCAAAGCCAGACGGGCCAAGTTCTGGTAAACACAAGGGCCCTGAACGAGAAGGTCTGGTCGTTGTGGAAGTAGAAGGGGACAATCTAGCAAGAGGCCCTGTAGATCGGAGAACCAGTGCCGTCTGGGCCATGCTGGAGCTAGCAGAAGTAGCTTTCCTCCTTCTTGCTTGAACTTCCGTATTACTCTGAGCAGAAGTGACACCGGAGGGAACACGTATGGCAGCCGAAAGTTCCATTGGATTGACAGAGCATCCACGAACACTGCTTGAGGATCCCTTGATCTTGCTCTGAAGACCGGAACCTTGTGATTGTGTCGAGACGCCATCAGGTCCACATCTGGGAAACCCCACTTGTCCAAGTTGAAACACCTCTCGATGTAGGCGCCATTCTCCGGCGTGCACGTCCTGACGACTGAGATAGTCCGCCTCCCAGTTCAGAACTCCCGGAATGAACACTGCTGATATGGCCGGCAGATGGCGTTCTGCCCACTGAAGAATCCTTGATACTTCCCTCATTGCCATGCGGCTTCGAGTGCCGCCTTGATGATTTATGTACGCCACCGTGGTGGCGTTGTCCGACTTTACTTGAACAGGTCTGTTCTGAATTAGACGCTGGGCCCTTGTCAATGCGTTGAGCACTGCCCGCAGTTCCAGAATTTTGATCGGGAGCAGAGACTTCTCCTTGGTCCACCGACCCTGAAGAGAGTGTTGTTCCAACACCGCGCCCCAACCTCTCAGACTGGCATCCGTCGTCAGAAGGACCCAGTTGGATATCCAGCAGGGACGGCCCCAGCTCAATTGTTGGTCCTGCAGCTACCAGCTCAGTGACAGGTGGACCTCCGGAGACAAGGAGATCATGTGAGATCTGATCCGGTGAGGCAGGCCATCCCACTTGGCCAGAATTAACTTCTGCAGAGGGCGACAGTGGAACTGAGCATACTCCACCATGTCGAAAGTCGACACCATGAGACCTAGCACTTGCATTGCCGAATGTATCGACTGTTGCGGACGAGATAGGAAGCATCGAATCCTGTCCTGAAGCTTCAGGACTTTCTCCTGAGAGAAGAACAACCATTGGTTGTGAGTGTCCAATAACACTCCCAGATGTAACATGCTCCGAGCAGGAACCAGGGAGGATTTCTTCCAGTTGATCAGCCACCCGTGGGCTTTCATGCACTGGACTGTCAGATCGAGATGACACAGGAGAAATTCTGGGGAATTTGCCAGGATCAACAAATCGTCCAAGTACAGTAGGATCCTGACCCCTTGACGGCGGAGCATAGCCGGCATGACCGCCATAACTTTGGTGAAAACTCGGGGAGCCGTTGTCAAACCAAAGGGTAACGCCCAAAATTGGTAATGAAGGTTGCCCACCGCAAACCGCAGGTACTGCTGATGAGATACCGCAATAGGAATATGCAGGTAGGCATCCTGTATGTCCAGGGAGATCATATAGTCCCCAGGCTCCATGACCAGAACAATAGAGCGCAGTTTCCATACGAAACTTGGAGACCCGCACATGTTTGTTCAAGGACTTCAGATTGAGAATGGGCCGCGAGGACCCGTTCGGCTTCGGGACTAGAAACAGCGGAGAATAGTACCCCTTGTTTCTCTGAGCCAGAGGCACCTGTACTACCACTCCTGTGGTCAGGAGGGAATGTACCACCGAGTGCAACGTGTTTGCTTTTGCCGGATCCAGAGGCACATCTGTCAGGCGTACTAGGTAGGCAAGCTGTTTTAGCAGTAGCCAGATCAGCCACAATCTTATTGAGGTCTTCACCAAAGAGAATGTCTCCCTTGAAAGAAAGTACCTCCAGGGTCTTTCTGGAATCCAAATCCACAGACCAGGATCTCAACCAAAGGATACGTCTGGCCAAAACAGACGCAGTAGTAGCCTTGGCCGTGAGCACCCCGGCATCGGAGGCAGCCTCCTTAAGGTACAGAGAATCCGTAGCAATATATGAGACATTGTCGAGCATGCTCAGATGCATCAGAAGGCAGTTCTGCCTCGAGTTCCTGAGCCCACGCTTCAACAGCCCAAGTCGCTGCAATAGTTGGCCTTTGTACAGCTCCAGAAAGGTTATAAATCGCTTTTAAACAGCCCTCCACCCGACGATCCGTCGGTTCCATCAGAGAGGTGATGGTGGTTACTGGCAGGGCAGAGGAAACAACCATACGCGCCACATGAGAATCTACAGGCGGAGGAGTTTCCCATCTTTTACACACCTCTGCAGAGAGAGGATAGCGAGCCAACAGTCTCTTATTCAGTGTAAACTTTGTCCCCGGATTTTCCCAGGATTCCTGACGTATGTCAATCAGGTGTTTAGAGTAGGGTAGAACCTGCTTAACCACCTTCTTACGCTTAAACCTATCAGGTTTCTTGGAGACAGTCTCAGGCTCAGAATCATCAGCCACCTGAAGAATGAGCCGTATCGCCTCAATCAAATCGGAGACATCCACGGACGATTTCCCCTCCCCATCTGAATCATCAGCATCAGTGTCCGAGGGGTCAGTATAAGCACCATCCTCCTCGAAGGACGTGTCAGTTAAGGCCGCGGATCGGGAGGAGGTAATGGCCCTTTTAGAAGATGACTAAGTCTTATGCGGGCGAGAATGACCCTTAGATTTGGACATGGATTGGTTCAAATGCTGTAACTTAGTGGAAAGCTGATCTGCCCATGGCTGGTTCACAGCGGGGACCACAATCTGTGGTAGCAGCACAGGTGGTCCCACAGGGGGCGTCACTTTAGTTACAAGCGTGTTTAACAATGTGGAAAATGTAGCCCAAGGTGGTTCTTGTGATGCCCCGAGTGCTACCGACCCACTGGGGGGCAAGGAAGCCCCTGAACCTGAACTCTCAGCTGCTAAATTATCCTCCATGCCGTCAGTGGCCTCACTACCACGCAGTCAAAAGAGAATACCATTTGAATCCACTGGCGCTCATAAAAAACAAACAAAACAAACGATCATAGTGTATTAGGTACGTAAAAAATGGATACAAACATAAGGAATCTTTTGGTAGGTCTTATACCTAAATTTTATGTCTACCGTTTTAAGAGTAGACAAACACGCTTTCATAGGAGCTGGAATCTCACCAGTCTGGATTCTGTCCCCTTATAATCCTCTCCTCGGTGATGGGCCCGAAAAAAGAGAAGGACAGAAACCTCCAATAGTGCAACACCATTTATTTTACAACAGACATAACTTTAAAAACATTTGGGGATAAGGGTGGTCTCTCACCAGAGGAAGTGGTCCACTGAATAAGCAGACAAAAACAGCGAAATTAAAGGTGGTAACACCAGGCGTCCCCGGGATTCGCCGTCCAAGTCCTCTGTTGATATTCCAAACGTCTCCCCAAAACAAACAGCTCCTCCTGCCTCACTACCACGCAGTGTGGGAGAAGCCCCAACGTCGTTGCCACGTGTAGCAGACATAACAATGCGCACAGTAATGGGCAACCCGGTACAAAAAGATATTTATTATTTTGTAGCAGCACTATACCTAGTAAGAATCCTCAGAGAAACAGCCGAAGCTGGCACAGACCGAGGGACTCAATAGGAATAGAACATATGGTGACTATAATTCACAAGTAAAATATACTCCAGTAGCATATCTTGTGAAACAAACCTATATTATCAGAGAAAACCTGAAACACTTGGCCCCCACAGGTATAGTAATATAGGAATAGCACGCTGAGTGAAATACCCAGCAATAAGGCAACCACGCAGCAGCTATATGCACACACACACGTATATAGGGGGTCATTCCGAGTTGATCACTAGCTGCCGTTGTTCGCAGTGCGGCGATCAGGCAAAAAATCGGCACTTCTGCTCATGCGTATGGTGCGCACTGCGCACGAGCGAAGTACTTTCACAAAAGCCGATGCAGTTTCACACAAGGTCTAGCGACGCTTTTCAGTCGCACTGCTGATCGGTGAGTGATTGACAGGAATGGGGCATTTCTGGGAGGTAACTGACCGTTTTCCGGCAGTGTGCTGAAAAACGCAGCGTGTCAGATAAAAACGCAGGCGTGCCTGGGGAAACGGGGGAGTGGCTGGCCGAACGCAGGGCGTGTTTGTGACGTCAAAACAGGAACTAAACAGACTGAAGTGATCGCAAGGTAGGCGTAGGTCTGCAGCTACTCAGAAACTGCTTGAAAATTTTTTGCCGCCGTCCTGCGATCCTTTCGTTCGCACTTCTGCTAAGCTAAGATACACTCCCAGAGGGCGGGGCTTAGCGTTTGAACTGCTGCTAAAAGCAGCTAGCGAGCGATCAACTCAGAATGAGGGCCATAGTCACAAACGTACCATGCAGAAGTTATGTACCATAAACTGCACTGTGTTAGGCGCGGCGGTCTTCGGCCGTGCCCTGACTGAGCAGCGGTCACAGCCGCCGCGCCTCTCTCCTTCCCTGTCCCCCGCACGGCGCCTAGCAACGCCAGGACGCCGTGCGCACGATAGCCGCCGGGTCCCTGGCAACGCAGGACGTCGTGCGTGCAGGGCTGCTGGGTGCATAGCAACGGGGACGCCACAGGTGGACCGCGTTCCCCGTTGCTAAGAATAGTTAATTAGGTTGCTCGTGCAGCAGGGCAGCTGCACGGCAACTAGTAATTAGGGTCTGGGGGCTGGTCCTGCTGGCCCTCCTGTTATTGGCCAGCAGGGCCTTTTTATGTGAGCCAGCACACTGCAGCCCCGCCGGCGATAGCTTCTTGTATGCTGTTCCTGCCTTGCAGAACTCTGTTCCTGTCAGCCGTGTTTGGTGGATCTTGCTCCCTGCCCTTTGGTACTTTGGAGGTCCGAAGCCGGTCCTGGGAATCCTTCTAGTCCTTGCGAACCTGTCTGTCATCTGGGGTTCTCGCCCGGTTTCGTAAGTAGCGGCTTCTGCCGCGTGTTGCGGCCTATGCCGCTTAGTGTTTATTTTACTGTGAATTGGTGCATTTGCGGAGGTTTCCGCTTTCACTGTCCTCCCCGGAACTCGGCGGTGCCGTGTAGGTGAGTGGACAGTGGTTTATTTGTAGTTCTTTTCCTTTGGCGGCGTGCCGCACATACGTTTAGTTTTTAGGTAGTTTATAGCCCCTAGCGTGGTTGTTTCAGTTAGAGGTCCCCTTGTTATTACCCTGTCTCAGTTCACGCCTTGTCTCTTTTTAAGACCTGAGGGGGCATCGGAGTTGGGCAGACCTAATCCGCCCTTCAAATGCGGCTGTCATGGGCCCAAGAAACCATAGTCGTTCAGGCGTGAATTGATAATACGGGTAGGACAACGGAGGTAGGGTGCTAGGGGCTATTTCCTTCCCATTTCCCAATCCCAGCATTCCGTCTTGGTGCTCAGGACTCACTACATAAAATCTCCCCTGTCCTGAGCATCAGGACCGTAACATTATCACCGGCCCACATAAAAAAAAAAGGGGGTTTAATTTTTTCCGTTGTATTGGTGGGCCTAGAAATTCGGCCTCATGAATCCGGCAGGTTTAGGGCCAAACCCCAGTCAGCTTTTGGTTAACCAAATACAGGAATTAACTCAGATGGTTCAGGACCTTACTCTTCGGGTGAGATCGCAGGAAGATCTTTTGCGAGCCTCCCCGAGTATGGTTCCAGAACCAAAGATGCATTTACCTGACCGTTTTTCGGGTAACCGAAAGGATTTTTTTAATTTTAAGGAAGCTGGTAAGCTTTATTTTCGTTTAAGGCCCCGTTCCTCTGGTACTGAGTCTCAGCGGGTCGGGATTGTGATGTCTCTACTTCAGGGTGATCCACAGACCTGGGCGTTTGGGCTAAGAGCGGATGATGCTGCTTTGTTATCAGTAGACGCCTTTTTTAAATCCTTAGGCCTCTTATATGACGACCCAGATAGAGAAGCATCAGCTGAGAGTCACCTGCGTGCCCTTAAGCAAGGCAAAAATCCAGCAGAGGTGTATTGTACCGAATTTCGCCGTTGGTCGAACGACTGTGGCTGGAATGACCCGGCCCTGCGCAGTCAGTTTCGCCTCGGTCTGTCGGAAGTGATTAAAGACAGTCTCCTTCAGTACCCCGCTCCTGAGACTCTAGACAAACTCATGGAGCTCGCTATTAAAATTGATCGTCGTCTCCGAGAGCGGAGGGCTGAAAGAGGAACAACTTTTAGGCCTAATCCATGTGTATATACTTTTCCTGAGGACGTCGAGGAGCCCATGCAAATGGGTCTCTCCCGGCTGTCCCCAGAGGAAAGAACCAGAAGGTTAAGTTCTGGTCTTTGTTTGTATTGTGGTGGTAAGGGACATATCGCACGTAACTGCCCGAACAAGCCGGGAAACGCTCTGACCAAGTGAATTGTGAGGGGGTTCACTTGGGTCTGCAGTTAATCTCCTCTAATAATTCTCTATTAGTTCCGGTAAAGATTTCCTTTGGCAGCCTCAGTTCGTTGGTGTCGGCCTTTGTCGACAGTGGAGCTGCAGGAAATTTTATGGATTTAGCTTGGGCTAAGGCTTTAGGCGTTCCACTGATACCCTTAGATAGACGTATCACCATGCACGGCTTGGATGGGGGTCCGCTTTCCAATGGGGTTATTACTCACCGCACACCTCCAGTATTGCTGACAGTGGGGGCCCTATATTCAGAAGAAATAGAATTTTACCTTACACATTGTCCGGCAGTTCCAGTAGTTTTGGGTCACCCCTGGCTTGCCTTTCATAATCCCACCATAGATTGGCGGTCTGGGGAGATTTCCCAATGGGGTCCTTTTTGTGTTAAGGAGTGTATTTCCCATCCTGTCCGGGTTGCGGCAGTTACCCCAGAACTTATTCCTCTGGAATATCAGGATTTTGCTGATGTGTTCTCCAAGGGTAATGCGGACGTTCTGCCTCCCCATCGGTCCTATGACTGCGCTATAGATTTAGTTCCCGGGGCCACTTTACCTAAGGGGAGATTATATGCCCTCTCCGGGCCAGAAACCACGGCTATGGATAATTATATCCAGGAAAGCCTGAAAAAAAGGCTTCATTAGGCCTTCGAAATCTCCTTTGAGTGCAGGATTCTTTTTTGTTGAGAAAAAAGATGGGTCGCTCAGACCATGTATTGATTTTCGGGGCTCTGAATAAAATTTCTGTTAAAAACACCTACCCTTTGCCTTTGATTTCAGTACTTTTTGATCAGTTACGCTCTGCCGTTATCTTCTCAAAAATCGATCTTAGAGGAGCTTACAATCTCATCCGCATAAGATCTGGGGATGAGTGGAAGACGGCTTTCAGCACACAGTCGGGTCATTATGAATACCTGGTGATGCCCTTTGGGCTGTCAAATGCTCCTGCGGTATTTCAAGACCTCATCAATGATGTTCTTCGTGACTTTCTTGGAAAGTTCGTTGTCGTTTATTTAGACGACATTTTGATTTATTCTGAGTCTATGGAACAACATATTACCAATGTGCGTCTGGTTCTTCAAAAACTACGGGAGAATCATTTATACGCAAAACTAGAGAAATGTGATTTTCACATCACGGAAGTGTCCTTCTTGGGGTATATTATTTCTCCCCAGGGATTTTTCATGGAACCGAAAAAACTCCAGGCCATCCTTAATTGGGCGCAACCCACAAATTTAAAAGCAATTCAGCGCTTTTTAGGGTTTGCAAACTATTATAGGCGGTTCATTCATACCTTTTCTGATTTGGTCGCTCCTATAGTAGCATTGACTAAAAAAGGAGCGGACCCTTCCAATTGGTCGCCTGCAGCCGAGTCTGCCTTTCGGGCCTTAAAGCAGGCCTTTGTCTCGGCTCCTGTTCTCAGGCACCCTAACCCAGAGCTCCCCTTTATAGTCGAGGTAGATGCCTCAGAGGTTGGAGTGGGGGCTATCCTATCTCAGGAAGATCCGGAGTCTCAGGAATTACACCCTTGTGCCTTCATGTCCAGGAAATTCTCCTCCGCAGAATCCAACTATGACGTTGGTAATCGAGAATTGCTGGCAGTTAAATGGGCTTTCGAGGAGTGGAGGCATTGGCTGGAGGGAGCTAGGCATACTATTACAGTGTTTACTGACCATAAGAACCTGCAGTATATTGAGTCAGCTAAACGGCTTAATGCTCGGCAGGCACGTTGGGCATTGTTTTTTACTCGTTTCAGGTTTATTATCACCTTCAGGCCCGGTTCCAAAAATACTAAAGCTGATGCCCTGTCACGTTGTTTTCTTCCGGTTCACAATAACCATCCTGCTACTACCCCCATAGTTCCATCATCTGTCATCCGGGCAGGCCTCACACAGGATTTATTTACTCAGTTAGTCCAGCTTCAACAGCAGGCTCCTAAACCGACTCCTGCTGATCGTCTCTTTGTCCCTGAATTTCTGAGAGGCACTGTTTTAGCTAAGTTTCATGACAACAAAGTCTCTGGTCATCCAGGTATCACTAAGACCTTGGAGTTAGTCTCTCGCTCGGTGTGGTGGCCTAGTCTTTCTAAAGATGTAAGGGAATTTGTCCATTCCTGTCAGGTTTGTGCACGGCATAAGGTTCCTCGTTCATTGCCGATCGGGCAACTCGTACCTTTAGCCGTTCCTCTCAGGCCATGGTCACATATATCCATGGATTTCGTGGTGGACCTTCCTCTTTCAGCCGGATTTCGAGTCATTTGGGTGGTAGTAGATCGTTTTAGTAAGATGGCTCATTTCATTGCTCTTCCCCGATTACCCTCTGCTCAAGGGTTGGCAGTCTTGTTTCTCCGTCATGTGTTCAGGCTCCATGGGTTGCCCAGGGATATTGTCTCTGATCGGGGTCCGCAATTCATTGCTCGTTTCTGGAAACGTTTTTGTGCCTCATTAAATATGAAACTCTCTTTAACATCTGGGTACCATCCACAATCTAACGGACAAACCGAACGAGTTAACCAGTCATTAAAACAGTATTTACGGTTGTATTCGGCCAAACTCCAGAATGATTGGTCTGAATTTCTTCCGTTAGCCGAATTTGCTTATAATAACTCTTGTCATTCTTCCACCAAGAAGTCCCCATTCTTTTCAGTCTTTGGCTTTCATCCTAGAGCCAACTCTTTTTTTCCTCATTCTCCAGTCTCCTCGTTGACCTTAACCTCCCATCTCAGAACAATTTGGAGAAAGGTGCACCTTGCCTTGAGAAAAGCTGCCTTCCGAGAAAAGAAATTTTCTGATAGGCTCCGACGTCCTTGCACTTTTAAGGTGGGAGATAAGGTATGGTTGTCAACTCGCAACATCAAGCTCCGACAACCTTCGGCTAGATTGGGACCCAAATTTATTGGACCATTCCTTATCATTAAGAAGGTCAACCCAGTTGCTTTTCGGCTACGCTTGCCGAGATCTCTCAAAATTGGCAATACTTTTCACTGTTCTCTTTTGAAACAGTATTTTTCTTCCAGGAGATTTCCTCGGAGGACTTCCCAGGGTAGATCTCCGGTGGATGTTCAGGGGCAACAAGAGTTCTTGGTGGAGAAGGTTTTAGATTCTAAGCTTTCTCGGGGTCGGCTCTATTTTTTGGTCCACTGGAAAGGTTATGGCCCTGAAGAAAGATCTTGGGTGTTGGATAAAGATTTACATGCTCCCAAGCTGAAGAGGATTTTCTTTCAGGAGTTTCCTCAGAAACCTGGCTCTAGGGGTTCTTTAACCCCTCCTCAAGGGGGGGGGGGTACTGTTAGGCGCGGCGGTCTTCGGCCGTGCCCTGACTGAGCAGCGGTCACGGCCGCCGTGCCTCTCTCCTTCCCTGTCCCCCGCACGGTGCCTAGCAACGCCAGGACGCTGTGCGTACGATAGCCGCCGGGTCCCTGGCAACGCAGGACGTCGTGCGTGCAGGGCCGCCGGGTGCATAGCAACGGGGACACCACAGGTGGACCGCGTTCCCCGTTGCTAAAAATAGTTAATTAGGTTGCTCGTGCAGCAGGGCAGCTGCACGGCAACTAGTAATTAGGGTCTGGGGGCTGGTCCTGCTGGCCCTCCTGTTATTGGCCAGCAGGGCCTTTTTATGTGAGCCAGCACACTGCAGCCCCGCCGGTGATAGCTTCTTGTATGCTGTTCCTGCCTTGCAGAACTCTGTTCCTGTCAGCCGTGTTTGGTGGATCTTGCTCCCTGCCCTTTGGTACTTTGGAGGTCCGAAGCCGGTCCTGGGAATCCTTCTAGTCCTTGCGAACCTGTCTGTCATCTGGGGTTCTCGCCCGGTTTCGTAAGTAGCGGCTTCTGCCGCGTGTTGCGGCCTATGCCGCTTAGTGTTTATTTTACTGTGAATTGGTGCATTTGCGGAGGTTTCCGCTTTCACTGTCCTCCCCGGAACTCGGCGGTGCCGTGTAGGGGAGTGGACAGTGGTTTCTTTGTAGTTCTTTTCCTTTGGCGGCGTGCCGCACATACGTTTAGTTTTTAGGTAGTTTATAGCTTTTAGCGTGGTTGTTTCAGTTAGAGGTCCCCTTGTTATTACCCTGTCTCAGTTCACGCCTTGTCTCTCTTTAAGACCTGAGGGGGCATCGGAGTTGAGCAGACCTAATCCGCCCTTCAAACGCGGCTGCCATGGGCCCAAGAAACCATAGTCGTTCAGGCGTGAATTGATAACATGGGTAGGACAACGGAGGTAGGGTGCTAGGGGCTATTTCCTTCCCATTTCCCAATCCCAGCATTCCGTCTTGGTGCTCAGGACTCGCTACATAAGATCTCCCCTGTCCTGAGCATCAGGACCGTAACACACTGGACTAGCAATACAAAGTAATACTCAGTATGGCTATATGTTAGGACAATAGATATAACAAACTCAGTAAACACTGGATGTATATCACAGGGTGTTTCTACCACACAAACCTGACAGTATGCACTCTTTCTTAACTAACACAGTCGCAGTGACAGGTAGAATACTCAAGTGTCCTGTAAGAAGCACAGCACTGGCAGTCAGGCGGTTCCACAGAGGACTCAGCTCAGTCTGTGATGGCCGCTGGTCAGGAGTGAGGGAGAGATATGCAGCTCCAGGGCGGGAACATTGCAGAAATGGCGCCCTGGGGGGAGGGGCCTCAGGGTCGGCCTGCTCCCCCTGCTGGCATCCCCACCCGGGCAGTAAAGAAAGCGGGAAGGGGGGGGGGGATGTAATGGTAAGACGTCCCCCCTGACCTGTGCCCATATAGAATCACCCTGGCGGCTAGTGGAACATCAGCCCAGTAATCTGCGTCCACGCCAGCGCGCGCGCGGCCCGCCTCCTGCGGCCGCGTGGGATCGCGGTGCAAAATGCGGCACAGAAGCCCTTTACCTCCCCCTTGTCAGCGGCCCCGCGATCCGGGAGGCGGCGGCGTGTGTGTGACTCACGTGAGGACAGAGGAAGAAGCCGGCGCCTCCGCTGTAGTGGCCCGGCAACCACGGCACGGGAGTATACAGCGCCGCTGGAGGTGATGGAGCTGCAGCAGAGACGTCGATCAGACACAGCCTGCTGCAGCCTTTTGTAAAGTCCTCTTCTGTTTCTTCAAAGTTTAAGCTAAGAATAGGCTACCTGAAGCAGCCCCCTGTTAAGTGACCTGCTACTGCAGGCACCAACTACAAACTGAGCTCACTGGCATGGAGGAGGGGTTATAGAGGAGGCGGCTCTGTGCATCTTGGGAACAGTCAAAAGCTTTGAGCCTGTTGGTGCCTCGGATCAAGATCCTACTCTACACCCCGATGTAATTCCTTGTGGAGCCCAGTGTACCCCGCAGCAGAAATACAAGTGCAAATCAAATTAATCAGCACACTCTGCTCCTGGATCCTAGCTGCATTGCGTTGCGAATTGGATGCATTGTTAGCAAAAAAAGATGCCAAACATTAGCAGAGTTGCACGGGACCTGGCGGCTCATCCACACCAGGCATCTCGCGCTGCATGGAGTATTGAGAATGGATGTATGAAGGCACATCTGTAAGCGGCTATTGGGGGTCATTCCGAGTTGATTGCTAGCTGCCATTGTTTGCAGCGCAGCGATCAGGCTAAAAATCAGCATTTCTGCGCATGCTTATGCTCCGCAATGCGCACGCGCGACGTACGGGTACAAAGCCCGTTGTGGTTGTGCACAGGTTCTAGCGAAGTTTTCAGTCGCTCTGGGGGCCGCAAGAAGATTGACAGGAGGGGGCGTTTCTGGGTGTCATCTGACCGTTTTCAGGGAGTGTTTGCAAAAACGCAGGCGTGTCCGAAAAAACGCAGGCGTGGCTGGGCGTTCGCTGGGCGGGTGTATGACGTCAAATCCGGACACGAATAGGCTGAAGTGATCGCAAGTGCCGAGTAGGTTCTGAGCTACTCAGAAACTGCACAAACTGTTTTTGCAGAGCTCGGCTGCACAAGGGTTTGCACTTCTGCTAAGCTAAAATACACTCCCCAGTGTGCGGCGGCATAGCGTTTGCACGGCTGTTAAAACTAGCTAGCGAGTGATCAACTGACCCCCATTGTTTGTTAATATTGTACATCACTATACTATATGTTGTGACACTTAAGAACCGGTCTCTAGGTCGACAGTAACTAGGTTGACAATGTTTAGGTCGTCCACTATTGGGTCATCAGGGTTTGGTTGACATGTTCTAGGTCGACAGATTAAAAGGTCGACATGAGTTTTTCCACTTTTTTTACTTTTTCAAACTTAACGATCCACACGGCGAGCGAAACGGTGCACTAATTGGGGTTCCCGGTCACTGTACGGAGAAAACGACACCAGAAAAGCATAAAAAACTCATGTCGACCTTTTGACCTAGACCCTGTCGACCTCCAGACCCTGTCGACCTAGCATCCCCGTTGACCTAGTCACTGTCGACAAATAATGGTCGACCTAGACACTGTCGACTTAGTTACTGTCGACCCTCCATACCACACCTAAAATAACAATGGGGGTAATTCTGAGTTGATCGCAGCGGGTGTAGTATGGTATGCCGGCGGCCGGGCTCCCGGCGACCAGCATACCGGCAACGGGAGCCCGACCGCCGGCATACAGACAGCGTGGCGAGCGCAAATGAGACCCTTGCGGGCACGCTGCGCTCGCCACGCTGCGGGCACAGTGGCGTTTTCCCTCCAGGGGGATTGTGGACCCCCACGAGGGAGAAAAAGTGTCGGTATGCCGACTGTCGGGATTCCGGCGCTGGTATACTGTGCACCGGGATCCCGACAGTCGGCATACTTAAGAGCACCCGATCGCAGCAGCAAGTTTGTTAGCAACTGGGCAAAACCATGTGCACTGCAGGGGGGCAGATATAACATTTGCAGAGAGAGTTAGATTTGGGTGCGTTATTTTGTCTCTGAGCAGGGTAAATACTGGCTGCTTTATTTTTACACTGCAATTTAGATTTCAGTTTGAATACACCCCACCCAAATCAAACTCTCTCTGCACATGTTAAATCTGCCTCTTCTGCAGTGCACATGGGGGGTCATTCCGAGTTGTTCGCTCGCAAGCGGATTTTAGCAGATTTGCTCATGCTAAGCCGCCGCCTACTGGGAGTGAATCTTAGCATCTTCAAATTGCGAACGATGTATTCGCAATATTGCGATTACACACCTCGTAGCAGTTTCTGAGTAGCTCCAGACTTACTCGGCATCTGCGATCTTTTCACTGCTTGTCGTTCCTGGTTTGACGTCACAAACACACCCAGCGTTCGCCCAGACACTCCCCTGTTTCTCCGGCCACTCCTGCGTTTTTTCCGGAAACGGTAGCGTTTTTTCCCACACGCCCATAAAACGGCCTGTTTCCGCCCAGTAACACCCATTTCCTGTCAATCACATTACGATCGCCAGAACGATGAAAATGCCGTGAGTAAAATTCCTAAGTGCAAAGCAAATTTACTTGGCGCAGTCGCAGTGCGGACATTGCGCATGCGCATTAAGCGGAAAATCGCTGCGATGCGAAGATTTTTACCGAGCGAACAACTCGGAATGACCTCCATGGTTTTGCCCAACTGCTAACAAAATTCCTGCTGCGATCAACTCAGAATTACCCCCAAAGTTCCTGCTGCGATCAACTCAGAATTAGGCCCAATAACAAGAAACATAACAAGAAACAGTGCACTTTTATTGCAATTATATTGCTGAGAATAAGACCGATAGATGTACGCAGATGATACTCAAATCTACCTATCCTCCCCTGATTTGTCTCTATCTATGGGGGTCATTCCGAGTTGTTCGCTCGCAAGTGAATTTTAGCAGATTTGCTCATGCTAAGCCGCCGCCTACTGGGAGTGAATCTTAGCATCTTAAAATTGCGAACGATGTATTCGCAATATTGCGATTACACATCTCGTAGCAGTTTCTGAGTAGCTTCAGACTTACTCGGCATCTGCGATCATTTCACTGCTTGTCGTTCCTGGTTTGACGTCACAAACACACCCAGCGTTCGCCCAGACACTCCCCCGTTTCTCCGGCCACTCCTGCGTTTTTTCCGGAAACGGTAGCGTTTTTTCCCACACGCCCATAAAACGGCCTGTTTCCGCCCAGTAACACCCATTTCCTGTCAATCACATTACGATCGCCAGAACGAAGAAAAAGCCGTGAGTAAAAATCCTAAGTGCATAGCAAATTTACTTGGCGCAGTCGCAGTGCGGACATTGCGCATGCGCATTAAGCGGAAAATCGCTGCGATGCGAAGATTTTTACAGAGCGAACAACTCGGAATGACCCCCTATATTGGGCCGGGTCACTGAATGCCTCTTTGCTGTTTCATCTTGGATGTTATCTCGCCACCTCAAACTTAATTTCTTTTACGTCCTAGAGGATGCTGGGGACTCCGTAAGGACCATGGGGTATAGACGGGCTCCGCAGGAGACATGGGCACTACAAAGAACTTTAGAATGGGTGTGCACTGGCTCCTCCCTCTATGCCCCTCCTCCAGACTTTATTTAGATCCTGTGCCTAGAGGAGACTGGGTGCATTGCAGGGGAGCTCTCCTGAGTTTCTCTGTAAAAATAATTTTGTTAGGTTTTTTATTTTCAGGGAGCACTGCTGGCAACAGGCTCCCTGCATAGTGGGACTGAGGGGAGAGAAGCAGACCTACTTAACTGATAGGCTCTGCTTCTTAGGCTACTGGACACAATTAGCTCCAGAGGGTCGGAACGCAGGTCTCACCCTCGCTGTTCGTCCCGGAGCCTCGCTGCTGTCCTCCTCACAGAGCCGGAAGATAGAAGCTGGGTGAGTAGAAGAAGAAAGAAGACTTCAAAGGCGGCAGAAGACTTCAGTTCTTCAGTGAGGTAACGCTGCGCGCCATTGCTCCCACACACACAACAGCGGGCACTGTAAGGGTGCAGGGCGCAGGGGGGAAACCCTGGGCAGCAATTAATAGCCTCAAGGGACACTGGTAGATGTACATATACTGCGGAGGCAGTATATTATTTACCCCCGCCAATTTTTTTATTGTTTGAGCGGGACTGAAGCCCGCCGCTGAGGGGGCAGGGCTTGATCCTCCAGCACTAACCAGCGCCATTTTCTCCACAGCACATGCAGAGAAGCTGGCTCCCCGGACTCTCCCCTGCTGAACTCGGTCACAGAGGGTAAAAAAGAGGGGGGGGGGCACTTTTTATTGGCGCAGTGAGTGTATATTATATATTTGTATAAAAGCGCTGTTTGTCTGGGAATTTGGTTTCCAGTGTCAGTTGGCGCTGGGTGTGTGCTAGCATACTGTCTCTTCAAAGGGCCTTATTGGGGAACTGTCTCCATATAGATATATCCCTGAGTGTGTGGGGGTGTCGGTACGCGTGTGTCGGTATGTCTGAGGCGGAAGGCTCTTCTAAGGAGGAGGTGGAGCAGATGATTGTGGTGTCTCCGTCGGCAACGCCGACACATGATTGGATGGGTATGCTGAATGTTTTTAATGCAAATGTGGCTTTGTTACATAAGAGATTGGACAAAGCAGAGTCCATGGATAATACAGGTAGTCAATCAATGGCTTTGACGGTGTCACAGGGCCCCTCAGGGTCTCAAAAACGTCCCCTGTCCCAAATAACAGACACTGATACCGACACGGATTCTGACTCCAGTGTCGACTACGAGGATGCGAGGTTACACCCAAGGGTGGCCAAGAGTATTCATTATATGATTATTGCAATAAAAGATGTTTTGCATATCACGGATGACCCCTCTGTCCCTGACAAGAGGGTTCACATGTTTAAAGAAAAGAAACATGAGGTAACTTTTCCCCCATCTCATGAGCTGAACGAGTTATTTGAAAAGGCTTGGGAAACTCCAGACAAGAAGCTGCAGATTCCCAAAAGAATTCTTATGGCGTATCCTTTCCCTGCGAAGGACAGGTTGCGGTGGGAATCCTCACCCAGGGTGGACAAGGCGTTGACGTGCTTGTCCAAAAAGGTGACGCTACCGTCTCCAGATACAGCAGCCCTCGAGGATCCTGCTGATCGCAGACAGGAAACTACCTTAAAATCAATTTATACTCATACAGGGACCTTGCTCAGACCGGCAATAGCGTCGGCTTGTGATTGTAGCACTGTAGCAGCTTGGACTGATACCTTGTCAGCTGACTTTGATACCCTAGATAGGGATACCATTTTATTGACCTTAGGTCACATAAAAGACGCAGTCTTGTATATGAGAGACGCTCAGAGAGACGTTAGTCTGCTAGGTTTGAGAGCCAATGCCATGGCGATTTCTGCTAGGCGAGCCCTGTGGACCCGCCAATGGTCGGGTGATGCCGACTCAAAGAAACATATAGAAGTTTTACCTTACAAAGGTGAGGATTTATTTGGGGAAGGTCTCGCAGACCTGGTTTCCACAGCTACCGTGGGTAAATCTACCTTTTTACCTTGTTTCTCCACAGCAAAAGAAGAAAACGCAGCAATATCAGATGCAGTCCTTTCGATCGAATAAGTCCAGAAGAGGTCGGGGTTCTTCCTTCCTCGCCAGAGGTAAGGGTAGAGGGAAAAAACTGCCTGCTACGGCTAGTTCCCAGGAGCAGAAGTCCTCCCCGGCTTCTGCTAAATCCACAGCATGACGCTGGGACTCCACTGAGGGAGTCCGCCCCGGTGGGGACACGTCTACGACTCTTCAGCCACGTCTGGGTTCAGTCACACGTGGATCCTTGGGCAATGGAAATTGTATCCCAAGGCTACAAGCTGGGATTCGAAGACGTGCCTCCTCGCCGGTTTTTCAAATCGGCTTTACCAGCTTCTTTCACAGACAGGGAGATAGTGTTAGTTGCGATTCAAAAACTGTGTCAACAACAAGTGGTTGTCGAGGTTCCCCTAGTTCAACAGGGGAAGGGGTACTACTCAACCCTATTTGTGGTCCCGAAACCGAATGGTTCGGTCAGACCCATTCTAAATTTAAAATCCCTAAACCTGTACTTAAAAAAGTTCAAATTCAAGATGGAATCGCTCAGGGCGGTTATCTCCAGCTTGGAAGGGGGGGATTTTATGGTGTCTCTAGACATAAAGGATGCATACCTTCATGTCCCCATATATCCCCCTCATCAGGCGTACCTGAGATTCGCTGTACAGGACTGTCATTACCAGTTTCAGATGTTGCTGTTTGGGCTTTCCATGGCCCTGAGGGTTTTCACCAAGGTAATGGCGGAAATGGTGGTGCTCCTGCGCAGGCAGGGAGTCACAATTATCCCGTACTTGGACGATCTCCTGATAAAAGCGAGATCGAGAGATCAGTTGCTGAAAAGCATGTCACTCTCCCTGAGTGTGCTGCAGCAGCATGGCTGGATTCTAAATCTTCCAAAGTCGCAGTTGGTTCCAACGACTCGGCTATCTTTCTTGGGCATGATTCTGGACACGGAACAAAAGAGGGTTTTTCTCCCAGTGGAAAAAGCCCAGGAACTCCAGATCATGGTCAGAGACCTGTTAAAACCGAAAAGAGTGTCAGTCCATCAATGCACTCGAGTTCTGGGGAAAATGGTGGCGTCCTACGAGGCCATCCCCTTCAGCAGGTTTCATGCGCGGACGTTTCAGTGGGACCTTCTGGACAAGTGGTCCGGGTCCCATCTTCAACTTCATCAAAAAATAAGCCTGTCCCCTAGAGCCAGGGTGTCTCTCCTGTGGTGGCTGCAGAGTACTCACCTTCTAGAGGGTCGCAGGTTCGGCATTCAAGACTGGGTTCTGGTGACCACGGATGCGAGCTTCCGAGGATGGGGAGCAGTCACACAAGGAAGAAACTTTCAGGGGATATGGTCAAGCCAGGAGGCTTGTCTACACATCAATGTACTGGAATTAAGGGCCATATACAACGGCCTTCGCCAAGCGGAGAATCTCCTTCGCGACCTACCGGTCCTGATTCAATCAGACAACGTCACAGCCGCAGCTCATGTAAACCGCCAAGGCGGGAAAGGAGCAGAGTGGCAATGGCGGAAGCCACCAGGATTCTTCGCTGGGCGGAAAATCACGTAAGCGCTCTGTCAGCTGTATTCATTCCGGGAGTGGACAACTGGGAAGCAGACTTCCTCAGCAGACACGATCTCCATCCAGGAGAGTGGGGACTTCATCAAGGAGTTTTTGCAGAGATAACAGATTGTTGGGGACTTCCTCAAATAGACATGATGGCGTCACGCCTCAACAAGAAGCTTCGGAGGTATTGTGCCAGGTCAAGGGACCCTCAGGCAGCAGCAGTGGACGCCCTGGTGACACCGTGGGTGTTTCAGTCGGTCTATGTGTTCCCTCCTCTGCCACTCATCTCAAAGATATTGAGAATCATAAGACGAAAAAGAGTGCGGACAATACTCATTGTTCCAGATTGGCCTCGAAGGACCTGGTATTCAGATCTTCAGGAAATGCTCACAGAAGATCCGTGGCCTCTTCCTCTCAGAGAGGACCTGTTGCAACAGGGGCCCTGTGTGTTCCACGACTTACCGCGGTTACGTTTGACGGCATGGCGGTTGAACACGAATCCTAGCTGTGAAAGGCATTCCGGAAGAAGTCATCCCTACTCTGATAAAGGCTAGGAAGGAGGTGACGGCGAAACATTATCACCGTTTCTGGAGAAAGTATGTATCTTGGTGTGAGGCTAAGAATGTTCCTACGGAAGATTTCCATCTGGGCCGTTTTCTCCACTTTCTGCAGACAGGAGTGGATATGGGCCTTAGATTGGGCTCCATTAAAGTACAGATTTCGGCCTTATCGATTTTCTTTCAGAAGGAATTGGCTTCTCTCCCAGAAGTCCAGACTTTTGTAAAGGGAGTGCTGCACATGCACACTCCTTTTGTGCCTCCTGTGGCACCATGGGACCTTAACGTGGTGTTACAGTTCCTGAAATCTCACTGGTTTGAGCCCCTTCAAACAGTGGAATTAAAGTTTCTCACTCGGAAGGTGGTCATGTTGTTGGCCTTGGCGTCTGCAAGGCGGGTGTCTGAATTGGCGGCTCTGTCTCACAAAAGCCCCTATCTGATTTTTCATGTGGATAGAGCGGAGTTGAGGACTCGTTCTCAATTTTTGCTTAAGGTGGTTTCTTCGTTTCATATGAACCAACCAATTGTGGTACCGGTGGCTACGAGTGACTTGGAGGATTCCAAGTCCCTGGATGTAGTCAGGGCCTTAAAAATTTATGTAGCCAGGACGGCTCGGGTTAGGAAAACAGAGGCACTGTATGTCGTGTATGCAGCCAACAAGGTTGGCGCTCCTGCTTCTAAGCAAACTATTGCTCGCTGGATATGTAACACGATTCAGCAGGCTCATTCTACGGCTGGATTGCGTTACCAAATTTGGTAAAGGCCCACTCCACTAGGAAGGTGGGCTCTTCTTGGGCGGCTGCCCAAGGCGTCTCGGCATTACAGCTTTGTCGAGCGGCGACTTGGTCCGGTTCATACACTTTTGCAAAATTCTACAAGTTTGACACCCTGGCTGATGAGGACCTCATGTTTACTCAATCGGTGCTGCAGTGTCATCCGCACTCTCCCGCCCGGTCTGGAGCTTTGGTATAATCCCCATGGTCCTTACGGAGTCCCCAGCATCCTCTAGGACGTAAGAGAAAATAAGATTTTAAACCTACCGGTAAATCTTTTTCTCCTAGTCCGTAGAGGATGCTGGGCGCCCGTCCCAGTGCGGACATATTTCTGCAAGACTTGTATATAGTTATTGCTTACATAAGGGTTATGTTACAGTTTTGATCAGTCTCGGACTGATGCTGTTTTGTTTCATACTGTTACCAGGTTAGTATATTCCATGTTATACGGTGTGGATGGTGTGGGCTGGTATGAATCTTGCCCTTAGATTAACAAAATCCTTTCCTCGTACTGTCTGTCTCCTCTGGGCACAGTTTCTCTAACTGAGATCTGGAGGAGGGGCATAGAGGGAGGAGCCAGTGCACACCCATTCTAAAGTTCTCTGTAGTGCCCATGTCTCCTGCGGAGCCCGTCTATACCCCATGGTCCTTACGGAGTCCCCAGCATCCTCTACGGACTAGGAGAAAAAGATTTACCGGTAGGTTTAAAATCTTATTATTTCCAAAACAGAGGTACCGTATATACTCGAGTATAAATCGACCCGAGATTAAGCCGAGGCACCTAATTTTACCACAAAAACCTGGGAAAACTTATTGACTCGAGTATAAGCCTAGGGTGGGAAATACAGCTCTAGCCGTACACAGCCCTCACACTGCCAGATATGCCCCCACAGGGCCAGATATGCCCCCCACAGTGCCAGATATGCCCTCACACTGCCAGATATGCCCCCCCACAGTGCCAGATATGCCCCCACAGTGCCAGATATGCCCTCACACTGCCAGATATGCCCCCCACAGTGCCAGATATGCCCTCACACTGCCAGATAGGCCCCCACAGTGCCAGATAGGCCCTCACACTGCCAGATATGCCCCCCACAGTGCCAGATATGCCCTCACACTGCCAGATAGGCCCCCACAGTGCCAGATAGGCCCTCACAGTGCCATATATGCCCTCACAGTGCCATATATGCCCTCACACTGCCAGATAGGCCCCCACAGTGCCAGATAGGCCCCCACAGTGCCAGATAGGCCCTCACAGTGCCATATATGCCCTCACACTGCCAGATATGCCCCCACAGTGCCAGATATGCCCCCACAGTGCCAGATATGCCCTCACAGTGCCAGATATGCCCTCACACTGCCAGATATGCCCCCTCAGTGCCAGATATGCCCTCATAGTGCCAGATATGCCCCCCACAGTGCCAGATATGCCCCCCACAGTGCCAGATATGCCCTCACACTGCCAGATATGCCCCCCACAGTGCCAGATATGCCCTCACAGTGCCAGATATGCCCTCACAGTGCCAGATATGCCCCCACAGTGCCAGATATGCCCTCACACTGCCAGATATGCCCCCAGTGCCAGATATGCCCTCACAGTGCCAGATATGCCCTCACAGTGCCAGATATGCCCCCACAGTGCCAGATATGCCCTCATAGTGCCAGATATGCCCCCTCAGTACCAGATATGCCCTCTTAGTGCCAGCTATGCCCCCACAGTGCCAGATATGCCCTCACAGTGCCAGACATGCCCTCACACTGCCAGATATGCCCCCACAGTGCCAGATATGCCCTCACACTGCCAGATATGCCCCCACAGTGCCAGATATGCCCTCACACTGCCAGATATGCCCCCTCAGTGCCAGATATGCCCCCTCATAGTGCCAGATATGCCCCCTCAGTGCCAGATATGCCCTCATAGTGCCAGATATGCCCCCTCAGTGCCAGATATGCACCCCCCAAGTGCCAAATATGCTCCCCCAGTGCCAGAAACTTACCTTCCTCTGCTCCCACGCTGTCTTGTGAGGCAGGGACACAAAGGGCACAGCGCGCGCCTCTCCTGTGTCCCTCCTGCGTGTCCGCCGGCGCCGGCGGGTCTGTTAAATGAAGTGCCGGTTCGTGAGCCAATCAGAGCTCACGAACGGGTACTTCCTAATAGACCCGCCGCTGCCACCGGAGACGCAGGAGGGACACAGGAGAGGCGCGCGCTCTGCCCTCCGTGTCCCTCCTTCACACTGCACTGACTGCCCTCCGTGTCCTCACTCCTTCCCTGCACTGACACGAGTATAAGCCGAGGGGGCTTTTTCAGCACAAAAAAAAGTGCTGAAAAAGTTGGCTTATACTCGAGTATATACGGTAATTATATTTCCACCAGCCAATAGCAGTTACCAACCTTATATTTCTATCACTGTTGAGAACTCCACAATCAACCCTACACCACAAGCTTACTGCCTAAGTGTCATCCTTGACTCTGAACAGTCCTTTGTTCCCCACATTCAATCTGCCTCAAAATCATGTTACATGCATCTAAGAAACATATCCAAAATACCACCATACCTTACACAAGACATTGCAAAAACTCTAATCCATGCTCTCATTATCTCCCGCACTGATTATTGCAATAGTCTTCTTTCTGGTCTTACCAAGAAGAGACTCTCACCATTACAATCCATTCTGAATGCAGCTGCAAGGCTAATCTTCATGTTCATCGTCTGCAGACCCACTATGTCAGTCCCTCCACTGGTTACCTGTATTCTACCGTATTCAATATAAAATACTGTTACTTACACACAAGGCTCTTTACCATACTACACCAACATACATCTCTTCGCTTATCTCCAAATATCTCCCAAACCAGACCCTTTGCTCTTTACAAAATCTACGTCTCTCATCCACACTCATTACTTGCTCCCATGCATGATTGCAGGACTTTCTTCGGGCTGCACCCACTCTGTGGAATGCCCTACACATACAATAAGACTGTGGTCTTCAAACCTTCAAGCGTTCCCTGAAAACTCACCTCTTCAGACAAGCTTATCAAATTCCAGAACCGCTCACATTACCTCCATAGCTTTTCTATCCACTTATATCCCCACTGTACAATCCACACATATCCTCCACATATTTTCTCTTTCTTCACTTTCCATTCCTCCTGCCCCTGGTTCATCACTGCTGTGATGTGATATCATGCAGCCCACCAAGAACCATTGCAATCTGGTGGACAACTATGCAATAGATAGTACCTATCCTTGTGTATCAATGCCAATTTCCCTAAAGATTGTGAAATAAACACAACATACTTCTCTCGTGTTGCACTTGATCTTAGTAAAATATTTTTTGTGCTTGCGGGGAGAGAGTAAGTATATAATGTGATATTGTCACAACAGAACATTAATAAACAATTTATTAGATGCCCTGAGGAAGATACCCTGTATCGAAACGCGTTGGCAAGGAAGGTGATCAGACAGAGGGACCCCTACCTAAGGATCTGGAGGTTGAGATCCAGGGACGCCTGTATACTCCCCTAATCCATGCTCACATTGTCTACTTTTCAGAGTGGACAACACCATCTGGTAGGAGTCCCAGCTTCTGTATTTTGGATTGTGTTCAATTTTATTGATATTTTTATTGTGTGGGTTCAAGACTTTTTGTCCCACTTGTGTTTTAATAAATCATCCTAAGGTTTTACACCATGGAGGTTTTTCTTCTTGATTTTATGTTTGTGGAAGAGAAACCATTTGAAAGGAGTCTGTTTGAAGGAGATCAGATTGGCCCACACGGTGTCATCCGCTCCCCAAAAGCTTGAATTGTCTACATGTGGTAGACCATCATAAGGGGTACGAGTAATTGCCTAAACACAGACACTCACTGATTATATCATTACAATATCACACTATGTCTGTATGTGTTTTTGTTTTGAGGCATTGAGGACCACTGATTCATGTGAACCTCGAATGAAAAGATCCAGCCCCTGTTTATCCATTTACAGAAGGATTTGTGCGCTTTTTGTGTGGTGGTATCTTTTTCCTATTGTATTGTAATTTATTTAAAATAAATTAGCTCTCAGACAGAGCAGTACATAAACACGTGCAAACCAACGCTGGATATATAAAGTACCTGCTTCTAGTATAGAGGCTCACCAGACATTTACTGATTACCGAAGACTGCAGAACCTTTCTGTTTTTTTTCTTGTCACTCCAAAACAGAGTTATGTGTTTATGCGTACTGCTCTGTCTGAGAGCTAATGTATTTCATTTATTTGACATAAATATTGTTTACTAGCCTTCTGCTGTGATGATATCACACTATGGGCCGGATTCAGATGTCGTTACTGTTGCAATCTTTTGCCGTTCGTAATTGTGACTATGGGGGTGATTCAGTAAGGATCATTTATGCAATCCTTACTGCATTTCCCAGATGGTGAAGTCCTGTGCATGTGTAGAAAGGCTCCTTTGATCGCGTTGCAGGTATATAAACACCTCTGCTTGATTGACAAGCAGAGGCGTTCGAAAGGAGAGACGGGGGCCCCCATTTTCCGGGAGTGGCGAGGCCAAGGACTGCGTTGCGAGATGCAGTTTCCTTGGCCTCGGAAGCAGCACTACGAAGGCAAGGCTGAGAAACCTTAAGCTTACTCAGCCTGCCGTTGCGATGTTCATCTCAAATGCGATCGCATCACTAATGTAGAGAGGAGGTGGTATAGATCTCCTCCTGCATTTGCATTTGCTAAGGATTGCAATTGCAAACCTGCTGCAAACAACTTTGCAATTTCAATCCTTAGTAAATTAGGCCCTATAAGCTAAGTTGAGCAGAGGGACGCCCACTGCTGTATCTTTATTTCCGTCCGACTGTGTACAGTTGCAGAAACATTAGTACCATCATCACATACAGGGCCTAATTCAGACTGGATCGCTGCAGCGGCAGCGATGGCAGTCTGATACCCTATGTGGAGTGTGCGGTCCGGACAACAGAGGTGAGTCCGGACCACTGCGGGGGCGGGCCACGGCGGCTGCATGACGTCACGTGCAGCCGCTGCAACCCGGGACGTGGCGAGTAGTGGCCTGCCAGCGCGCAGGAGCTGTGCTGGCAGGGAGCTAGTCAGCGGGTGCAAAAGCATTGTCGCTGTGTGATGCTTTTGTACCCTTGCAGTGTAGGGCCAGACATGCGGGTCGGACTAGCCCTGTCCTGGGCGTCCTCCCGCATGTCTGAGAAAATGATCGTAGATTTAGCACATCTACGACCAGGTCTGAATTACCCCCATTGGGTCATCACGCAGAGTCTGATTACCTCTGAAGACGTATAGGCTGAAGTGCTGTCCAGGGACACAGAGCTCTCTCCAGCAGCAAGTAAGATCACAACTGTTATGCACGCACGGAAAACGCTGTCTGAGTGAGATCTTCTGTATCAATATTTCTCTTTGGGTTTAATGTTACCCATGTGTATCTACCACAAGCTGCCTCCTGATGCACTAGGGTGATGTATCTCTGTTTAGAATGCTACATCCGGGGTAAGTAAAACACCAACACCAGTTACAGTAGCTCCTTTTAATATCTCACAGCAAATGCACATTTTATTGGTTAGCTGTGCAGGCATTTCCGTAAATGCAACAATATCATGCACCGTAGGAATGCCCTGATAATGCATAACAAATATAGCTTTTCATGGTATACGTTCAGGATCCCGGCTGTCGGTATCCCGGCAGCCGTAATACCGACACCACAATCCCAACAGCCGTCAGAACACCGACGACGAAATCCTAGGTTTAGGCTGCAGGAGGGGAGGTTAGGTTGAGGCACACTCCAGGGAGGGTTATTGTTAGGCTGCAGAGAGGGAGTTTAGGCACCACCGGGGGAGTGTTAGGTTTAGGCACTTAAGGGGGAGGGTTAGGTTTAGGCTGCGGGAAGGGGGTGGTTAGGTTTAGGCACCACCGGGGTAAGGTTAGGGTTAGGCACCAATAGGGGAGGTTAGGGTTAGGCTGTAGACAGGGAGGGTTAGGGAAGGGAGGGTACGGTACCTAACACACCCCTGTTGGCATTGCCGCGATCGGGATGCCGGCATCCTGACCGCCGACTTTTCATACTGAATCTCTTTTCACAACATGACATCTTGTTACAAAGCCCAGTGTGTAGCAGCATATGTACATGCCAGCAGTAAGCAGTTGTGTGATGTACCTAGAATTTGAACATATGTGACATTAGTGCTGTATAACTCCTACTACTTACTTCCAGACGAGTTCTGTCTGCGTCTTTAGGTAGTCTACTCCTCCCCCTTGTGGTGACCATGAGTAATTCATATGGATAGATCTGTTGAATGACAAAAGATCAATTGGAGTAATGTGTATTACGTGCTTCAATTCAGTAACACGCACTTCATCATCACATGTACATATTTTATAAAGTATCACCTCTACATTAAACTTGTGCCGTCAATTCTTAAGAGTCATCTACTGTATCTTACTAAATCAATGTAAAATGCACAAAGAATGGGCCAAATGCCTAGGTGTAATGAAAACTGAGCCTGGACTTACACTATGATGGACATGGTTAAGCATCAATTTGATCTGAATTAAAGTTTTGTGATGAGACTAATCAAAACCACTGCTGTGCTTGCAGTTCAGGTTAAATAAGCTCTAAGGGGTCAATTCAATTATATCTGGTATACCCCTCCCAATGAATCATCATACACTTGTATAAAAATACTGAAAAATCACTTTGTCAAATTTTTCTGCACTCAAAGTTTGTAAAGACTTTCATTTTGCTTTAATCACTTACTGGCTATCATTCCATCATTAATAATAAATGCAAAAATGCCCCCAAAACATATATATGACATATTTTAAGAACCTCTAGTGCTTTCCTTATGGCCAAAAATGGCCTTCTATATAGTCCTGCTATCTCACTTTTTGTGGACCAGGATGGTTTCCCACAGGGGCGTTTCTACAGAGGAGGGGGCCCGTGTGAAGCTCCGGGTGGGCCCCCTACTCTGAATGGCGCTGTAGACTCCAGCATTGTGCCGGAGTCTACTGCGCATGTGCAGATCGCTGGAAACATGGCGCCTGCCATGATCCAGAGACCAATTTGGCTACCGTGCACGCGCACGATTTCTGCCGCGATCGTTGCACCCGCCGCTGGACTCCGGTAAGTATTTCAATGGGTGCGGTGTGGTCCCCCCTGGACCCATGTGCATCGCACACATTGCACCCATTATAGAAACGCCAATGGTTCCCCACTTTTTCATGCACTTCTCCCATGTTGCTTTTGTAGAAACGTTGCGTGACCTCACCACAGATCCCGCAAACTGCCATTTCTAATTGCATTTCAAACTTGCATCTAAATAGCCTTGGCTCTTTCTCAACTCAAAACCCTCCCCCACAAAATGTATTTTTATACCCCTTTCACACAGCAAATAACCTGGTATCGACCTGGCATATTACTGGGTCGACACGGGTCGGTGTGCGGTGTGAAAGGGCCATGGTCAAATTCCCGGGTTGCCCGACACGGTAATTCAACATGGGAATAAAGCAGTGTTATTCACGGGTTGAATACCGGGTCAGTGGCAGCATGAACGGGTTCCCGGGTCAAAGCGACCCGAGACCCGTTCACTACAGCGAGAGGCGGCGCGGAGATGAACTCATCTCCCACCTCCGCCCCCGCTGCCGGCTCCGTTCCCCGCCACTATGGCAACCGACCCGGCACATTGCCGGGGTGGGAAGCCTGCAGTTAGGGTCCAATGCCGGATCCCACCCAGGAAGGACCCGTTTCCAATTCCTTGGTGGGATCCGGTATTGGTGATGTGAAAGGGGTATTACAAAGTCATCTTCAGTTCTAATATCAACATCCTGACAAATCTGTGCACATAAGCCTGAGACCGGCAAGCTCATTATATGAAATAAGGCAATGCACTGTAATGTAATAGCACATACAGGAGATACCCACGAGAGCAGGTCAGAAAAGTGTGATGGAGTCAGAGAAAATCCACACAGGAAGAAACACTCAATGATAATCAGGTAAGGACTAGAGTGCTTTTACAATATATGTGTTTTAATATATTATACAGGATATGGGAGTGCCAATCTAAGCAGAAATTAAACGAATGTTTAGGTTAATTTACTGATTGCAAGATTCAATGTACAGATCAGCCACAAAGCAATTTGAGGTGGGGGTAAAATGGTATTGATTTTCATTCAGGATATGAAGAAGGCCCATGGAACTGTGGTTGAATGGACATGTAAAAAAACAAGTCAGATTTATCTGGTGGTGAGTAACTGCTCATTGCCATAGTAACGGGATTCTTATTCCACCAGGAATTGTGGGTCCTCTCACCTTGTACTCTGCAATAGAGGGAGGAAAGTGCACCAGTTAGATGGGGTGAATGGGTAACACATACAGAAAGATGACAAATCTGGAAATAATGGCATACAAAGTGCATATAACATGTATTAGGTTTAGAAACTGTAAATTACTCCCCACTGAAATGAAAACTGTATAAAGCATTTGATTAACCCTAATGAAAATATTTGTTGGGGATCCATACTCATAGGCGTGCGCAGAGACTGACTGGTGGGTGCCGCTCCGGACGTCCCCCCCTCCACGGCATTATAGTGTTCTCTGACCTCCCCTGTCCTGGATATAGACTGCTCACCTGGTCCGCTCACCTGGGCCGCACAGGTAAGCAGTCTATATCCAGGACAGGGGATGTGAGAGAACACTATAATGCCGTGGAGGGGGGGAAAGTCCGGAGCGGCACCCGCCAGTCAGTCTCTGCGCACGCCTGTGTCCATACTGCATTATTCGTGGACAAAAGTAACCGCACAACTTTTTTTTAGGAACGATTAGAGTTTAATATATTGCAAAATGTAGTTATATAAGTAGTTTTAAAGTTTACAATTGTTTGTTTTATTAAATGAACAGAAGGAATTGCAGACTATTTTGCAGCCTTGAGGTTGTCGATTTTTAAATATTTAAAGTCCACATAAAATATTAGATGGCTACTCTCTTCTTCTGATGTGACAGAACCATGGGAATCCCGTTTCCAGCGTCCCTGCTGTACCCGAGTTATATACTCCTGCTAAGCAAGATAGGGAACAAGTTAAATAGCACCTGATCCCAGGCACCTTCATCTCTCAATAACTTGCATCACATGATCCAAAATGCTATAACTTGCTGGTAAGTTCTGCGGGTGGTAGGGGAATAGGGAAAAATCTATATGCCGGGGGTTAAAATAGTTTCCCCAAAAGGAAATAGCAGAATAGGTGCAAATAGAACAGAACATTTAGCCACATGTTTTATATCTGGTATCCGTACAATTTACAATGTGACTCATTCACTCCTTCTGGCTTTCCCTCCTGCATTATAGGACTAATAACCTTTAACATTGTAAGCTTTCCTCCCCCACATTTTATCCACTCCTGCTCCCTAGAGAAATCCTCTGATACTTGGGAAATGATCTGTCTGCTTGAAATATACATTGTTCAAGATCTCCTCTTTGGTAATTCCACTCCTGTGCACTAACACTGGGGGCTATGCCGTGTTAGGAGTGAAATCAAAGAAAGGGCACATTTTCCCTGGAACATCCCATGTTGCACTGCAAGTGGGGTAGATGCGTTTTGTTACATGTATGGAAAGCCATGACTGTTTTTGCATGTAGCAAACAAATACTGGGCAGCTTTACTTTTACACAGAAATGTAGAGAACTGAGCTAGGACACACCTAAGCCAGCATCAGCCCTGTACAGTATGTCCATTTTCATTAGACGGTAAGCTCATATGAGCAGTGACTTCTATACCTCATCTTTCAATGTATGTTTGTTATTTGTGATTAGCACAATTTATCATCTTCGCAGCTGGACTGGCCTGGGACCATCTGGCAACCCTGCCTCGTTAATGCTCTGCTTGGCCAGCATGCTTAGATGGAGTGAGGCCATACTCCCATGATGCACAGCACACTGCCGTGACATGTTGCCATGCGCCTCCCCCCCCCTTTCCTATTTTACTGCACCACAGTCATGCACACGGGAAGAATGCCAAGGCCTATTTTGAGCCCCAATCCATCCATGATCATTTTGTATAGTGTTGCATAGTATGTTGATGTCTCATAACTATTAAACTGTGATATTCTTATGGAGACAATTGCGGAGTATGTTTACTAGCACTATTACTTATCTTGGTGCAAAAGAGAATAATAATTACCTCGCATGCCCCAGTTGACGGCATTGGCACTATCGTAGTGGAAAAGCTCAGTGCTGGGTGGCTGTAAGAAATACAGTAAATCTTTTATAAGGTTATAGCAAAAGTACTGCCAAAGAAATCCGTGAAAATGTCTTTTATTAGTTATTTGTAGTCAGCAAAGTTTTTAAT
Source organism: Pseudophryne corroboree (assembly GCF_028390025.1). Lineage (NCBI taxonomy): Eukaryota > Metazoa > Chordata > Amphibia > Anura > Myobatrachidae > Pseudophryne > Pseudophryne corroboree. The sequence continues at coordinate 619,643,327 of NC_086449.1, read as the reverse complement.
TAAACTGAGAACCCTCTATGGCTCTCATTCAAATGTGGACGGAGTAGCGGCTCATGCAGCAAAGTAGCTGTGTTTGGAAATTTGCGCATACGCCCGTAACAGTACGCATCTGTGAAATTGGTCACACTATGGCCCTCATTCCGAGTTGTTCGCTCGCTAGCTGCTTTTAGCAGCATTGCACACGCTAGGCCGCCACCCTCTGGGAGTGTATCTTAGCAGAATAACGAACGAAACATTAGCAGAATTGATACTTAATATTTTCTTGCAGTTTCTGAGTAGCTCCAGACCTACTCCTAGATTGCGATCAGCTCGGTCCGTTTAGTTCCTGGTTTGACGTCACAAACACGCCCAGCGTTCGCCCAGACACTCCCCCGTTTCTCCAGACACTCCCGCGTTTTTCCCTGACACGCCTGCGTTTATTTGCACACTCCCGGAAAACGCTCAGTTACCACCCAGAAACGTCCCTTTCCTGTCAATCACACTACGATCACCAGAACGATGAAAAAGCTTTGTTATGCCGTGAGTAAAATACCTAACTTTTGTGTAAAAGAACTAAGCGCATGCGCTCTGCGAACCTTGCGCATGCGCAGTAAGTGACTAATCGCAGTATAGCAAAAATCGGCAACGAGCGAACAACTCGGAATGACCCCCATTGTACTTTATCATTTAAAATATTATAATAGTATTGATAAAATTCATATTTTTACTAGCATTCTACCTTTCTTATGCAGATGAATGTTAATTGCTTCATCCTAGATTAATGCAACAGCGCTGCAATATCCAGACATCACTGCATTCCTAAACATGTATACTGTACCCTGTGCAGTCCGTTCCTCCTGTATGCTGGAAGTGAGGCAGATTTGGAGATCAGGGGATCTAGAATATATAAGATAATTGAATTTGAGTTTTGTCTTCATTTTAAAATCTAGAAATAGGAAATAATATTTCTCATTCTTATATGTACTGTACTTTGTATTAATGCAAACTGTGAATAATATGGTACTCTAGCATAAATTACCTTTTTCCATTTAGATATGTAATGCTGTAGTAGAGCTTTTCGCTACACACAAACCAATCAGTTTAATTATGTCTATTTATTGTACTGCTGGTACAGATGAAGAGAGAACTGGCTTTAGCCTTAAGTCACCGCTGTGCGTTTATCTCCAGGCCTCCCTATTACACCTCCCACCCCAATCTGCACTTGTGACATTTCGGCACTTGTGACAAGTGTTAGTTTTCCCATATATGTATTGGGCCCTTGTATATGACTCACCTCCCACAGTGTAACCTCTGTAGTGTGTTCAACAAGGCTGCCTCATCTGCTATATTTGTGGATGGGATGACAAACACATGGACCTGACAGTTTTGTTGGGACCCTACTCTGAGTGTTAGGACGCTGCAATCGGGTGGTATTCATGTGACCGCCGGTCAGTTGACCGACAGTCACATGACCTCCTCCGTGAGCCCGACGGCTCACTATCCCGATGGTCGGCATGCTGACCAACAGGGACTATTTCCACTCGTGGGTGTCCACGACACCCATAGAGTGGGAATAGAACCCGTGACGACCGCAGGTCGCCACCGAGCCCACAGTGTGGCGAGCGCAGCGAGCCCGCAAGGGGCTTGCTGCACTCGCCCCTCCCCGCCGGGATCCCGGCGTCGGTATGCTGCCGGGATCCCAGCATCGGTAAGGTGACCGGCGGTCAGGAGACCGCCGGTCACCAGTACTACACCCCTGCAATCACCCCATTTTGTGTAATCTCTTCATGGGGTAGACTATTCCACCCCGGGTAATCCTACGCAGTGCGCCCTAGATGGCTGCCTCACCTGGTACTCTGTGAGGGTGGAATGGACAACGCATGGAAGTTATTACCAAAAATGCCTACACCAATCCTGCATTATACTTGCTGTGCGCTCTTGGTATTTTTTATGTCTGTGTAGCTTGGTTATTGCTGTATTACTTAAATCTTCTGTATACAGGGGGTTATTCAGAGTTGTTAGCAAACCAAAAAAGTAAGCAATTGGGCAAAACCATGTTGCACTGCAGGTGGAGCAGATGTACAATATGCAGGGAGATTTAGATTTGGGTGGGTTATTTTGTTTTTGTGCAGGGTAAACACTGGCTGCTTTATTTTTACACTGCAATTTAGATTTCAGTTTGAACACACCCAACCCAAATCTAAATCTCTCTGCACATGTTACATCGGGTGTCGTACGGTATGCCGGCGGTCGGGCTCCCGGCGCACAGCATACCGGCGCCGGGAGACCGACCGCCGGCATACCGACAGCGTGGCGAGCGCAAAGGAGCCCCTTGCGGGCTCGCTGTGCTCGCCACGCTGCGGGCATGGTGGCGCGCTACGCGCGCCACACTATTTTATTCTCCCTCCAGGGGGGGTCGTGGACCCCCACGAGGGAGAATAGTTGTCGGTATGCCGGGTGTCGGGATTCCGGCGCCGGTATACTGTGCGACGGGATCCCGACATTCGGCATACAGAAGACCACCCGTTACATCTGCCCCACCTGCAGTGCAACATGGTTTTGCCCAATTGCTAACTTTTCTCTAACGTCCTAAGTGGATGCTGGGGACTCCGTAAGGACCATGGGGAATAGCGGCTCCGCAGGAGACTGGGCACATCTAAAGAAAGCTTTAGGACTATCTGGTGTGCACTGGCTCCTCCCCCTATGACCCTCCTCCAAGCCTCAGTTAGATCTTTGTGCCCGAACGAGAAGGGTGCACACTAGGGGCTCTCCTGAGCTTCTTAGTGAAAGTTTTAGTTTAGGTTTTTTATTTTCAGTGAGACCTGCTGGCAACAGGCTCACTGCATCGAGGGACTAAGGGGAGAAGAAGCGAACTCACCTGCGTGCAGAGTGGATTGGGCTTCTTAGGCTACTGGACATTAGCTCCAGAGGGACGATCACAGGCCCAGCCATGGATGGGTCCCAGAGCCGCGCCGCCGGCCCCCTTACAGAGCCAGAAGACAGAAGAGGTCCGGAAAATCGGCGGCAGAAGACATCCTGTCTTCACCAAGGTAGCGTACAGCACTGCAGCTGTGCGCCATTGCTCCTCAGCACACTTCACACTTCGGTCACTGAGGGTGCAGGGCGCTAGGGGGGGGCGCCCTGAGCAGCAATAAAAACACCTTGGCTGGCGAAAATACATCACATATAGCCCCCAGGGCTATATGGATGAATTTTAACCCCTGCCAGAATCCATAAAAAAGCAGGAGAAAAGTCCGCGAAAAAGGGGCGGAGCCTATCTCCTCAGCACACTGGCGCCATTTTCCCTCACAGCTCCGTTGGAGGGAAGCTCCCCTGGCTCTCCCCTGCAGTCACTACACTACAGAAAGGGTTAAAAAAGAGAGGGGGGCACTAATTAGGCGCAGTATTAACAATACAGCAGCTATAAGGGGAAAAACACTTATATAAGGTTATCCCTGTATATATATAGCGCTTTGGTGTGTGCTGGCAAACTCTCCCTCTGTCTCCCCAAAGGGCTAGTGGGGTCCTGTCCTCTATCAGAGCATTCCCTGTGTGTGTGCTGTATGTAGGTACGTTTGTGTCGACATGTATGAGGAGAAAAATGATGTGGAGACGGAGCAGATTGCCTGTAATAGTGATGTCACCCCCTAGGGGGTCGACACCTGAGTGGATGAACTGTTGGAAGGAATTACGTGACAGTGTCAGCTCTGTATAAAAGACAGTGGTTGACATGAGACAGCCGGCTACTCAGCTTGTGCCTGTCCAGACGTCTCATAGGCCGTCAGGGGCTCTAAAGCGCCCGTTACCTCAGATGGCAGATATAGACGCCGACACGGATACTGACTCCAGTGTCGACGGTGAAGAGACAAATGTGACTTCCAGTAGGGCCACACGTTACATGATTGAGGCAATGAAAAATGTTTTACACATTTCTGATAATACGAGTACCACCAAAAAGGGGTATTATGTTCGGTGAGGAAAAACTACCTGTAGTTTTCCTGAATCTGAGAAGTTAAATGAGGTGTGTGATGATGCGTGGTTTTCCCCCGATAACAACTGATAATTTCTAAAATGTTATTGGCATTATATCCTTTCCCGCCAGAGGTTAGGGTGCGTTGGGAAACACCCCCTAGGGTGGATAAAGCGCTCACACGCTTGTAAGGGCTCTACCCTCTCCTGAGATGGCCGCCCTTAAGGATCCTGCTGATAGAAAGCAGGAGGGTATCCTAAAATGTATTTACACACATACTGGTGTTATACTGCGACCAGCAATCGCCTCAGCCTGGATGTGCAGTGCTGGGTTGGCGTGGTCGGATTCCCTGACTGAAAATATTGATACCCTAGATAGGGACAGTATATTTTTGCCTATAGAGCATTTAAAAGATGCATTTCTATATATGCGTGATGCATAGCGGAATATTTGCCGACTGGCATCAAGTCTAAGTGCGTTGTCCATTTCTACCAGTAGAGGGTTATGGACACGTCAGTGGTCAGGTGATGCGTATTCCAAACGGCATTTGGAAGTATTGCCTTAATAAGGGGAGGAGTTATTTGGGGTCGGTCTTTCAGACCTGGTGGCCACGGCAACAGCTGGGAAATCCACGTTTGTACCCCAGGTCGCCTCTCAACATGAGAAGACGCCGTATTATCAGGCGCAGTCTTTTCGTGGACAAGCGGGCAAAATGTTCCTCATTTCTGCCCCGTGACAGAGGGAGAGGAAAAAGGCGGCAGAAATCAGCCAGTTCCCAGGAACAGAAACCCTCTCCCGCCTCTGCCAAGCCCTCAGTATGACGCTGGGGCTTTACAAGCAGAATCAGGCACGGTGGGGGGCCCGTCTCAATGAATTTCAGCGCGCAGTGGGCTCACTCGCAAGTAGACCCCTGGATCCTTCAGGTGATATCTCAGGGGTACAAATTCGAATTCGAGACGTCTCCCCCTCGCCGTTTTCCTAAAGTCGGCTTTACCGATGTCTCCTTCTGACAGGGAGACAGTTTTGGAAGCCATTCACAAGCTGTATTCCCAGCAGGTGATAATCAAGGTACCCCTCCTGCAACAGGGAACGGGGTATTATTCCACACTGTTGTGGTACCGAAGCCGGACGGCTCGGTGAGACCGATTCTAAATCTAAAATCTTTGAACACTTACATACAGAGGTTCAAATTCAAGATTGAGTCACTCAGAGCAGTGATTGCGAACCTGGAAGAAGGGGACTACATGATGTCTCGGGACATCAAGGATGCTTACCTTCATGTCAAAATTTACCCTTCTCACCAAGGGTACCTCAGGTTTATGGTACAGAACTGTCACTATCAGTTCAGACGCTGCCGTATGGATGGTCCACGGCACCCCGGGTCTTTACCAAGGTAATGGCCGAAATGATGATATTCCTTCGAAGGAAGGGAATTTTAGTTATCCCTTACTTGGACGATTCCCTGATAAGTTAAGATCCAGGGAACAGTTGGAGGTCGGTGTAGCACTATCTCAGGTAGTGTTGCGGCAGCACGATTGGATTCTCAATATTCCAAAATCGCAGCTGGTTCCGACGACTTGTCTTCTGTTCCTAGGGATGATCCTGGACACAGTCCAGAAAAAGGTGTTTCTCCCGGAGGGGAAAGCCAGGGAGTTATCCGAGCTAGTCAGGAACCTCCTAAAACCGAGCCAAGTCTCAGTGCATCAATGCACAAGGGTTCTGGGTAAAATGGTGGCTTCCTACGAAGCAATCCCATTCGGCAGATTCCACGCAAGAACTTTCCAGTGGGACCTGCTGGACAAATGGTCCGGGTCGCATCTTCAGATGCATCAGCGGATAACCCTGTCACCAAGGACAAGGGTGTCCCTCCTGTGGTGGTTGCAGAATGCTCATCTTCTAGAGGGCCGCAGATTTGGCATTCAGGACTGGGTCCTGGTGACCACGGATGCCAGCCTGCGAGGCTGGGGAGCAGTCACACAGGGAAGAAATATCCAGGGCTTATGGTCAAGCCTGGAGACATCACTTCACATAAATATCCTGAAGCTAAGGGCCATTTACAATGCTCTAAGCTTAGCAAGACCTCTGCTTCAAGGTCAGCCGGTGTTGATCCAGTCGGACAACATCACGGCAGTCACCCACGTAAACAGACAGGGTGGCACAAGAAGCAGGAGGGCAATGGCAGAAGCTGCAAGGATTCTTCGCTGGGCGGAAAATCATGTGATAGCACTGTCAGCAGTATTCATTCCGGGAGTGGACAACTGGGAAGCAGACTTCCTCAGCACGACCTCCACCCGGGAGAGTGGGGACTTCAACCAGAAGTCTTCCACATGATTATAAACCGTTGGGAAAAACTCGACAGGTATTGCGCCAGGTCAAGGGACCCTCAGGCAATAGCTGTAGACGCTCTGGTAACACCGTGGGTGTACCAGTCAGTGTATGTGTTCCCTCCTCTGCCTCTCATACCCAAGGTACTTAGATTGATAAGATGGAGAGGAGTAAGCACTATATTCGTGGCTCCGGATTGGCCAAGAAGGACTTGGTAACCGGAACTTCAAGAGATGCTCACGGAGGATCCGTGGCCTCTACCTCTAAGAAGGGACCTGCTCCAACAAGGACCCTGTCTGTTCCAAGACTTACCGCGGCTGCGTTTGACGGCATGGCGGTTGAACGCCGGTTCCTGAAGGAAAAAAGGCATTCCGGATGAAGTCATCCCTATCCTGATCAAAGCCAGGAAGGATGTAACCGCAAAACATTATCACCGCATTTGGCGAAAATATGTTGCGTGGTGCGAGGCCAGTAAGGCCCGACGGAGAAAATTCAACTGGGTCGATTCCTACATTTCCTGCAAACAGGAGTGTCTATGGGCCTGAAATTGGGGTCCATTAGGTTCAAATTTCGGCCCTGTCAATTTTCTTCAAAAAAGAACTAGCTTCAGTCCCTGAAGTTCAGACGTTTGTAAAAGGGGTACTGCATATACAGCCTCCTTTTGTGCCTCCAGTGGCACTTTGGGATCTCAATGTAGTTTTTTGGGTTCCAAAAGTCACATTGGTTTGAACCACTTAAATCTGTGGAGTTAAAATATCTCACATGGAAAGTGGTCATGCTGTTGGCCCTGGCCTGGGCCAGGCGCGTGTCAGAATTGGCGGCTTTATCCTGTAAAAGCCCTTATCTGATTTTCCATTCGGACAGGGCGGAATTGAGGACTCGTCCTCAGTTTCTCCCTAAGGTGGTTTCAGCGTTTCACCTGAACCAACCTATTGTGGTGCCTGCGGCTACTAGGGACTTGGAGGACTCCAAGTTGCTAGACGTTGTCAGGGCCCTGAAAATATATGTTTCCAGGACGGCTGGAGTCAGAAAATCTGACTCGCTGTTTATCCTGTATGCACCCAACAAGCTGGGTGCTCCTGCTTCTAAGCAGACTATTGCTCGTTGGATTTGTAGTACAATTCAGCTTGCACATTCTGTGGCAGGCCTGCCACAGCCAAAAATCTGTAAATGCCCACTCCACAAGGAAGGTGGGCTCATCTTGGGCGGCTGCCCGAGGGGTCTCGGCTTTACAACTTTGCCGAGCAGCTACTTGGTCAGGAGCAAATACATTTGTAAAATTCTACAAAATTGATACCCTGGCTGAGGAGGACCTGGAGTTCTCTCAATTGGTGCTGCAGAGTCATCCGCACTCTCCCGCCCGTTTGGGAGCTTTGGTATAATCCCCATGGTCCTTACGGAGTCCCCAGCATCCACTTAGGACGTTAGAGAAAATAAGAATTTACTTACCGATAATTCTATTTCTCGTAGTCCGTAGTGGATGCTGGGCGCCCATCCCAAGTGCGGATTGTCTGCAATATTGGTACATAGTTATTGTTACCAAAAAATCGGGTTATTGCTGTAGTGAGCCATCTTTTCTAGAGGCTCCTCTGTTATCATGCTGTTAACTGGGTTCAGATCACAAGTTGTACGGTGTGATTGGTGTGGCGGGTATGAGTCTTACCCGGGATTCAAAATCCTTCCTTATTGTGTACGCTCGTCCGGGCACAGTATCCTAACTGAGGCTTGGAGGAGGGTCATAGGGGGAGGAGCCAGTGCACACCAGATAGTCCTAAAGCTTTCTTTAGATGTGCCCAGTCTCCTGCGGAGCCGCTATTCCCCATGGTCCTTACGGAGTCCCCAGCATCCACTACGGACTACGAGAAATAGAATTATCGGTAAGTAAATTCTTATTTTTTGGTTTGCTAACAAACCTGAATAACCCCCTATGTGCATTGTTTTAGATGTCTGTAAAGTGCCTTGAGTCCTGTTGTAGAAAGAGCACTATATAAATAAAATTATTATTATTATAATAAAACCGTGCTCCATCTGTATATACAGGTATAAATGTAACACCTGGGTATATGAGACACAGTAAACTTATTGAAAACAAGGGTTTCCTCACATATGTGGCTCATGTGGTATTTAAGCATATAACATACAGGCAAGTGTCATGTAATAATGCCTCGCTATACCATATAATTATGGCTGGTTTGCTGCAATTGAAGACCTCAGTGTTTCTGACAGGGGTATTTGCTGGGGCACGTATGGCGGCAGCTTCAGTGAACAAGATAGCGCAATAAAATTAACTTCAATATGCATGACAATATCCTGATTTATATGATGCTATATGATATACTGTACTTTATTTGTTTACAGATAATACTTGTGCATACAGTATATGTAATCTTGGCCCTGATTCAGGTTTACATATATCTCTGATGTTTGTGGGTCTGCGCATGGGTTCTGTGTGATCGCCACTTTAGTCGCAGCCTTACTGACATGGGAGTTGGAGAGGCAGAGATGGGGACCATTCTACAAAACGGGGGCGCGTAGACTCCGTTTTGAAGGAGTACTGAAACCAGGCTCTGTGTGTTTGAATGCATAGTTCCTTACCCCGGCAGAGCAGTTCTGGCGGCCAGTCTGTGTAAGCTGAGGCTTGCGCAGATGGCTGAGGGCAGCGACCATTGCGGCCAGAGATCGGATGTTGCATCTTCGGACAAAGCCCTCGGATCAGGGCTACAGACGCCTCCTGCTACCTTAGAATATTCGAGCATCATTGCTGCATCCAAAGACTCAGCAGTGATGCTTACTGAGTCCATCTCCGACTCAGGTCCTTAATAGACTTGTAATATAAATACATGAACACAGTCCTCTAGTTATGACTGACATAATGTTGAGTTATAACTTCTTACAATCAGTAAAATTACATAGTCATTACAATTAATGCACAACATAAGGAATACTTTGTACTGTAAATTATCAACACTGGAAGTACTGGAAGTCACATGACCTGTGACTCAGAATGGCATTGTACTCTTAGTACCCTCACGTACCGTATGGATTACATTGTTGCATGTAATATAAAAGGCAATGTACTGCGGAGATACCAACATACGTCACAAGTATCCACTTAATGGTACACACCAAATGTATTTCACCTGGAAAAAACATCCATTGGTTCTACTAACTGCATGCACCGATTGCTGCAGCACTTCTTTTTATATTGATGCTGAAGCACCTCTTTCTGCCCCGGCTGCTGCAGCATTTCTCTGCCCCAGCTACTGCAGCACTTCTTTCTACATTGAAGCTGCAGCTCCTCTCTCTGCCACAGATGCTGCTTCAGCATCTCTCTCTGCAGCGACTGCTGCAGTACCTCTCTCTGCCCCGACTGCTGCAGCACTTCTATCCACATTGATGGTGCTGCACCTCTCTCTGCCCCAGCTGCTGCAGCAGCACCTCTCTCTGCATTAGAAGCTGCAGCACCTCACTCTCTCAAGATGCTGCAGCACCTCTCTATGCTCCTCAGGCTGCTGAGGTTTAGCTCCCTCTGTCTCTCAGGCAATTCTGGGACATTATTGGGGGGAGGGGGCCTGGACTGCATACCAAGCTTCTTATAATGGGATATGCAACCTTGCTGGGACTTAGTACTGCAATATAGTAACAAGAGAGGAGATGCACCATACAACCATTGGAATTAAAATAAATGTAATTATACATCATATCTGAGGTTCTTGGCATACACTTAGGGACCTGTGCGATGAGGTCACCGTGACAACTGGCCACTAGTCATGCAGCTCCACAAGGTCTAGAACCGGCCTGTAACCAATTTGGGATTTTTAAATATTGTTTCTTTTCAAATGTAACATGCCGCCACATGTTGGCTAGGCAGGGGAGGGGGCGCCAAAACATACCCTTGCTCCGGGCACATGGTGCCTAGCTACACCTCTGACTGCAAGGCTTACGGGTTTTGTATGGAAAGGTGGGGTAATGGGTGATTCTCCAGAAACTGAACATAAAGTCCCGTGCATCACATGCTTTTACATTTTTTTTCCCTCTTAAACTGGCCTGTTAAGAAATTGTTGTTATATGGAAACTTAATTGCTTAGTAGGAATGCCTTACACTATAACTTAAGACCCACTAAAATCTTGGTATTTTGGAGAAGAATGTTGTTTGAATTTTTGTAGCTGTCCCGTGCATCACAGAGAATCGCCCTAATACACATTGATGTTAAAGCATCTTAGGGCAAACTTCATTCATTTTTAATTGAAAAGGACAACTGTACTCACCATTGTCAGCAAGGTAACACCTGTTGGGAGCTGTAAAACAAGAACAAAGACTTGTATTATTGATACAGTTCTGTTTTTCTTCTATGATGTACCCATTGGGTTCAGTGCAGTAAGGATATACAACAGCTTCTATGATTTTACATTTGGTGCCATCAGTAAAATGTTTGCAGTGCCTGACACTTTTATATCCCAATGTTTTTCATCAAATATGTTTGTAGTATCAACCACTAGTGAGACATCAAACACCATTTGGTCATACGCATGATATTATTCCCAGTAAATATTTAGGGTTTCATGCTTTGTACATTGTTTTGGTAATTAATGAACCAGAAAAGAATGTGGGGGAGAATGACACCTTTATGTGCAGATCAGCGTCCATCTTAGAAACATTTTGAAAAGTTTTGCTTTATGATAAACACTTCTGCATGACTAGTGGCCAAGGACCAGTAACTATCTCTTCCTGCGAGTTTTATCAATCTGGGGGTTTTGTGTAACCGGAGAATCTCTGTTTATTTCTGCCGAGACATGAACAGACCAAATATCAGTCTCCCAGACCCGCTAGTCCTAAAAAAGATAAAGAATTTGTTCCTTTCCCAAATCACTGCCTTGTTGTGTGGTTGAAAGGGCATGTTTTTGTGAACCTTGTGCAAAATAAATCACAGTACAAGAACAAACAGATTTTATCGTGTAGACATAACAAACATAACAAAGGATGGTATCTCATCTGTAAGAAAAGTGCATCATCACATTTGCTGATTCTTTATCAGGACCTCTGAGAGCTGTCATTCTAAATAAGTGACTACAATATGTCAGGGATTACCAAAGTGATCAACTGCGGACATTGGAACAGTCAATCGTGGTGTACGCAGTCGACTTTCTGCAGCAGCCAATAGTAATTTAGCGGGACTGAACCGAAGCTGCGGCTAGTTGAAGCTGCAGCTGTCACTGTGATGGCAATAACCAATAGGAATCCGGCTGAATCTTATTAGATGAGGCTGTCACATGTGACAGCCGCCATTCCACTGATGCCACAGCTAGACAGCCAGATTAAGGGGGGACATGGGGCCAGGGACGGCTAGGGGGCACAGTGCAGCAGATGCTGATACCCTGGACCAATCAAAACTGGTGGGCATGGAGGCAACTGCAGACATCTGTCATCCTGCCCACCCACACATTTCTCTTGAGTCTGCACTGAGACTGCTGCTGCTGGACCGCCATGGCTGAGGACAGAGAGCGACTGGTAGCTTCTCTCTCTCACAGGTCCATATTTATATGGGAGGCTGGGGCAATTTAATGTATGTTTTATGGTTTTGTTGTGGGGGGAGGCAATGTTATTTTTTTTCCCTTGGGGGACAATGTGTTTCTTGTTTTTCCTGTGGAGGACAGTGTGTTTTTATTGCTGTGGGAGCTAATGTGTATGTTTTTTTCCTTTTGGAGGCAATGTGTGATTTCAGCAAGATTGTCCCCAAACACTGTGCAGCGAGGCCATGTCCTCTTTTTCTACTTGGTAGATTGCAAAAGCTTTTCAGTTTTTACAGCAGATCGGCAAGTCCAAAAGTCTGGACGCCCTTAGACTTGCCAAGCACTGGCAGTCTGACACTGCTGTCTCTATCAGACCTATAGTATAAGGGGATCAGAACCACCTCCTAACCCAGCTGTATGGGCAATCAAAGATACACACAGAGACAGGGGAAATAATGGGTAAAGAGATACAGGGGTATAGCTAGATGGGAGAAAGAAGGAGAGACAGGAAATCAGGTAGGGGGAGAGAAGGGGTAAGGAGTGCAGACAGATGGGAAGACAAGGAAAAGAGAAGGAAAAATCCCAGGCACAATAACTAGCGACATGGTGAATGGCTGGTCAAAAATACTAGTATGTCATATTTACTAATATAAACCAGGAGGTAAATTTATTTACAGTACATGTCTGTGACACAATGTTGCTTTCATTGTACCCATGTGTTTCTGAAACTGATGCATATTTATAGTTTCTGTATTTATATAAATGCAATCTGAGGTTGTACCTCTTATAACAGAAAACTCTTAAATACCATAAATGCATGTACAATATATTACACCTAGTCCCCTTTGACACATAACCTAATGCCTTATATGATTTGATGCTTACATCCATTAAGAGATGTATTATAGCCAGCAGTGTGCAGAGCCTCCTTACTGCCTGCTGAGCTACGGGGTGGTGTCCAGGGGTCAGCATACGACCGAGCCTTCATTTCTTCCTTCAGGATCAGTCTCCCGATACCGCCCTGAAGCTACAGCACAAAACACATTAGGTTCCAATATACAGCCTGCTACAGTATGTGCAGACAGACAGACATACTGTACATACATACATATTAGCAGGCTCAAAGCGGTATAATATGCAGGGACACAAACCTTAATAGAAGAAATATATTTCCTTAACTTATGGCTTTTTCTTTTAGCAAGGGAAGAAAACCTCTTCTTTCTTTATTACAGTACTAATTTACAGAGAAAATTTCTAATCTACCTCTCCCTTAGTTATTCATGGTTGCGCATTATAAAATACTAGTTACCAGCCTGTCAACATGACGGAACAATCTAACAGTAATGTTAGCGCCGGCGGCTGCACGCCACCGAATGGAGTAACAATTGAATTGCTCCATCGGGCGCCATCTAGTGGCTGCCGGTATGCAAAACACTTGAATTACCACCATAAAGGTGAGGATCAGCGTTAGCCTTTTATTATATAGGATAAGTAATTATATAAACTGTAACTCCTGCGCGGGGAAGGTATTTATATTCAATTCCATCTCTTTTTAAAGGATGACTGATACCCATAATGAAACAGAAATACTCTGAATAGTAACCAATGACTACAAAAATGGCTTAATGATAAAACATGTCAACAGAACGATAACGTGCCAATATCAATCTTGGCTATTAATTAATGTGGTTTTGTCACATGAGTAACATTTAACTTCTGGTGATTATTCTCGTATGTCCATGTGGAATTTTCAGAACCAAACTCTGGCAGAGGAGTTTTTTTTGTATTGACAGCGTAATACAGAAATACACAATTTCTACACTCCCTTATCTACTCTGCAAATGGACCTAATTTTTGTACCCGTCCAGAAATATCTAGCTTTGGGTCTCATCCTATACTTTCATTGATACCGACATATTGCACCAGGTACTCATGAGTAATGTGGTATCCGATCTCTAGGTCGACAAGACTTAGGTCAACAGTGTCTAGGTCGTCCACTATTGGTCGACAAGTAACAAGTTTGACAGGGTTTCTAGGGCGATGGGGTCTCTAGGTCAACAAGTTCTAGGTCGACAGGTCAAAAGGTTGACATGACTTTTTTTTTTTAAATATATTTTATTTTAAACTTTTTCATACTTTACAATCCACGTGGACTACGATTGGGAACGGTAACCTTCGCTCGCCATGCAAGGGCACGCGGTGCATTAATTGGGGTTCCTGGTCACTGAACGGCGAAAACGACACCAAACCAGATTAAAAAACTCATGTCAACCTTTTAACCTAGACCATGTCGATCTAGAGACCCTGTCGACCTAGTTACTGTCGCCCAATAGTGGTCGACCTAAACACTGTCGACCTAAGTCTTGTCGACCTTCAATATCACACCCAGTAATGTAATAAAAAAGATAAAATCACTCATAATCAACTGTCACATGTAATAAAAGGCAGGCCCAATATTCCCATACAAATGAATAAATATGCCATAAATGAGGCTAAACAGAGTAGTGTCTTAGGTGAATAAGAAAGTAAAGTCCCGTAAGCAATGGGCGAGAACACAAGACGATATGAACGATAACAATCTTTTCTGCAAGATCTATCGTTCATATCGTCCAGTGTGTATGGATGAACAATGAACGATGCGTGCACCCGCGGGTCATTCTCGTTCATCCATCATCTAATGAACCTGCGGCTCAATGTTAACTATAGCTTTGAGCTGCATGTTCGGGGAGTGAGGGGGTTGACGTCACTGAACGATATTTTACATCGATATCATTCAGTGTGTATGCACTGGCGATCTTCCCTAATTAGCAATCAGCAATATATAGTGCTGATTGCTAACTAGCTGAGGTTGCCCAGTGTGTACTTGGCTTATGACATATGCAGTCTTGCACAATATAGAATACTGGAACTACAAGTCTCAGCTTGGTAGCACCTCTCATTATGTTTGAATTAGGGTGTGCAGTCCAGCCCCCTCCCCATATAGTCTATATTGTGTACATGTGTACACTTGAAGACTCCTTTAGACTGGGTAACACTCCTGGTTCTTTTAAATTAGCAATGGGTTCCTTGCATTTTGGTAAGTACTGGATACATTTATATTATATGTCGGTATTAGGGATGGAATCGGGCGTGAGGCCAGTGCCGTAACTAGACATTTTAGTGCTGTGTGCAAGATACAGCATTGGCGCCCCTCCAAATATAAAACAGGGTCCATGCGCGACGTAGGTGCGCATCAAAAATATAGGGGTGTGGCTTCATGGGGAAGGGGCGTGGCCACAAAATAATACAAATTCATATTGCGTTTTACAGTAGTCTCCATTATTCAAATTAAGCCACACAGTAGTGCCACTTACACACATTTCACCAGGTAGACCCGTCACACATTATGCCAGGTAGAGCCCCTGTCACACATTACGCCAGGTAGAGTCCCCTTTTACACAGTACAGCAGGTAGAGTCCCCTTTTACACATTATGGCAGGCAGAGCACCCTTTTACACATTACAGCAGGTAGAGTTCCCTTTTACACATTACGGCAGGTAGAATCGCCTTTTACACAGTATGTTAGGTAGAGTCCCCCTTTTTACACATTGCGGCAGGGAAAGTCCCCCTTTTCACACATTACAGCAGCAGAGACCCCCTTTTTACACATTACAGCAGGCAGATTCCCCCTTTTACACATTATGGCAGCAGAGTCCCCCTTTTTACACATTAGGCAGGCAGAGTCCGAGAGAGAGAGAGAGAGAGAGAGATTGCCCCACCAATCACTGAACTTACTAAATTATATTTATATACAAAAAAAAAATAGGATTTTAGTACCTACCGTTAAATCCTTTTCTCCTAGTCCGTATAGGATGCTGGGGACTCCAAAAGGACCATGGGGTATAGACGAGATCCGCAAGAGCTTGGGCACACTGAAAAGACTTTGACTGGGTGTGAACTGGCTCCTCCCTCTATGCCCCTTCTCCAGACCTCAGTTATAGGAACTGTGCCCAGGAGAGACGGACATTTCGAGGAAAGGATTTTTGTTTAAACTAAGGGCGAGAAAACCTACCAGCCCATACCACAAACATACCATACAACCGGAGTATCAGGAAACCAGATAACAGTATGAATTAACAACAGCAACAAGATGAATAATACACAACCCGCGTGTAAACAAATTTAACCAGCAATAATACACTGCAAGTAACAGTCCGCACTGGGATGGGCGCCCAGCATCCTCTACGGACTAGGAGAAAAGGATTTACCGGTAGGTACTAAAATCCTATTTTCTCTTACGTCCTAGAGGATGCTGGGGACTCCAA
Source organism: Pseudophryne corroboree (assembly GCF_028390025.1). Taxonomy (NCBI): domain Eukaryota; kingdom Metazoa; phylum Chordata; class Amphibia; order Anura; family Myobatrachidae; genus Pseudophryne; species Pseudophryne corroboree. The sequence goes on along the minus strand of NC_086449.1, from coordinate 619,627,238 downwards.
AAGGACCATGGGGTCTATACGAAAGCTCCAGAATGGGCGGGAGAGTGCGGACGACTCTGCAGCACCGATTGAGCAAACATGAGGTCCTCATCAGCCAGGGTATCAAACTTGTAAAACTTAGCAAAGGTGTTTGAACCCGACCACATAGCTGCTCAGCAAAGCTGAAGTGCCGAGACCCCTCGGGCAGCCGCCCAAGACGAGCCCACTTTTCTGGTAGAATGGGCCTTTACTGACTTCGGCAACGGTAGCCCAGCCGAAGAATAAGCTTGCTGAATCGTACCACAAATCCAGCGTGCAATAGTTTGCTTAGAAGCAGGATTTCCAATCTTGTTGGAAGCATACAGGACACACAGAGCCTCTGTTTTCCTGGTAAGAGCCGTTCTGGCGACGTAAATTTTCAAAGCTCTTATAACATCAAGAGACTTTGGAACTGCCACAGCATCTGTAGCCACAGGTACCACAATAGGTTGGTTAATGTGAAACGAAGAAACCACCTTCGGCAGAAATTGTTGACGAGTCCTCAATTCTGCTCTATCCGAATGAAAGATCAAATATGGACTCTTGTGAGATAAGGCCGCCAATTCTGACACTCGCCTGGCAGACGCCAGAGCCAAAAGCTTGTCTACCTTCCAAGTGAGAAACTTTAACTCAACCTTACTCAAAGGTTCAAACCAGGGAGACATAAGAAACTGCAAGACCACTTCAAGATCCCACGGCGCCACAGGCGGAACAAATGGAGGATGGATATGCAGCACTCCCTTCACCAAAGTCTGAACCTCTGGAAGGACGGCCAATTCCTTTTGAAAGAAAATAGATAAAGCCGAAATCTGCACTTTGATGGAACCCAATTTCAGGCCTGCATCAATGCCTGCCTGCAAAAAATGGAGAAACCGACCCAAGTGAAATTCCTCCGCAGGAGCAGTTTTGGTCTCACACCACGAAACATACTTTCTCCAAATACGGTGATAATGTTTCGCCGTAACCTCCTTCCTAGCCTTAAGGAGAGTGGGGATGACCTCCCCAGGAATACCTTTTCGAGCTAAGATCTGGCGCTCAACTTCCATGCCGTCAAACGCAGCCGCGGTAAGTCCGGAAACACGCATGGTCCCTGCAATAACAGGTCCTCTCTTAGAGGAAGCGGCCAAGGATCTTCCACTAGTAATTCCTGAAGATACGGATACCAGGCCCTGCGTGGCCAGTCTGGAACGACGAGAATCGCCTGAACCTTTGCTCGTCGTATGATCCCCAGCACCTTTGGAATGAGAGGAAGCGGAGGGAACACATACACCGACTGAAACACCCACGGAGTCACCAGGGCGTCCACTGCACTGGCTCAGGGGTCCCTTGACCTGGAACAATACCTCGGAAGCTTCTTGTTGAGGCGAGACGCCATCATGTCTATCAGAGGAATTCCCCAACGCTTCGTCACTTCTGCAAATACCTCTTGGTGAAGAGCCCACTCTCCCGGATGGAGATCGTGTCTGCTGAGGCAGTCTGCTTCCCAGTTGTCCACTCCCGGGAGGAAGACTGCTGACAGAGCGCTCACGTGCTGTTCTGCCCAGCGAAGGATTCTTGTGGCCTCCACCATAGCCGCCCTGCTCCTTGTTCCGCCTTGACGGTTTATATGCGCCACCGCTGTTATGTTGTCCGACTGGATCAGGACAGGTCGACCCTGAAGAAGGCTCTTTGCTTGTAGCAGGCCATTGTAAATGGCTCTTAACTCGAGAACATTTATGTGGAGACAAGATTCCTGGTTTGACCATTTCCCCTGGAAATTTCTTCCTTGGGTGACTGCGCCCCAGCCTCGGAGACTTGCATCTGTTGTCAGTAGGACCCAGTCCTGGATTCCGAATCGGCGCCCTTCTAGAAGGTGAGAGCTTTGTAGCCACCACAGGAGAGAAATCCTGGCCCTGGAAGATAGACTTATTTTCCGGTGCATGTGCAGGTGAGACCCGGACCATTTGCTCAGCAGATCCCACTGAAACACCCGGGCATGAAACCTGCCAAAAAGGAATGGCTTCGTACGCCGCAACCATTTTCCCTAGAACCTGAGTACATTGATGAATCGACACACTTGTCGGCCTCAGAAGCTCCCTGACTATTGTCTGTAGTTCCAGAGCTTTGTCTTCCGGAAGAAACACTCTGTAACTCCGTGTCTAGAATCATGCCCAGAAAGGGCAGCCGAGTGGCCGGAAGTAACTGAGACTTTGGCAAATTTAGAACCCAACCGTGTTGTCGCAGAACCGACAGAGACAAATACACATTTCTTAACAATTGTTCCTTGGACCTCGCCTTTATCAGAAGATCGTCCAAGTACGGGATAATTGTAACCCCTTGTTTGCGAAGGAGAACCATCATTTCCGCCATGACTTTGGTGAAAATCCTCGGGGCCGTGGAAAGCCCAAACGGCAACGTCTGAAATTGGTAATGACAATCCTGTACCGCTAACCTGAGGAAAGCTTGATGCGGAGGATATATCGGGACGTGTAAGTAGGCATCCTTTATGTCGACTGACGCCATAAAATCCCCCCCTTCTAGGCTGGAGATCACAGCTCGAAGAGATTCCATCTTGAACTTTGAAACTTTAAAGTATGGATTGAGGGATTTTATGTTCAGAATTGGTTCTTTCCGAACCGTTCGGCTTCGGTACAACAAAGAGGCTCGAGTAGAACCCCTCCCCCCGTTGGGACGGGGGAATGGGAACAATGACCCGCTGTTGACACAACTTTTGTATTGCTGCCTTCACCACCTCCTTGTCCGGAAGAGACACTGGCAAGGCCGAAATGAAAAAGCGGTGAGGGGGCATCTCCTGAAACTCCAGCCTGTATCCCTGAGACACTATTTTCTAGGACCCAAGGATTGAACCCAGACCTGACTGAAGATCCGCAGATGGCCCCCCACTAGTCCGGACTCCCACAGGGGAGCCCCAGCGTCATGCGGTGGACTTGGTAGAGGCGGGAGAGGACTTTTGGTCCTGGGCGCCTGATACTGCAGGCGACTTTCTTCCCCTTTCTCTACCCTTTGAAGCGAGGAAGGACGAGCCTTCTCCTCGCTTGTATTTATTTGGTCGAAAGGACTGCATCTGCTGATGGGGTGCCTTTTTCTGTTGTGTGGGAACATAAGGAAGAAAAGATGACTTACCCGTAGTCGCAGTAGCCACCAGGTCAGCCAGGCCGTCACCAAACAAGACACTACCTTTGAAGGGGAGAGCTTCCATAGCTTTCTTGGAGTTGGCATCAGCATTCCATTGATGGATCCACAGCGCCCTCCTGGCCGAGATCGCCATGGCATTGGCTCTTGATCCCAAGAGACCAACATCCCTCGCCGCATCCTTCAGCTAATCTGCAGCGTCCTTGATATAACCAAGAGTCAAAAGAATATTATCTTTATCAAGGGTATCCATATCAGAAGCTAAATTATCAGCCCATTTAGCAATAGCACTACTCACCCATACCGACGCCACAGCAGGTCTGAGTAATGCACCCGTATTAGCGAATATGGTCTACAAAAACGTCTCCAGCTTGCGATCCGCCGGAACCTTGAGAGCTGCCGTGTCAGGGGACGGAAGCGCCACCTTCTTAGACAAACGGGATAGAGCCTTGTCGACATTCAGAGACGACTCCCATTTTTCCCTGTCATCAGAGGGGAAAGGATACGCCATGAAAATTCTCTTGGGAATCTGCCACCTCTTGTCCGGTGACTCCCAAGCCTTTTCACAAAGAGCATTCATTTCATGAGAGGGGGGAAATTTCACCTCAGGCCTTTTCCCTTTAAATAAACAAATCCTTGTTTCCTGCACCGCAGGTTCGTCAGAGATACGTAAAACATCTTTAATAGCCACAATCATGTACTGAATACTCTTAACTAGCCTTGGGTGTAACGTAGCCTCATTGAAGTCGACATTGGAATCAGAATCCGTGTCGGTATCCGTATCTACCATCTGGGTAAACTAATGCTTTTGTGACCCTGACGGGGCCTGCACCTGAGTCAAAGCATCCTCCATGGATTTCCTCCACACTTGTGTCTGAGGCTCAGATTTATCCAATCTCTTAGACAATGAGGCCACATTTGCATTAAGTGCACTTAACATCGTAACCAAATCAGGTGTCGGCTGTGCCGACAGAGCCATCTCCAGCCCCGTTTCTGCGCCCCAGCAACCTCCTCCGGGGAGTAACACTCAGCCTCAGACATGCCGACACGTAGTACCGACACACCCACACACACACACTGCCTCAGCTAGGGGACAGACCCACAAGGAAGCCCGGAGAGAGAAAACACAGAGGGAGTATGCCAGCTCACACCCCAGCGCCAATATATCACACCAAAACAATATATGTTGAATAGCGCTGCTCTTAATTAAAATATAAGCACCAAATATCTGTGCCCCCCCTTTCCCCCGTTTTGCTCCATTTTACTTGAATGGAGCCTGGAGGTCCCGGGCCAGCGTCTCATGCAGCGGCTGTGGATGAGAGAAAATGGCGCTGGTGAGCTGTGCGGCTAAGCCCCGCCCCTTCCCGGCGCGCTTCAGTCCCGCAAACTGCTATGCTGGCGGGGGTACGGAAAACGGTGCTCGGGCACAGAAAATGCCTGTCTACCAGCCCTTTAAGACCCCAGTAACATGCTGCCCAGGGCGCTCACCCGCAAGTGCCATTGGTGAAGTGTGTGGGAGCATGGAGCGCAGCGTTACCGCTGCGCTGCTACCTCATTACTGAAGTCTTCTGCCGTCTGATGTCTTCAGATCTTCACATACTCACCCGGCTTCTTTCTTCTGGCTTCTGTGAGGGGGGTGACGGCGCGGCTCCGGGAACAAGCAGCTAGGCGACCCAAGTGATCGAACCCTCTGGAGCAAATGGTGTCCAGTAGCCTAAGAAGCAGAGCCCTTAACTAAGTAGAAGTAGGTCTGACTTCTCTCCCCTCAGTCCCTCGATGCAGGGAGCCTGTAGCCAGCAGGTCTCCCTGAAAATAAAAAACCTAACAAAAGTCTTTTCCAGAGAAACTCAGTAGAGCTCCCCTAGTGTGTGTCCAGTCACTCCTGGGCACAAAGTCTAACTGAGGTCTGGAGGAGGGGCATAGAGTGAGGAGACCGTTCACACCCAGTCAAAGTCTTTTCAGTGTGCCCAAGCTCCTGCGGATCCCGTCTATACCCCATGGTCCTTTTGGAGTCCCCAGCATCCTCTAGGACGTAAGAGAAATCTTATTTTACATACCACTCACCTCCCTCAAGTGAGGGCAGGTGAGGGAAAGGACACCTGAACACCTTTTTGCAGTTTTGCACAACACCCTGTGCCTATGCTGCACTAGGCTGCTGCAGTGTGAGACTGTGAGGCTTAGCTGGATGACATGGAATGCCTCCTCCTCCTCCTCCCCCAACTAAAGTGGCTCCTCACGGCACAGGGCAGCGTGGGAGTCAGCTGGTAGAGACGTCATCATGTCTCTCCCGAATCCGGAGACACTGCAAGAAGGGGGGCGGATCATCTGATCCTGGCACTGGCAGTCCCAGAAGTTGGTGGGAGACGGGATGCGGCGTGAGTGTACCAGAGATAGCGGCCATGCAGGTGTGTTGTCATATGGTGCGCCCTCAGTGCGTTTGAGCTATGGGCAAGGCACCATTGGCACACACCTAGTTACGGCCCTGTGTGGCACCCCAAGGGTAGGTGTTGCCAGGCTGCATTGGGGCATCTTAATTTAGCACATAATATAGCACTTTTTAGTACCTACATTGCTTTTTTTTTTAACCAATTTAACAATTTTAACACTCTAACACCCTCAACACATAGCTTCTGCTTCTTACTAATGTAACACCTTTAACACTTTAATTGCTACTTTTCACTAGTATGAAGCCTTGGGTAGGGTGACCTGTGCTGTCCTGGGCTGTCCCATGCTCTGGACTTGAACCTTAGACTGTTAGGGACCCACCAGATGAGGTCACCTAGTCACGGTTGGTGGGCCCATATTTCTGGCCAAAATTATGCTAAGCACCTCAATTTTACACTGTTAAATTGCAGATTTTATTATAATTATTATTATGATTATGAGTGTGCACCTGCATTTTCTGCAGTTTCAGTGTGTAACTACAAGTCTCCACATGGTAGCTCCTCTTATTATGTTTAAATTAGGGTGTGCAGCCTAGTGCCCCCTCATATATATTTTGTTAAAAAGCCAAGGTATTTTGCATGGCACATTTGCAGCACTTCATAAATGATGTCCAAATATCCAAAAGTGTTTATCAAAACATGGATGCATGGTAATGCCAAGTCAGTGCTTTATTTAGTTTCATGATCAGTTGCCCAATAAGAAACACAGGGGGTAATTCAGACTTGATAGCTGATGTGTGAATTCGCAAGGCAGACGATTATTGATCGACTGCGCATGCGTACGGATCGAACTGCGCACATGCGAGGCCAAACTGCGAAAAAATCCTGCGTCTTTTTGATCGCTAGGTATACACAAGTTGATTGACAGGAAGCGGACGTTTGGGGCGTGGTAACTGGCCCTTTCTCGGAGTGTCAGTAAAAACGCAGGTGTTCCCAAGCATTTTCAGGGAGGGTGTGTGACGTCAGCTCCGCCCCGAACAGCCTGTTTCTATTGCACAGTAGGAGTAGGTCCTGGGCTACGCACAGACAGGAAAAATAATTTGTTGGTGAGTGAGTTGCGAACGGATTTGCAGCTGACTGGCATTTGCAAAGCTTTTCGCACGGGGCGGGTATCCACTCTGTCTGGGTGGCGACTATCTGATTGCAAACCTCTGCAAATTCACAGAGGAGTGATCAGGTCTGAATTATGCCCACTGTTCTATAAAAGTTATTCTTAAAACCTGATATACGGGAAGATATTCAGGAGGGGACTGTAGACACTGTCGAGACATTATGGGTAGAAATTGCATGCGGGGAAAAAGGAATAAAAAAGTTAGTATTGGGTGTATGCTATAGGCCGCCTGGTATCAACGCATCTGATGAGGAATTGTTACTAAAGCAAATTGAAAGAGCAGCAGGAGTAGGAGACATAGTAGTGATGGGAGATTTTAACTATCCAGAGATAAACTGGAAAAACGATTCATGTGATACTGCTAGGGGCAATATGTTTTTAAACACACTTAATGATAACTACTTAGTTTAACTAATTGAGGAACCAACTAGGTACAATGCAATCTTAGACCTGGTATTAACAAACAATGGAGATTTGGTATCAGGTATTATAGTAGGGGAACCCATAGGAAACAGCGACCACAATATGGTCACATTCAATATCAGTTTTCATAAACAGCCCTATACTGGCTCAACTAGGACTCTAAACTTTAGCAAAGCAAATTTTGAAAAGATGAGGGTATTTTTCAGGGATATTGAATGGGAAGGTTTGTTTTTAGGAAAAAATACTACGGAGAAATGGGAGGTACTAAAATTCCTGCTAGCTAAAAATACACTCAAATTTATTCCTATGAGCAGCAAAAAAAGGAATAAAAATCATAAACCGATGTGGCTTAACAAAAAGATTAAGGAACTTATGGGCAAGAAAAGGCGAGCATTTAAAAAATACAAATCTGACGGGGAAGCAGAGTCATTTCAGCACTATAAGGAATGTAACAAAATTTGCAAAAAGGAAATAAGAGCGGCTAAAGTAGAAACTGAAAAACTAGTAGCAAAGGAAAGCAAAGCGAATCCCAAAAAATTATTTAAATACATTAATAGCAAGAGATTAAAGAAGGAGAGTATAGGCCCTTACAAAAGACAAGTTGGGAGTCTTAAGCAAAAATGATAATGACATAGCGGACACACTAAATGAGTTTTTTCCAACAGTATTTACTAGAGAGGACCCAATTCAGGGACTGACACACAATCTCAATAATGAGAATATCCCACTGATAGGTACTTATTTAAGCGAGGAAGTAGTCTGTGACCGATTAAAACATTTAAAGATTAATAAATCACCAGGGCCCGATGGTATTCACCCAAGGGTTCTAATGGAGCTTCACTCTGAACTGGCAAAACCGCTATTTTTGATCTTTAAGGATTCAGTTATATCAGGTATGGTTCCCAAAGACTGGCGTATAGCGGAAGTAGTGCCTATATTCAAAAAGGGAAGTAAAGCTGAACCAGGTAATTATAGATCAGTTAGTCTTACATCTATAGTGGGGAAAGTATTGGAAGGTATTCTAAGAGATAGTATTCAGAAGTTCCTTGAAGTCAATAAGGTGAAGGACAGATCCTGTCAAACCAACTTACTTGGCTTTTATGAAACAGTAAGCGCAAACCTAGATCATGGTAAAGACGTAGATGTAATCTTTTTAGACTTTGCCAAAGCGTTCGATACTGTACCACACATGAGACTTATCTACAAGCTACAAGAATCAGGGCTAGGAAGCACAATATGCAGTTGGGTCAAAAACTGGTTAGATAATAGGGAGCAGGGCGTTGTGGTTAATGGATCTTTTTCAACTTGGACTGAAGTGCTAAGTGGTGTGCCGCAAGGCTCAGTATTAGGACCGCTATTGTTCAATATTTTCATTAACGACCTAACAGAAGGTCTAGAGAGCATGGTGTCAATTTTTGCAGATGATACCAAATTGTGTAAGGCTATAAATACAGAGGAGGATGCCGAGTCTCTACAGAACGACTTAGTTAAATTAGAAGCATGGGCAGCCAAATGGAGAATGCGCTTCCACACAGACAAGTGTAAGGTAATGCACTGTGGTAACAAGAACAAAAATTACACCTACCTACTAAATGGGGTAAAATGAGGGGATTCTGTACTGGAAAAAGACTTAGGTGTCCTCATAGATAGCAAACTAAGCAGTAGTACCCAAAGTAGGACTGCAGCAAAGAAGGCTAATAAGATATTAGCATGCATAAAATGGGGTATTGATGCTAGGGACGAGAGTATTATACTCCCGTTATATATATCACTAGTGAGGCCACACCTTGAATACTGTGTACAATTCTGGGCACCGTACTACAAAAAGGATATCCTGCAGCTAGAAAAGGTTCAGAGGAGGGCGACCAAACTAATTAAGGGCATGGAGACGATGGAATACAAGGAAAGGCTTGAAAGACTAGGCATGTTTACATTGGAAAAGCGGAGACTAAGAGGGGATATGATCAACATCTACAAATATATAAGGGGACAATACAAAGAGCTTGCGCAGGACCTGTTTTTGGTTAGATCAACACAGAGGACTCGTGGACACTCGCTCAGGTTAGAGGAGAGGAGATTCTGCACAATACGGTGTAAAGGCTTTTTCACGGTAAGGACAATACGTGTTTGGAATTCCCTGCCTGAGGGAGTTGTAATGGCTGAATCTGTCAACACCTTTAAGAATGGGTTAGATAAATTCCTAATGGATAAGGATATACAGGGGTATGGTGCATAGTCATGCATTATAGTTACTATAAATAGGGATAAAATGCAACGGCTGACATCAGCATCAGTCAGAAATTTTTGTAAAATCATCATGCATAGGAGACCACAAATAGGTTGAACTCGATGGACAATTGTCTTTTTTCAACCTCAGATACTATGTAGTAACGCTCATATTAAGCAAATGTGCAAAAACATCAGGTTTTGTGTGCAAAATAGCAGTTGTCCTTCTATGGAACATCTTTATAAACATAAAATGAAAACAATCCTTACTAGGTACTTTATTATATAAGAAGATTCTACTCTGAGATACCTTGTGCATGGTTCGATCAAAACCATCCTCCTCTCCTCCTGATGAGAATCTCCGCGCTCGAGGCACTGTGGAGCAAAGGAAACAGAGAAAGATTTTATTGTTCCTCTGTTTCCACAAGCTGTAGAACAATAGTATTATTGAGGCAACGGTGACTTGGATGCATTATTCAGGGTGACAACAGCTCCAGGCCGTTCCAATCACAGCATTGTATAATGATGGTTCTAATCACTGAAATGGTCCCTAGATTTCATTCCAGGGCATAGCCATGAAGAGGAAAAAAGAAATATGCAAATGTACAGCAGATTTGTGATTTACCACTAGCATGCTAATAATTGCTTTAAGGTGCCTCATTCCAATGTGACTACTACACAAGTCTTTCAAACTGCAAGGCCTTTATTTACACTGCTATATGAGTTGTCTGTAATGGATAAATTAGAAAAATCCATCATGAAAGAAAATTGCATATTAGTTATTAGTGCCTATTGAGTCATTTCATTTTAATTACTTCATCTGTGACAGGCTTCTCCCCCATTCCTGAACAAGTCAGTTTTTAACTGTGAGTTTTACACGGTCGAGTCACATTATTATGACCATCAGCTAATAGCCAGAGTATCCGAAGTGTGCAGCACGATGTCTCAATGGCCCTGAGTGGCTGTGGTGTTGTTTGTGATGAGTGTCGGGTTTCTCCATTCTATGGCCTAGATTTATCAAGTCTTGGAGAGTGATAAATTGCACGGTGATAGGAGCCGATTGGCTGGTTCTCTATCACCGTGCTATTTATCACTCTCCAAGGCTTATGGCAACCTGGAATTTGTTCATCTCTGCAATAAACCATGTTTCAATCAAAGGCGGAAATTTAACATGTTATTTATTAACATGTTAATAAAGATGCTTGAATAATTGGAACTTGTTTCAAATGTGGTCAGAACTGGCAGGTTCGATAGCATGAACTTGTGTATGGCACATGTGATTTTGGTGCTGAATAGATTCTTTGTTTGACTGCTGTGGCCAAGTTCATAGTTCACCTATCCATCATGGGGGTTTTCCCAAACCAGTTCTTAGTTACATCATCGAAAACACATCCTATTATACATATAACATTACCACCTGTTGTATATATAGCTATTACATTCTGTTTATTATTTATGAAAACGGCAAACTTTGATATAGGACCAGTACAGCTATGGACTAGCTTTCATGTACTACTAGTGCAGTACTGCCCAGTGGCCGTACTATAGTGACAGACCACTAATGAGATGATGCAGTCAAATTTTGCCTACTTTTCGGGGAGTACATCCAATACTCAGGCTCCGATTGGTAATAAGGATCGGCAGTGTATGCAGGGAGGTACTTGGGGGACTGTTGAAGATCCTCACTTGTTTTGCTTTTGGTTGCTTCAACAGGAACAGCTAATAAAATAAAAAAGTACAATAAATAAGAGGGAAATAAGAGTTTATTAATGCCTCAATGTCTGTGATTCACACCAGACCAATATTGTTATAAGAAAGTGCAATTAAACATTCTATTACTGTCACTTTAAATTAGTAAGTGTACAATACCATAGGAAATATTTCTAATTATTGGTTTGCTCAACTAATATTACAACAGACGATCAACTGTATAATAACTTTGTTGAGCTTAAATGTGTGTGTGTGTGTGTATATATATATATATATATATATATATATATATATGTATGTATTTGAATGGCTGTGGCATGTGTATCCAGCCCAAAGTGGGATAGTGAAAGCCAGTCAGAGCTTCATGGCTAAATGTTACTGGGAAGAAGCCAGGCCAGTGATCCTGAGTGTGAGAAGGCCAGGAAGTGCTTTACTCAAAGCCTGAGAGTTACCTGCAAGCAGGGCCGTAACTACGTTGGTGCCAGGTTTGCCTGGCACACAGCGCAGTCACCCTGAAGGCGCAACTGCATGCATCCTTGGCCTGAAGTCAGCAGCATTGTAAAGAGTCAAACTGACTCATTACAAGTCGCCTGTGTGTGTGTGCTGCCGCCGGACTCCAGAGAGGAGAGGAGTAGCTCCGGGCCCGGCGGCAGGGGAGGAGGAGGGAGTTGGACTCGGGAGCCGCAGCAGCGCAATGTCATTGGTGGCGGCGCAGCTGCAGCTGTCCCTCTCCTTCACGTTGGCTGGCCGCGAACGCTCGCTGGAGCAGGGAGGAAGCGATCGCAGCCAGCCAGTGTGAAGGAAAGGCACAGCTGCAGCGGCAACGCCACCAATGACATTGCGCTGCTGCGGCTCCTGAGTCCCCCTCCTTCCTCCTCCTCCCCCGAAGCTGCTCCTCTCCTCTCCGGCGGCAGCACTTGGCTTGTAATGGGTTCTGCGATCGCTTCCTGCCCCACACATAGACGTGATCACCACTAGCTCTTGGACCCTCTCAGCGGCGGCGGTAAGCAAAACTGCTGGGGCTGGGGGTATATGTGTACCTGACACTGGGGGTATATGTGTACCTGACACTGGGGGTATATGGAGTGGTATTCATGTGACCGCCGGTCAGCTGACCGATAGTCACATGACTTCCTCCTCCATCCCGACGGCTCGCTATCCCGATGGTCGGCATGCCGACCAACAGGGACTATTCCCACTCGTGGGTGTCCACGACACCCATAGAGTGGGAACAGAACCCGTGGCGACTGCAGGTCACCACCGAGCCCGCAAGGGGCTTGCTGCACTCGCCCCTCCCCGCCGGGATCCCGGCGTTGGTATGCTGCCGGGATCCCGGCGTCGGTAAGCTGACCCCGCCGGTCAGCCGTACTACACCCGGTATATGTGTATCTGGCATTGGGGGTAGATGTGCATCTGGCACTGGGGGCATATGTATACCTGGCAATGGGGGTATATGTGTATATGGCACTGGGGGCATACAGTTGGGCAAAAAAGTATTTGGACAGCCACCGATTGTGCAAGTTGACCCACTTAAAAAGATGAGAGAGGTCTGTAATTTCCATCATAGGTACACTTCAACTGTGAGAGATAGAATCTGAAAAAAAACCAAGGAAATCACATTGTATGATTTTTAAACAATTTATTTGTATATTCTTGCAGAAAATAAATATTTGGACAATCAAAAAGTTTAACTCAATACTTTGTAATATAACCTCGGTTGGCAATTACAGAGGTCAAATGTTTCCTGTAGTTCTTGACCATGTTTGCACACACTGTAGTAGGTATTTTGGCCCACTCTTCCATGCAGATCTTCTCTAGATCTATCATGTTTAGGGGCTGTCGCCGGGCAACACAGACTTTCAACTCCCTCCACAGATTTTCTATTGGGTTGAGGTCTGGAGACTGGCTAGGCCGCTCCAGGACCTTGAAATGCTTCTTACGGAGCCACTCCTTAGTTGCCCAGGTGGTATGTTTGGGGTCATTGTCATGCTGGAAGACCCAGCCACCTTCCATCTTCAATGCTCTTACTGAGGGAAGGAGGTTTTTGCCCAAAATCTCACGATACATGGCCCCATTCGTTCTCTCCTTAATACGGATCAGTCGTCCTGTCCCCTTTGCAGAAAAGCAGCCCCAAAGCTTCACAGTGGGTATGGTGTTCTTGTGATGCTATTCATCATTCTTCTCCCTCCAAACACGGCGAGTGGAGTTTATACCAATCTGACCACGTTACATTCTTCCAATCCTCCTCTGGATCATCCATATGGTCACTGGCAAATTTTAGACGGGCCTGGACATGTGCTGGCTTAAGCAGGGAGACCTTTCGGGCGCTGCAGGATTTCAATCCATGATGACGTAGAGTGTTACTAATGGTAACCATTGTGACTGTGGTCCCAGCTCTCTTGAGGTCATTGACCAGGTCCCCCGTGTAGTTCTGTGCTGATTCCTTACCGTTCTTAAGATCATTGATACCCCACGAGGTGAGATCTTGCATGGAGCCCCAGGTCGAGGGAGATTGTCAGTCCATTTTTTAATAATTGTGCCAACAGTTGATCTCTTCTAACCAAGCTGCTTGCCTATTGTCGGGTAGCTCATCCCAGCCTTGTGCAGCTCTACAGTTTTGTCCCTGGTGTCCTTAGACAGCTCTCTGGTCTTGGCCATGGTGGAGAGGTAGCAGTCTGACTGTTTGAGGGTGTGGACAGGTGTCTTTTATACAGATAACCAGTTCAAACAGTTGCTATTAATACAGGTAACAAGTGGAGGATAGAAGAGCTTTTTAAAGAAGTAACAGGTCTGTGAGAGCCAGAAATCTTGCTGCTTGATAGGTGTCCAAATATTTATTTTCCACAAGAATATACAAGTAATTTGTTTAAAAATCATACAATGTGATTTCCTGTTTGGTTTTTTCAGATTCTGTCTCTCACAATTGAAGTGTACCTGTGATGAAAATTACAGACCTCTCTCATCTTTTTAAGTGGGTCATCTTGCACAATCGGTGGCTGTCCAAATACTTTTTTACCCCACTGTATGTGTACCTGGCACTGTGGGTATATGTGTACCTGGCACTGGGGGCATATGGGCATATGTGTATCCGGCACTGGGGGCATATGTTTTCCTGGCACTGGGGGTATATGTGTTCCTGGCACTGTGGGGCATATGTGTACCTGGCACTGGGGGCATATGTGTACCTGGCACTGGGGGCATATGTGTACGTGGCACTGGGGGCATATGTGTATCTGGAACTGGGGGCATATGGGCATATGTGAATCTGGCACTAGGGGCATATGTGTACCTGGCACTGGGGATATATGTGTACCTGGCGTTGGGGGCATATGTGTACCTGGCACGGGGGGTATATGTATCTGGCACTGCACACAACTCATATGCCATAATGTGTAAAAGGGGACTCTACCTGCCGTAATGTGTAATATGGGCTCTACCTGGTATAGTGGCGCTACTGTGTGGCGTAATTTGAATCATGGAGACTACTGTGCATTGGCATTACTATTCATTGGTATTTTCTGTGAATTGGTATTATTTGGTGGCCATACCCCTTCCCCTTGAAGCCACGCCCCTATATTTTTGGCGCACACTGGCCCTATTTTAAATAAGGAAAGGGGGAAGGGGAGGTAGCCGATGACGTTTCTTGCACACAGCGCTAAAATGTCTAGTAACGGCACTGCCTGCAAGGAAGCAGGCCAGACCATGAGACTGTATATGTAAGCAGCTGTGTAAGCCAAGCCAAGCCAGGCTGAGGCCTGTGATATACCTGTGAGAGACATGACTGGTAAGACTTTTCAGACTTTATTTGCAGACTAGCAGCCACAGGATAATCAGGGGCTAAGAAGTGAGCCAGTACCCTGATGAGGGGGTAGGTGTACAATATATTATTTTGTTTCATTTGTGCTGCCTGCAAAGCACCAGTTAATTTGTTTACCTGAAAAGCTGTGTTTGGATCCTGATCAAGCACCTAGACACTGCACAAACATTATATATATATATAACAAAATTACTATGATGAAACATGCATGTAATGCAGATGTCACATATCTGTATAGAGGATAAATATGTCCAGTATACATCTGTGCAGAGACATGTATAATGCAAGCACATATGTACATATATATACAGTATGTGTGTGGATTCCAGTCATGGCTGAGGAAGTGATCTGGATTTGCACAGATCAGCACATCTGTAAGTAAGTGGCTGGACAACAGCCATGATTTCCCACAGAGAAAAGGAATAAAGCTCTTACTTACACCACACAGCCAGCCCGGCAGAGACAAGGGAGAGATGGAAGAGAAAAGACACAGCAACACAACTTTTACACATCTTTGTTAATGATCATGATTATGCCTTTAATTCATTACAACTACTTTACTTCAGACCACTCTGTTCATGTCACACAGACAAAAGAGACCCATAGCGCTATGTTTAATTCTAACAACACATCATCTAGGAATCCAAGCAAGCAGCACTAAACCATTTCACACTGCAAGGCATGTTACACATTGCACAGGCTTAGCAGGAATTTCCTGCAGCGTCCTTCTGCATATGATTTTCCTACTGAGGGAGACTATTGTAAGTATGTATACAGCTGGGATCTAAGCCCTTAGAATGCCACCTTGATAACATCTCTAGTGCTTACCGGTTGTCAGAGATGGCCACACTGGCAAAAAGGACCACTTGATAACCCATTTCACATAATCCATGTGTCACCAAAGGTCATTTCCCAACCTTTAAATGTCAGACCTGCCCTTTATACAGCAGTATGCACAAGGGACAGGGGCACGACCACTCCACTGTCTCTGGAATCAAATCACTGTTCAATCTGCTGCCAGACCAGGACCACCGCCTTTCTTAAGTCACATGGTTTATTTATTGCTTACTTTAGTCTCATTTATTTCTTATATGTATCATAAGAGTAAGGGAGAACAAGGACTGTTTTTATTATGTACTGTATATTATTTTTGTATGTTTGAATATTTTAGTTACGTCAGCTGAAGAGCACCTAGATATATCCCTTTCCTGCAGAAGTGAAAACAGATGGTCTGATGATAAGTGTAAGACCCCATCACTGGGACATCAGAGGTGGTGGACAATACAAAACCTATGTGGGAAAGTAGAAGCAATCCACCTACCGTAAACCAGCTACCGTCTCTGTAAAAGCATCCTCTCCGCTACTTTATCTCACTTAAATATTTACATTCCTCACTTCAATGCAAGCGTAGGTGTACTCTTGCACCTAATCAGCATTTATGAAGGAAAATCCTTCATCCAGGGAACACTTGGGAAACAGTAACCACATGACATCACAGAAGAGTATGTGTGCTGCAGTTCTGTACATTTATGGCTCTTAGAGCTTTATTTACAAAGCTTTTGTAAGCTGCTGCTTCCCAGTGGGTTGGAGGTGAAAATTTAGCATGGCACTTGCAGTCAGTGTAATGCACGCTGGCTGTACACTGACTGTGAGTGCCGTATCAGACTGTGTGATTGCTCTTTATAAATAACAAGTCTTTGTTTCCTTAAGCACTGTCTAGGCAGTCTCATGTTGCTGTGACTTGTCGCCCCCTGGTTTACTTTAGGTGGAACGCGGCATAAAGTTATAGACAGATGCTTTTCTTACAGGCTCTATGGTTTAGTACTGCTTATATGTATTTACCTATCATCCACAAATATATATTCAGGCACTATTCTAATAAGGTATGCACAGCAAAGCATCAGGTTCTTATTTATACAACACATTGCATGATTACTAACTGGAACCCCGGACTATTGGTATATGTTGATCTAATCCATTGTGTAGTAATGAAATATACTTTAGGTGTTTAACAAGCAGCTCTTTCAATATGTACACCAAACTTCTCACATAACCAAAACATGCATTGTATAAACATCCCATGTTAACCGTGCATAATGTGCTGCTTGTATGGTACAGCATACATGCATCACTGACAGCTGAGTATATAACACATCAGTCACTATGCATTGGAGAGCATACAGCACATCAAGGTGTAGCATGCAACTGGGATTTAACAGTACCATGCCGCTTATAGATGGGAGGTTTCCGGTAAATGTTACTCTCTGCAACAGCTGTGAGGAGAAAGGGAAAGGAAAGCAGAAAGAGGGAGGAAAAAGACAGGAGGAAAAGTGAAAGAGGAAGTGTACAGAGCAGAGGGGAGGTACAGGAGACAACAATCACAAGAGACAGAGGCGTGACATGAGAACATTGAGAAGCAGAGATGAGTGAGAGGGAAAACAGAAGTGAGAGGTAAGAGAACAAGAACAAGGAATAGTGCTGCATAATCTGCTGCTATGTGACCAGCCATTAAGCCTAGGGACAAGTTACACAGTGGAAGTGTGGCTGTGCTACTGCAAATGTAGTAGTAGGAGGGCCGAAGGACGTGGCACTGGGAAACTGCCAGCACACAGGACAATGAATTTCATATCTGGTTCTATTTGTTGAGTTACAATATTTGTATTGTCTGCCTATGGCAGTGTAGTTCATCAGACCCCAAAACCAAGATGATATTATATATTCTTCCTGGAAACTGTGCTATGTATGTTTACTGTCGCAGTCTATGCTTCTCTACATAACGTTACTACTGACTCACAACTCTTTTATGTTGCATACATCTGCATGCACCATTTTGCTGGCTCTGTCATACAGCTTTGAAATCACTGGGATATGAGCTAATGTCTCTGCGTTGTAGGGAATAAGCTTGTGATGTCAGCTCTGCAGGGAAGGAGCTATGCACCTGTATTACTGAGCGTTCCAGAGAGTTGCCCCCACCTCTGAGGTAAGAGGAACTGTTCTACTGCCTGCTGTCATATTTCTTAACTTGGCTATCTCTTTATTTTCAGAAGGACCTTGTGCTTTCCTACCTGGTATGTGGAAATGTCGAGGAGCTTGGTAAAGAGTCGGTGTAGAGCACCGTACATCTACCTGACTATAGTAAGGGGAGTTACGCCCACTCTCTGTGCCTGGAATACGTGTGGTGAATATGCATTGGAAGTCAGTAAAAATGGATATGTGTCAAAATGTATCAGGAGATAGATGAAACAAAGCAAGAGGGAAGAGGATACAAAGCGAGAAATAAGAGAAAGAAAAAGACAAAGCAGAAATAGTGAGGTGCTAAGATTCAGTGGCACATCACACTCAAGACGGGGCGGTTCTGCTGACTCCATCTTGGGGCAGTGCAGGAGGAAGCCTGAGTAACTATGTTATAAGGTCATTATGCAGGAACCTGTATAACTGTTTCATACATTACCTAATAATGAAATTGGATTTATCCTGGAGTTTTGATTCATTTTAAGAGCTAATAAATCTAAAACACAAGTTGACACAGTAGGACACGAGTAAGTGTAAGCTTCTCATGATATGGTACATTTTAAGGTGTGAGTCAAACACCATAAAACCATGATTTCACATTGTAGAATATACAGAGATTGTCATGGTTGGTTGTGGGCCAGTCAGACTGCCCTGAGCTAAAATGTGAAGACTATAGTACACGATAGAAAGCCTCCATAAGTCGATTTTAATGGTTTCCAACATACTGTAATATCCAATTCTTGGCCAGTTCCTGAAACAGGGACATATGTTTGGGAAAATGACTATGCCCTTCCAGGGGAGTGTCTTTAGGGCCCTGGTCCCGCTGACTCTGTGTGAAGGACCCCAGACATATAGAAGAACCAGTGGTTATTGGAAACTTTCCAGGACTGACTTCTCGGGGGAATGTCATCACACAGAGGTTCATGATTTAGCAAGCTTCCTATGACTATTAATCATGCAGTTCTCATTATTCCTAAAGTGCTACATAATTTGATGATGCTATATAAACAAATAAATATTAATATTAATTGTGCCAAGGTAGGGACAATGGAAAGCGTTTAGCATCCCAATGGACGGGAGGCCAGTTTTCATGTGACCGACGCTAAAATCCCGACACCACTCAGGAGACCGGAGCCGGAAAACAGTCAGCCGACATTCCAAAGGTAAGTATTGGGGTAACTGTTTGGGATAGGCCTTGGGGGCTTAGGGTTAGGCACTAGGGAAGTTAGGTTTAGGCACTCAGGGGAAGGGGAGGGGGGAGTTTTGCCCTAGACGCCACCCCTGGAGGATTAGCCCTAGCCACCACACCCAGAGGGTTAGGTTTAGGGAGGTGGGGGGGATTTGTAAAAATATTCATCCCCTCTGACGGCAGGATCTTCAATGTTGGGGTGGCGGTGTCTGTCATGTGACTGCCTGCATCCTGACGATCGGTGTATCATACCAAACATGGGACAATACCAAGCAGTCATAGTCCTGCACAGGAGAGCGGTGTCCCAAGAGCATCCCATTGCTAGATGGCAGGCATTTAACTTTGCTATCCAACTGGGTCTTTCATGATATCGTGTTTTAGTTTATGTGGTTATTTAACTCCGGAATCGACAAATCCCTGGGGGCCAGGTCGCCCCTAGATTTTGCTACCTGGCTACCAGATTATGCAGGGAGGGAGTGAGGAAGCAGATCTTCATCAACCCCAGTGGAGATTTGTGGGCGTGCCTGTATTGAGGCGGCCATTTCATGCACAGGAGTGCATGTGCTGAATGTCCAACCCGGCCTGCACTGACTCCTACTGTCCATCCTGGCCTGGCCTGTCTGCTGTCTCCACACTCTGGCTGCATAGGGGATACCTCCTCATTTGTGTGACCGTGGGGGTTGGTTGGCCGTGAGGGTTCGCTGTCCATTAATGTTGGGGAAGGGTGTTAGGCGATGGCTGTTTGGGGAGAAACTACACAGCATTGTGGCTGCAAAGGGCTGGTTTGCCTCGGGGTTCCAGCTCAGCTATTTGACCATGAGGGAGTTGATAACGCAAGTTTCAGTTACTTTTTTTTGGGGGGGGGGGGGGGTTGGGGATGGTGGTCTGGCTCCTACACTTTCATCCTGGCTCCTAGATTTTAGAATAATTTGTCAAGCCCTGATTTAACTACAGATGACCACAAATTTCAGTAGATCTGAGCGCCCTCTAGTGTTGAAACAGATGGCCATTCAGTTTACCAGTCAGTTGGATGAAGTTTAGAGAGAGATCCAACAACAGTTATTCTAGATCATGAAATCCTGAGCAAGTAATCCCCACAGTCTGGAGAGGACAGTATATGGAGAGGTAATGACTTACCTGACATGTAGTAATGCTGCGGGGAGCGAGGCATGGTAAGGGAGAGATCTCTATGGCTGTAAAGAGGAGAATCAATATATCCTGGACTTGATGATCTTCTTTGTCGCAAATCCATTCCTTCATAGATATCCTATGGAAAGCAGGAAATACTTAGCACCAGTTTGGTAATAATGGGAAGATATGCTAAACAGGGTGGTAGGATATTACATTCAACAGCTAGAGACCATATTTTTCACATAGACGTCACTGTCCTCTGGTGGTAGTGAGCAGCAGAGACCGGTAAACAATGGCCCATCTCTTCTAATAAATGACATAGAACCAGCAGCGCCTACTCAAGTCCATGGCTCCCACAAATACAGCGCTAATACATATAATTTACAATAAGAGATGTTATTTTCTGTATTCAGCAGTTGTTGCACTACAGCTCCTAAATTGCTTCAACAACTAATCCAAAGCTGACTGGCAAAGCATTCTGGGAACTGTAGTTCACCAACCGGAGGAGAGCAGGAGATTATCCAAGCCCCCTGTATGGTAAAGACATTGATAGAGAGAGTGACAAATTGCAGGGATTATGTTGTCTGTGACAGGCAGCAGCAGGCAATGTAGTAATGATGTTATACCTCCCCATAGCTGTATCTCTCCAGCATCTCATCCGACGTGTATCTGCTATACGGCTGGTAAGATATAAGGTCAGGACGCTGCACTGCGTAGATTGCTTTAATCTTAGGGAGAGCAGCTAAATCCTTGTAATTTAGAATCTCATTGTTTACTTTAGCCTGAGGGAGAAAGGAGGAAGAGAAGGGAAAAAGACAGGTGACAAGAGCCCATATTTCTAGAGCGGATCATCCTCACAGCATCTTATGGCCCATGTCCTACAATAAGACATAGAGATGCTCTGTGGAAGGTCATCTTGCTAAATATGGCTGAAAGGGTTAACAATATGCAACAGACATAAGCCAAGGAAACATGCAGAAGGAGATAGGATTCCTATTGGAGTTTATCTAACATCACTATCTGGATAATACACGTTAGGGGATCTTTGGTGATTACTGCTGCGGAATATAATGGGGAGACATTTTATTAAGGGACAAAAAAACAACCGGTTTTTAATTCAGGAAAAAAAATGCCCCTACAAATCTCACAGCAAAATTCACAGAAATTCTGCAATTTTGGAGCGAACTACATTTCCCCACTGCCTTTTCCAGGTTATCCTACAGCCCTACATAAGAGATGTCTACCTGCTATAGTTATATATCCTCCACTTCTACTGAACAGGTACTCAAAGATAAAGTATTAAGAATGCAGGTTAAATACAGATTAATATGAAAATAAACACATTAAACAGGAAACACTACATCTGTCATTGAAAAACTACATTAAGTTATACTGGTTGACACCTTTCTACAAATATATCTAGAACTTCAAGATGTTATTGTCACTTACACATATAACACGGTTGGGGGAGCCAATGCTAGATCCTGGAGGGGAGATTGAGGTTTCAGAAGCTCTTCTGTACTGTGAACACAAAAAAGGAGGACATACTGTAACAAAAAAACATCCAAGCCAGTACACCTATTCACTGAGCCTAAATGTGGTCCGATTATGCTAATTTATGTTAGTACCAATGGTCTACAATACAGGTATTCAATGAAGTATGTTGCCAAATTGTCAATTTAAGCTCCCCCAGATTCATATGTCATAGGTAAAACATACAGGGGGTATGTAATTTGTAATCTCTGAGCTATAGATTTGGCCCACCTGCCTATACAATTACGCCCGTTTTCGCCTGTTTTTAAAACATTTTTCGCCAAATCCGTTTCTCCTTTTTTTGTGTGAAATTGTGCATTGGCGAAAAATGACTTAATAGCTACAAAAACGGCACACATTATCGCAGGTGAGAAAACATGTGGATTTGCTGATCCACATATTTTTAGCTCCTGCTGAATTTTTCGACTAGGTGAAAAAACGGCCCTGCTATTGAATAGGGCGAATCCCCATTCGCCCTAAAAACAGCGAAAAGTTCATTTTTTTCTCCTAGGTGTAAAAAAACTAACCTAATTGCACCCCCCCCCCCCCCCCCACAGGCCATTAAATGGGTGCATAACCTTCTTTTCTGTTCATAGAGTCACAATGGAAGATTATACTCATTTGTATACACAATAATGAAAAGTATTCTTGCTTTAAAATATAATGTATTAAAAAGTACTTTTAGGAAAAGAGAAGGTCTTTGCAGCTATGCCTATGGGTCAGTATATAAGCGTGTACACTTTTGCGAAGGGGGGATAGTCATGACACATATGGGTATATTCAATTAGGGTTGAAAGCTGCCGTCTGTCAAAAAGACAGCAGTTTTCGACTTTTTAAAGTCGAATCGTGATTCGACCTATTCAATCCCAGCATTTTTTGATTTGACAAGTCGGGGAATTCCACTTGTCGAATAGGACGTGAATCGGTGGTATAGCTGCCGATTCACGTACTTTTGAGGGAAATCCTGTCGAATTTGGCCCCGTTTCTGACCATCTCAGTCCGACATAAAAAAATGTCGGACTGAGATTAGGGACCTTAGTGGAGGTGTGGGGGGAGAGTCGCGGGGAGACGGTGGAGAGCAGTGCGCAGCCAGACCCCACGGCGGGCAGTGCTGGAGACTGGGGGAGAGCAGCGCCGGAGACGGGAGAGCCGCGGGCAGACAGATCCCCCGGCAGGCAGTGCTGGAAATGAAGGGAGAGCAGCGCCGGAGACGGGGGAGCCGCGGGCAGCCATACCCCCGGCGGGCAGTGCTGGAGACGGGGGGAGAGTAGCACCGGAGATGGGGAGCCGTGGGCAGACGGGGTGAGCAGCGCTGGAGGATGTCACAGCCGCCGCTCACAGCAGCGTCCACCCGGCTCCAGCAAGCGAGACCTCGCTTGCTGGAGCCGGGTGGACGCTGCCATGAACGGCGGCTGTGATGCGGGGACGGGGAGCGGAGGGACGTGAGGCAGAGAGACGGGGGGAGACGGGGGAGAGATGCCGGCAGACTGGGGAGAGCAGCGCTACAGCAGCAGCTATATAGCCACTGCTGTAGCGCTGCTCTCCCCAGTCTGTCCGCGGCTCTCCCCCATCTAGCTCCTGCATCTCAATTCAACTTTTTTAAAAGTCGAATTGAGATGACATTGAATAGCCCAAGTCGGATCCATTCCGACAAGTGAATGTCGGAATGGATCCGACTTCAATTGAATATACCCTATGGAGCCTAATGCGCAGTAGACCACAAGATGCTCCCGCACTGCATGCACAGAAATAAATGTGTATATTCGCCCGGTTGCAGTGTTGTACTAATGTTGCAGTGCATATGTCCCAATCTCTATGTCATCATCACCAAGGTACATTTTCACCATCCCATCCTTGGTGTAAGTCTGGAAACAGGCAGATTTACTTTAATGTCCAACACTGCATAGCCCGTAGCTGTATCAACACTTTGTGTATGTGAGAAAGTCATGCCACAGTTCAAATACGCCTCTTCAGATGCAAGCCGAGATGCAAATGAAAGGTGTATGACTGCATCACCCGTACTTGTGTAAGCCCAGCATTTGTGGTGCAAAAAACACAATCGATACACTCTGCAAACGTATATGTGAGGTTCATGTAAAAATATAAAGGGGATAAAAATGGTTGTGAAGTGAAGTCAGATTTTTTTCCCTGTAATGAGCAAATAAAAAGAAATATTAAACTCAATATGCTAGTAATAGAGATGTCAGTTTGCTCCCTCCTCCAGCAAACATTCACTTGGGGTAGACTACAAAATAAAAATTTTTTAATATATATATATATTTATTCCTGGTGCAACAAAGGCACGAGAACATTAGAAGAAAAGCGGATGTAAAAGGGATCACAGAAGTATAGTCCACTCACTTTTAGCTTCCTCTCTGCACGGGCTGCCTGTTTGCAGATTGGATGCCACACTTCAGAGCCTGGAGAAAACAGAAATTGCTACTTAACAGGAATAATGCCACATAATTCTAGCAATCTGTTAGAAGGGAAGAACACAGGAAGAGAAATGACAGTAGACGAGACGGAGTGGAACCTAGAATCAGGCATCGCTCGCCGTACTCCTGTCAGCCTGCACTATTGAGAACACATTTCCATAGCTCACTGGCAGTTAATGGGATATTCGGAACACACAGCAGAATCTGAAGGTCACCTTCAGCATGACAATGGCTCTCTTGGGAATCCTTGATAATAGCTCTGTCTGAATTCTTTGTTCTGCTGGCACTCAAGCCATGACGGGGATTTTGTAAAGAGCTATGATGGTATACGGTGCACTGCAACCATGATATACCAAGCTGTGACACAGTTACAGTATGTTTTCCCAATGTGAACAGAGAGATAGTCTCGTATATTGCTGCACCCAGCAGCTGGGTCCAGGAGGGTGCAGGGAATGTGGCCAGAGGTGAACAACCCACGCAAGCATATGCGGAATCCACACTAATAAGCAGATTTACAGACTGCAGTCTAGAGCGCAAAGACACATGTGATTTAGGAAATTAGCTCATAATTTCTTTTTTTAATGCTGTATTGTCAGCAGATACTTTACTGAAATAAATTGATGGCCTCAAAAATGAAATAAGTTAATTAACAAATTAGCTTTTTTTTTTTAAATAAATGCCCATCTTCCAGATGGACAGACAGTAAATGGGAAAAAAAAGAACCTTTAACCATTTTGCTTGTTAAAATAAATCTTTTTTTTTTTGGGCAGTGCACTAAAGGGTAGATAGTAGCACAGTGCAGGTACAGTGCAGGCCAGGAGAGGGCACCAAAGACACCTTTTGCAATGAGTGACCGAGCTAGAAAATGATCAGCGATGATGTAACGTTAAGCACCTTACTGACTACAAGATATATTAAGCAAATACATGCATCGGCTTCTATAAATTTCTAGTTATATAATCTGTCGTGCATTCTTACATTGTTTTATTGGACACGTGAAGGCTTAAAATAAAAAATCTGTGCAGTGTTTCCTGAACATTGTGTATGTACCAGCTCAGGGACCAGCAATGATCAGCCTAGCAACAGTAACTGAGAGATTGTGAGGCAGAGATAATCTTTGCCGTGGTCCCAAAGAGTAGTGGAGAGACCAGCAATATGAATCGGTGTTCTAAGCAGGATAGACAGTATGCAATGGGACGCGGAGCAGGAGATTACATCCTGACAGCATTACAGCGAGCCACATCTCCTACCTGTCAGGTACATTTCCTCTCCTTCTGAGAACATCTGCTGGCAGCGCACACAGCGGGCACATGTCGGGTGATAATGCTTGCCGCCTGCCTGAAGAAACAAGATACTTTATCAGTGTCTCCTATTTCAAGTGTTTTTTCCCTTTGCTATGTAGTTTAATAAATTGTTAGACTAGCTGAAAAATAGGTCATGTACTTAAATACAATCATATTATAAGACCACAGTTCTCTACAATTTGTATTACTTAGTATACAAACACATATTGCTCATTGGTTTTAAAAACAAAATTCCACAAAAACCTGTTCAATTGACTACTGAAGAAGGAAGCATGTCTCTCTCAGATTTGTCCAGCAAATCTGGGCTATTTATACTCTCCTACTTATCACAATGGGCCTAATTCAGACTTGATCGTAGCCGTGCAGGCTACGATCAGTTACTCAGACATGCGGGGGACGCCCAACACAGGGCTAGTCTGCCCCGCATGTCTGGCTCTGCCCTGCCGCACAAGTACAAAAGCATCGCACAGCGGCGATGCTTTAGTACTTGACGAGTAGCTCCCTACCAGCACAGCTCCTGGCGCTGGCAGGGAGCTACTCGTCGCTGTCCGGGTCACAGCGGCTGCGTGTGACATCACGCAGCCGCCATGGCCTGCCCCCCGTACGGTCAGGGCATGCTTGCGTTGCCCGGGCCACGCCCCTAAAACGGCGGCCAAACGCAGCGATCAGGTCTGAATTAGGCCCAATGAGAGCCTAAATAAAGCAAAATGAAAATGAAGGAATAAAATGAATAAAAATAAACAACCAGGCAGACTGATAATAACACAGAGCCTAAGCAGGCTGTCAACCGCTCTCCATGTGGTTCTCAGACTATTCTGCTCTGGGCCCCCCTCTGACACAATGAGGCACCACAGAAAAGGCATCACGTCATCAGCTAATTAGCAAAATTAGTATATGCCCTTACATTGAATCCAATATCCCCACGTACACATGGGTCCTCACTCATCTTACCCGTGGCTTCTAATAGTTGCGGATCTATTGCCGCGATTACAGTACCCACAAATGTGCGCAGACAATGTGCATGCACCTGTGATTTATAGGATCGCATTGTGCATACTATCCAGCGAAAAGGTTACACGCGGGTATAGCTAATCGCTATGCATGCGCCCCGTTCATGGGTAAGATGACCGTAGACACATCTGTAACCCTGACATGGCATCTGACATCCACGCATACTTCTTACATGGCATCTGACATCCGCACATACCCTTTCCTATACATAGCATCAAACATCCCCTCCTACCCCTTACATATTATCAGCTATTCCCACATACCCTTGGCATGCCATCAGACATCCCTGCATACCCCTGACATGACATCAAACATCTCCAAATACCCTGACATGGCATCAGACATCCCCAAATACCCTGACATGGCATCAGACATCCTTACATACCCATGACATAGCATCAGACATCCCCAAATACCCCTGACATGGCATCATACATCCCCAAATACCCACGACATAGCATCAGACATCCCCAAATACCCCTGACATGGCATCAGACATCCTCACATACCCCTGGCCTG
Organism: Pseudophryne corroboree; assembly: GCF_028390025.1. NCBI lineage: Eukaryota > Metazoa > Chordata > Amphibia > Anura > Myobatrachidae > Pseudophryne > Pseudophryne corroboree. The sequence continues at coordinate 619,600,223 of NC_086449.1, read as the reverse complement.
GCATCAGGCATCCTCACATACCCCTGACATGGCATCAGATATCCCTAAATACCCATGACATGGCATCAGAGTGTGTACTACGTGATACTGATGGTTGGGATCCCGGCACCCAGCAGACCGGAATGCCGGCAGCAGGGCGAGCGCAAAAGAGCCCCTTGTGGGCTAACTGGGAGCGCCACGGTGCGGGCACGGTGGTACGCTACGAGTGCCATGCTATTTATTTTCCCTCCAGGGATGTCGTGGACACCGCAAGAGAGAGAATAGTTGTCGGTATGGCAGCTGTCGGGATCCCGGCGCCGGTATGCTGAGCGCCAGGATCCCGACAGCCGGCATATCAAATTCCTCCCGGCATCAGACATCCCCACATGCCCCTGACATGGCATCAGACATCCCCACATAACCCTGACCGGTCATCCAACATACCCACATACCCATGACATGGCATCAGTCATCCCCACATAACCCTGACATGGCATCAGACATCCCCACATACCCCTGACCTGGCATCAGTCATCCCCACATAACCCTGACATGACATCAGACATACCCACATACCCCTGACCTGGCATTAGACATCCCCAAATACCCCTGAAATGGCATCAGACATCCCCACATACCCCTGACATGGCATCAGACATCCCCACATAACCCTGACCGGTCATCCAACATACCCACATACCCATGACATGGCATCAGTCATCCCCACATAACCCTGACATGGCATCAGACATCCCCACATACCCCTGACCTGGCATCACACATCCACACATACCCCTGACATGACATCAGACATACCCACATACCCCTGACCTGGCATTAGACATCCCCAAATACCCCTGAAATGGCATCAGACATCCCCACATACCCCTGACATGGCATCAGACATCCCCACATACCCCTGACATGGCATCACACATCCACACATACCCCTGACATGACATCAGACATACCTACATACCCCTGACCTGGCATTAGACATCCCCAAATACCCCTGAAATGGCATCAGACATCCCCACATACCCCTGACATGGCATCAGACATCCCCACATAACCCTGACATGGCATCACACATCCACACATACCCCTGACATGACATCAGACATACCCACATACCCCTGACCTGGCATTAGACATCCCCACATACCCCTGAAATGGCATCAGACATCCCCACATACCCCTGACATGGCATCAGACATCCCCACATACCCCTGACATGGCATCAGACATCCCCACATATCCCTGACATGACATCAGACATACCCATATACCCCTGACATGGCATCAGACATCCCCACATACCCCTGACATGGCATCAGACATCCCCACATACCCCTGACATGGCATCAGACATCCCCACATACCCCTGACATGGCATCAGACATCCCCATATAACCCTGACATGGCATCAGACATCCCCACATAACCCTGACATGGCATTAGACATCCCCACATACCCCTGACCTGGCATCAGACATCCCCACATAGCCCTGACATGGCATCAGATATCCCCACATACCCCTGACATGGCATCAGACATCCCCACATAACCCTGACATGGCATCAGACATCCCCACATACCCCTGACATGGCATCAGACATCACCATATACCCCGGACATGGCATCAGACATCCCCACATAACCCTGACATGGCATTAGACATCCCCACATACCCCTGACCTGGCATCAGACATCCCCACATACCCCTGACATGGCATCAGATATCCCCACATACCCCTGACATGGCATCAGACATCCCCACATAACCCTGACATGGCATCAGACATCCCCACATACCCCTGACATGGCATCAGACATCCCCACATACCCCTGACATGGCATCAGACATCCCCACATACCCCTGACATGGCATCAGACATCCCCACATACCCCTGACATGGCATCAGACATCCCCACATACCCCTGACATGGCATCAGACATCCCCACATAACCCTGACATGGCATCAGACATACTCGAAACACTTAACATTGTATCAAACATCCTGTCATACCCCTTATCCTTATATGGAAACAGACATCCCCACATACCACTGAAATAACATCTGACATCAGCATGCATCTCTCCCACTCGGGAATCAGATTTAATAAGTCATAACTGCGCCTCATCACAGGGTGGTTATGACCCACACTGGAGTTGCAACACGCATGTTGCAGTAGACCAAAATCATATTTCACTGAATCATGGCCATTTGGTATAATTCAGTAGAATTTACATTTTGAACATTTTGTGGTGTGTACATGATCTGTGCGTCAATTCTGCCAAATCGTTCATTTAAAACAGGGGTGGGGAACCTTTTTTTATACCAAGGGCCATTTGGATATTTATAAAATCCTTCGGGGGCCATACAAAAATTATCAACTTAAAAATGAGCCTGCCCCCAGTAGATATGCCCCCAGTCAGTAGTTATGCACCCAGTAAATATACCCCCAGTCAGTTGTTATGCCCCAATAGATATGCCCCCAGTCACTTGTTATGCCCCATTAGATATGCCCCGTCACTTGTTATGCCCCATTAGATATGCCACCAGTCAGTTGTTATGCCCCATTATATATGTCCCCAGTAAGTATGGCCCCAGACACTTGTTATGCCCCATTAGATATGCCCTGTCACTTGTTATGCCCTATTAGATATGCCACCAGTCACTTGTTATGACCCATTAGATATGCCCCCTAGTAGCGACGCTATCACACACACATTAACAGAAAAAAAAAACACAATACTCACCAGCCCCGCTCCTGCTTCCGGACCGTTGCCCTCCGCCTGGCCGCTCGCTCCTCAGAACTATGGGAGAGAAGTCATGACATCTCTCCCATAACACCGCACAGCAGCACACGCACACTGCCAAAACCAGAAGCCGGAGCTCAGGAGAGAGCTCCGGCCTCCAATTGCTACTGAGGGTAAGAAGCCAGGCGCCCACTAGTAACAAAATCTCAGCGGGCGCCTGGCTAGGTGAGCCTGGCCGGGCCGTATCAAGTGGCTCTGTGGGCCTTATACGGCCCTCGGGCCTGAGGTTCCCCACCCCTGATTTAAAACAACATTACTGATGATCTTGTGAACATACTGTATAATCATTCAGGCCAAAAAAATTCAGTAGTGTGTACACTGGAAATTGGATGATATCAAGATCATTTCATTTCATAGAATTTTTTTTTTTTTTAACAACTTAATAACTAAAAACAAAACAAAACACCTTAATAGTACTTAGTTGTTATATAACGGGTTAAGTTGGGGCATGGCATGTTAGTAAAAGTTTATGTAGCTGTAACTGATGTGATTTGTTATCATCTGTCTGGGAACCATATCAACTGGCTCCAAGACCAAGAGACAGGTGGTCAAATAACTAAAGAGTATTACCTCACAAGTACTAAGCACCTAATAATTTTACAGGAGGCTCACTGAAGGCAAAGGTGTAGCTTTACTATGTGAGGATTATGACCTTGGCTTCGGGAATGTTTTCATGACAGCACACAGTACATATGTGCATAAAAGCAGCTACATGAACCTGAAACAGAAACATTTTGATGTACAGAATGAGAGCTTTGCTCATAAGTACTTTGGCTATCGCATTCACCCCTGTGCCTTGTATGACTTTCAGGGAAAGTCACCTGAGTCAAGGTCGCAGTGGCAATCTGCCTTGAGGTACTGAAGAGCTAAAGTGCTTTTTCCACACCATTGGTTCAGTACTAGTCAGACAGATCTCACTGAGTAGAGCTGGGAAGCTTGTGTCGTGGAAAGAATACTGATAGAGAACAAGGAGAAAAACTGAACAGACATCACAACAGAACATGGCAATATAGGTCCAGCTCAACACAGTAATAGTCATTTATTAAAGTGTCCAAATGCGCCACCTGCTTTACAGATGTTATATGTGCCTGTCTCCTTGACTATTCTGCAATACAGGTACACCACCTGATGGTCCGGCCCCTTTTTTAATCCAAACACATCACCATCAATGATACCACCGATAATCTGCCAAAACCGATAATACGGCAAGTGCTGGAACCAAGGGTCTTGGATTATTGGTGGTGTACCTGGACATACATGTAACAGTTGAAAATTGAGGCATCTATGAAGGTTCAAAATCTTGCATCATCTAATGAGAAAGGCGAGTAATTTGGGGTGTTCACTGGTACATGTGGGCTCAATTATATGGTGTGAATAGTTATTGGAGATTCATGTGGTGGACACAGCATCTCTAGGATTATTCCCTGTCTAATTCCATGTTTTCTGCATTTGAACTGAATAGAACACACGTGAGATGCAGTTAAATATGCTGTCAATGGCAGGGTTCCACCACCGGTGAATATTAGTTAATTGTGGACCATTATTCAGAAGGCATGACATACACGATCTACAGAATACATCAGAGAGCTCGTGGAGTTCATGCCCCGTCCTGTCGCTGCTGTAATCCAATCGAAAAGAGGACCTACACGTGGTTCCATACCTCTAGAACTCTGCCACTGATGTATTTGTTGCAGGTTTCACATTTAATCCCAAACTGAGCGTGGTAATCAGCCTCACAGTAAGGCACACCGTCTCTGTGGATGAGATAAAATATATATTTAAACACTAATATTTATTTGCAGTTGTCAGTAGACCCCAAAGACAAGGCACAGTTTGACATTTGCCCACCACGTTAATGAAATAATTTGCTGTTACTCAAAAAAACAGGGGGTCTATAGTATCAAGGTAAATACACCCGAACCATTCCAATTTCAGTGGGACAGTCCCCATTTGAAGGTTCTGTCCCACCTTCCCAATCAGGACTACAGATGGGACATGCCACATTTTACCCGTGATTGCAGGTATTTGTGGCTCGTTTGCCGTGACTATTGTGCCCGCGCGTGCTCTCGTGCACTGTGTACACACCTGCCATTCATAGGATGCATGCAGGCACAAATAAACGCACCCGCAACTGCACGCGGGGGATGAGCTAAGGGATGACACATCCATTCATTGCCCTGACAGCCCTGTGAGCTATGTTCCTGCTATGGTGTGCATGGAATTAAAAGGAGAATGAAGGGTGACCACATTGGATGTGTCGACCACGCCCTGCGGTGTGTGTCCAAACCCAATTATGCATGACCATATCCAGTTATGGTCCTGATTTCCACCTGGGAAAAGGTTGGTAGGTACAGAAATGTCCACATACACCTATCCTCAAATCACACCAAATAGTTGCATTCAGCACACCACAAACTTTGAGACTTAGCTGACCCATACCACTAATCCTAACTGCCTAGTCCAAGATGAGTGAACTAAGATGCAAGACTGAGGAGATACTGTAGCAGCACAAAGGAGGAAAAAAGTAGGAAAACTGAGGAAAAAGTTGAAAAATTGATGAAAAAGACAATACAATATGCATACATTCCAGGGTAAGAAGGGAAAAAGCTTTGATACGAGTGGCCCACGGCTTGTATCTTTATGCTTAATAGGAGACTTTATACAATTTCCTTCCACAGTATTCAGTGTGATACATGTACATTTCTATGTGTGACCAGCAGCTGGCTGCTGTATGTGATTAGTTATACTTGTCCCATGGACTCAGGGGCAATCTCAGGATTTACTGGGGGGTTCCGTATGTATATATATATATATATATATATATATATATACACACACACACTTCTATATACACACTCACACACACACACAACACACACAATCTTATCATTACTCACTTGCTGATATATTCCCCCGTTAGGATGATGCCACACGTCTGACACTTAAAGCAGCTTACATGCCACTGTTTCTCCAGCGCCAATAGTGACTGGCCGTGCTTGATCTCCTCCTTACACCCAGCACAGTCTGCATAATAAAAGCAGAGAGCTTTATTGCAAACATTTCCTTCCAATAGCAGACCAGGTGCACAATAGAGAAAAGCCTTGATAAATGGGAATGCATTATCATGTAAGCTTTAATAATTAACATTAGTAAATTCAGAGCTTCATAAGGTTTTCTTATTGCAATATTGTGGACGCTAGCAGACCATTGACAGTAGCTATCCTCTTATTGTTTGCTCCCATACTGGGTTGCAAGCTGAAACTATGACAATAAATGATTCCAATGTTTTCCCAGTCCCGCATTTATATTGTGAAGTGTCAACCAAATTGTGTGTTGAAGAAAAAACATTTCTCCTATCCAATATGTTATCAAGATTTAATTAAAATGTAGCTAGTCGCATAATGTGGTAACGTAGCACACACAAGGCTTTTCCAGAAGATACAGCTTTCATATTCAGTAACTAAGTTTTGATTCCCAGAGATTGTTGGATGTATTTCTCCTGCAGAGACGCAGCTCTTTCTGACAGGGTTATGAAGTCGTGTCTCTTTCCTGCTCAAAGCCAAGTATGTTCTGAAGCCTGACTGCCCCAGGTTTTCTGTCTCCGATCCCAAGTAGGCAAAGAGCAATTCCATGTAACTGGCAGTCATGCAAGTCTTCCAGATTAGGTTACATATTAGATTTTTTGCACTCTAGAGATTGCCAACTGAATTAAAGATAATAACACCCAACAAATGTATAGATATGTCCTATAGAGCCTCATCACAAAGCTACATCACAGTTCTTTTTAACTTTAAAGACATCTTTATCATGAAATAAAAAATTACGCGTTTGGTGAAATAAGGTGAGATAAAATAAATTGTGAAATATATTAGATTCAACGAATGGACAGAAATCAATGATACCTTAAATGATCCCCTCTGTTTTCTAGGCCCTTGTTTGTGTTTGCTAAAGCCTCTACTCCAGTGGTTCCCAAACTTTTTTGAATCACAGCGCCCTAGAGTATCAGAATTTTATTCTCGGCACCCCCAGGTCAAAAGTTTCTTATTGAGAACTTTAGAAACATTTTTTTTTATTAAGTAATTGTGTTTATATGTCCACATATTTTATGATTGGAAGCTGCTAACAGCTTTTTGCTTATTACATTGACCATAAATAATGTGAATTGGTCCTGGACCACCAATCCAAGGCACCCATGCAAGTGCCCCGATCAGTGCTGGCCCGCCGCATACGCGGGGTACGCGGTCGCGTTGAGCACCAGCCTGTAGAGGGCGCTGCTGCAGAGAGGGACTCCCTTTTTTAATCTGATCGGGTCCTGCAGGACGCGCTGTAAATCACAGTCCAGTGTGCGCCTCAGCCAATACTGAAATGCTATTGGCTGAGGCGCACACAGGACGAGTGACTCACAGCAGCGCGTCCTGCAGGACCCAATCGTTCCCCAGTGCCCGCCTCCCCAGTCAGTCACCTCCAGCATGTCCCCAAGGTACCTACTGATACTTCCGTCCTCCTTGCCCGCCAGTGCGCCGCTCACCACCATGCTGTGTGACAACGGTTGTCTCCCTGCACACAGCAAGATCACTGCCTGATGTAACATCATCGCTGACTAGAGGACCGTCCTCCTACCCCCCTTATAGAGATCCTGGGCAGGTACACTTTAAAAGCAAGTGCTGAGGAGGGGGAGCTGGTGCTGCCCTATGACAGAGGTTAAAAGGAATGTGCCTCTGCATGGCTGCCAGCTCTCCCTGTAATGTGTGTGTGTGTGTGTGTGTGTGTGTGTGTCCTTGTACAATGTCCCTTGTCACTATCTGTAACACACAATCTCCCTGTCACCCCTGCCTCAGTCACCCACCATCTCCCTGTCACCCCTGCCTCATCAGTCACCCGCTATCTTTCAGTCACCCCTGTATCCCCAGTTACCTACTACTTCCCTGGAACCCACTATCACCCTGTACCCTTGTGGGAACAATTTTGTGTGGCCACGCCCCTATCTTGTGAGATCACACCCCTTTTGTTGCCAGCACCCAAGGCACGCGCTGTCCCTTTTAAAAGTTTATCCCATCAAGGGGCGACAAAATTTATTTTTGCTTACCAAAAAAACCCCGGTTGGGCCGGCCCTGGCACCGATGCACCCCAGGGTGCCACGGCACACAGTTTGAGAACCCCTGCTCTACTGCATTAGCATCTAATGTCCCTTTCACATACAAATCCTGGGTCCGATCCAGGATGATGAACACGCCTTTCATACCGAGACAGGGATGCAGGAAAAACCCATATGATGTGTCGTGTGAATGGGTCTACCCAGTTTATGTGATCTGGGTCCGTGACCCTGGTCATGAGCAGATTTTTCCTGGGCCCATGCTCGGTGTTAAAAGTGAGCTAACAGAACCCAGGAACTCTGTTTCATATCTGGCTCAGACCTGGAAAACACTGGCCATGACCAGGGCTGCAGACCTGGGTCACATAACCCACACCAACATATCACATGCGGTTTTCCCAGGTCCATTCTCTATGTAAAAGGGATATAAGTGTGTGAAGCTAACTGGGCAGGCACCATCATACCTCCAGTGTCAGTGTCAAAGTATCACGCACAAGGAGATCATCAGAGCACAGATAAAGAACATTTAAATAGCCTTCAAGTTTGCATCTGAACATGTCTCAAATATACTAAACAATTTAATTGTTAGAAAGTATACTCTATAAAGAATAACAAATGTGACATTTTGCACCTACTGGAAAATGCTCTAGAGCCCTCACACTCTATATTATATACAAATAATTTTATGTTACTGAATCAGTGGTAAATGGCTGTAAAAATAGGATAATAAGGGGGGAATTCAAATGTTTGAAAAGTCGGTTGGGTGTCTGTTTTTTCCTGTCTATTAGATAGGAAAAAACAGACACCCGACTGACTTTTCAAACAATTGAATATCTCCCAAAGAAGTATTGGAGGAAGCGTATTTGAATTATGTGCCATGTCTCCTGCATTTATCTAACGCACAATATTGAGATTCCTATTGTTTTACCCAACACTTTCTGACAGAGTAGGAAAGAAAGCTGCTGCACTTGGTATGTAAGATCAGTGTGGCTGCTTCTTCATCTTCTTCAAACAATTATGTTTCAAGGGCAGGAGACAGAAATGGAAGGATAAGCAATGTCGACTTTTTCAATTGCAGTGTCAATGCCTCAAAGTATTGGTAGTGTATTCTCCCTGATGTATGCCAAAGGATAAAAGTACTAAGGAAATTGCTATAAAAAGTTATTACTTATTTATTGTTGTACATTAGTTTCACTCTTTCTACTAATTCATTCTCATAGAGTATTGATGTCATTTATTCTCATGGTGCCTTGGCAAAACAAAGTTTTTCTATGAAACAGGCTATAGTTTGGCTCAACATTAGTATACACCCAACCCAACATAAGTACATGACTGCTTACATTTATTTATAATGTATGTAAAAATGTCTACAGTCATTACATTGTGTCAGCTTTATCTATGAGACAGACAGGCAACAGGAACACAGTACAGGTTACCATGTGTAAAGGTGTGATTTGCAATCTAGTGACTGCTGTCCATGGTGCTGATTTTGCAAAACAGTCTGGACAGAAATGTTTGGTGGCCACCTGCATAAGATCTTATGGTGGGATTTATGAATACAATAAAGTTAATGGGGTTAATCAGGTTGCACGCAAGTCTGTTTTGCAGACTGATCTAGTGATTTTTTTTGTAATCTACACATAGAAGGAATTGCAGGCTATTCAGAGATGAACATATGCAGATATCCATCTGAATTCAAATGGATCTCTTGGCTGGTGTAGATGTGCACTGATAGTGATGGCAGTTACTTTCACAAGTTGATGGCTAGTAGCAGTGCAGCAGCATAGATGTGAGCAACTCTGCGTACAGGAGGAGATCTGCATTTATTTCAGAGCATTCAATGCAGCTGCTGGCTTGCGTGAGACTCAATCAGCCCGATTATATTATCTTTTAACATATCATTCCCTTTTTTAAATACACAAGTAGCACTACCACATTATTAGAAAAGCCTAGCAATGTGAGTAGTGCGCCCATTAGGGGTTTAGTTAAGGTGGAGCAAGTCCCATCACAGAGGGTATCACATGTTTAATCAACATTATACCACAGAACCAAAATATACCAGGGTGTATAAGACTTAACATCATCTTAGGTATTATGGATGCAGACATGTTCCGTACTTGCCCATGTTAACCAACACTGCATCCTAATCTCACCGGAATGGACATGCAGATGGAAAAACACCCCTTGAATCCGCTTAAAAAATGGATTAATGACTTTTACTGTGTAGGGATTGGAGAGAACATGAACAAGTTACCCATTAAATTATATTTATATGTCGTAGAAGTAGTTTTACATCTCTCCATTATAAATAATGATTTAAGACACTTCTTTCAGCATAAGGCGTACACAGTCTGTAGCTTATAAAAACTACAGTTATCATAAAACCAAACAGTGAAGCATTAAGTCTCAAAGTAGAGATCTGCAAATGATTACTTACTTGACCACAGTGGCCATACATAAGCCCAGAATTACTATGTTACTATTGCTTATATAGCCGTGATGCTTACACAACACATTGATCCAACTTTCTCACTGCAATATTTGGATAACTGGTTTCTACCATGCAGGACTCAGAGGCTACCCAAATGCTGCACTTACTGTATAAGGGTTATAGTGAAGAGCCCTAGATGTCAATAATTAAGAAAAAAACATTGTCTACCTGCTATAACCTTAATGAGTGCACTTTCTGAATAACTAAGAAGGTAAACAGGGGCAAGTGATGAGCAAGTTCCATATATCTATATACAACTCCAGGATCTAATTCTGGCCACATGTACTGTAGTATGTGCAGGCTCAGAGCAACTGTGGTTCTTGATAATCAGCCAACTGAAACTGATATGATCCTTATCAGCAATGTCAGTAAATAGAGAGAGATGAGTTGTCATATCTGCATGGTCATCTTCTGCCTTTACTAACAGGCCCCTAATTGTGAATGTATTCTGTTACTAGAAAAAATAGTATTTGCTGTTTTACTTACGGCTCGGCCCATGGATCTTGATTGGCTTGTCACTTACTAAAGATTTGGAACAATTCTGGCAAACACAATCTTTGCCTCTGAAGGTCACCTTGTCTCCAATTGGAAATGGTTTTCTGTAGGAATGTATATAAGGCACATAATTAGGAACAGAATCATATTGCCATCCTGTCTTGTTCAATATACAGACTGAGCACTGTGGAGATCCTGAGACTCTGTCTGTCCCATCTTACTATGGGGGTCATTCCGAGTTGTTAGCTCGGTATTTTTTTCTCGCAACGGAGCGATTAGTCGCTAATGAGCATGCGCAATGTCCGCAGTGCGACTGCGCCAAGTAAATTTGCTATGCAGTTAGGTTTTTTTACTCACGGCATTACGAGGTTTTTTCTTCGCTCTGGTGATCGTAATGTGATTGACAGGGAGTGGGTGTTTCTGGGTGGAAACTGGCCGTTTTATGGGTGTGTGTGAAAAAACGCTACCGTTTCTGGGAAAAACGCGGGAGTGGCTGGAGAAACGGAGGAGTGTCTGGGCGAACGCTGGGTGTGTTTGTGACGTCAAACCAGGAACGAAACTGACTGAACTGATCGCAGATGCCGAGTAAGTCTGGAGCTACTCAGAAACTGCTAAGAAGTGTCTATTCGCAATTCTGCTAATCTTTCGTTCGCAATTTTGATAAGCTAAGATTCACTCCCAGTAGGCGGCGGCTTAGCGTGTGCAAAGCTGCTAAAAGCAGCTTGCGAGCGAACAACTCGGAATGACCCCCAATGATTGCTGAAGGTGCTCATTTGCTTTCATTTTCTATCTTGTGCCTTAAATTATTACAAAGATGCAAACTCTTCTAAAGTTCTAAATATCAAATATATCTACAAATAAGTAAAACAGCAACAAAAAAGATTATAGCAGGTTTGCAGAGCCACCACAAGCAGCTTTTAGGTAGGTTGATTTTCTTTTTCATCAGATGTGTCCCCATACATTATTGCTGGAGTCATGCCAAACAGCCCCTCTCAGTCTACCAGGCTCCGTGCGACTGGCAGCAGGGATCTTTTTTTTGCATCTATTTACAGAAAAATGCATATTAGTCTCAGTGCGACTATGGCGCACCAGGAGACTGCACTGATTCATTTGATAGGTGACACTTACTGTATATCTGTGCGCCACTGAGTCTCTGAATCTGTATACATAGTGCTAAGATGCAGCAGCAGCTGCAGCTTTTTTCCCATGCCAAGTTCTGTTGTGCTACTATAGATATACAGACTCAGTCTCATACAAGTGTTGCATACCAAATTGATCAGCACAGTCTCCTGATAAGGCAATAAGATGTGCAAAAGACACTCAATGCTATTAGAGTCGCATGGGAGCCAGTGAGCGGCCAGGTGTCTCGCATCACATGCCATATTAAGGCTACTTCTATAAGGTCACATCTGTATAATTTGGTATGACAATATTTTATTTCGCAGTACGGTACATTTTAAGCTTAGAATTATTAGTACTATTAGAAACATTTCTATAACCTATTTCTTGAATGACTGCTCTTAGAAATTGAATTCCTGCAAATACTTTGTTACTGCAGAGCCTTTTGAGCCTGATGACCTTACTTGCTTCATTTCACTTAACCAGGGTATTGCAGTGATGTGTAGTTGCTTTTGACATTACTGTATGCAAAGATTAGTTACTTTATATTGTCATTTGGCCTGGTGTAGTACAGGTTTTCCAGAGTATCTGGAGCAGCCCAGGGGGTCTTGACAGCTGAATGGTGTTTCATGGACTTTACTGAGGTTTGATCTCTTTTATGGGAGTTGAATGTATGCACAGCTGTTCTGCAGAGCGACTTAAAATAGAAGGAGCACAGCTGCATTCCCAACCTCACCCCATTCTGTCTTTCAGTGCTCGTTGCTATCAAGTCATGTGAAATCCTTTTGTTAATTGCGGAGTTGCAATAAATTGCATGTTTATCTGCACAATATGGCAATATCTAGTACATGTTACCACCATTTTACTAAACAGAGTAACCAATTGATTGATTTTTGTAGAAGCCTGCAGGGTGCCAGTATGTGCATCTGTCTACTGTGCTTATATGTAAAGGCTAGGAGAAATCAATAGCCCCTGAGCTCATCTGCAAACCTCTACCCAGGCCAGAGATGGCATGCATTCAGAGCCAGCTGCCAGCTACTTCACTCATTACGTGTCAATTGATCCAAGGCAAGCTCTGCATTCAACACATAAAACACTGCATAATCTTCTAGTGGAAATTCCATGACCCTATCTGTGATAATAGGTGACAGATTCCGATCCATCACACCCATTTTAAAAGATATCCAGCTACTTTACGAAGTATATCAGCATTTTATCCCTTAGTTGGCAAGCTCTAATTTCCATTCATGACCTGACAGTCGGGTGATTCTAGGTCCTCCAACGATTTGTGATACAAGCAAGCCACCAAATGAAATACCATAGTCTTCGCCTTAAGCATGGTGTCACACAAACTGTTTAAACACTATCATTTTTAAATAAGAAAAAGAACAATTTCATAAATGCTCAATCCCTACTGTGACAGGTTGAAGTGCAAGAGAATGATCAAGCAGCATGTTCAAAACATAGGGGTCTATGTACTAAGCACTGGAGAGAGATAAAGTACCAGCCAGCCAACTCATGACTGACATGTTACAGGCTGTATTTGAAAAATGACAGGAAATGGTTGGTTGGTACTGTAGGTCTTTCCACTTTATCTCTCTCCAAGGCTTAAGCTGCCCATACGCCTACAGATTTATTGTCAGATCTTGTAGGTTGGAATGAAAACTTGGTAATGAATGAGAGCAAATTACTATTGACCATTTGCGCCCGAAAACTATAAACAGACAAAAATGGTCAATCAGACAAATTGGTTAAATCCACGTCGTTTTTGTCAGTTTTACGGCATTTAGGAGCAAATGGCTAACTGTCATTTGCGCTTAACAGATTTTCATTCCAACCGTCCACATCTGACAATAAATCTTTAGGTGTATGGGCAGGATAAGTACTTAGACCCCTTGATCACTTGAAAGTGTCATGCTTCAACCTGCCTTTGCGCTTTTGCAGTTGAAACTACTATTAGCCATTACACCGTCCGCACAACATCTCCTTACATTTGCAGGTGGTCCAAGATGCTTTCAAAGTAACTAATATAACACATTTTGTCTAGGCATATTAATCTATCAAGATATATGACAACTGATTGCCCAAGCAGTAGCAATTTGTCCAGCATTACACTTTGCCACCCAATTCAGTGTCTCCTGCTCCTTTTGATTGCAGTGTGGCCCAAGATTCACATGTGACTTACTGCAGCACTACCTCAAGTAGCTGATCTAATGCAAATGCACATTTTGACCTGTGAAGTGGCACTGGACTACAAGGAGCACCCAAATCACCCAAATCAGTCCAAATACAAGACACTGGTCTCTCTCCATCCTCAATGGGTGGGAATATATAATAGCTGTACTTAAATCCTATGTAAAAATGTACATACTGCACTACTCTCTAGCCTGTCGAGAGCTTGCAATGGGCCTGCTGGTCGCAGAATTCCTCTCTTTCAAACCCTACTAACTGCATTGATGTCTCAAATAACTAAAAATTTGTTCAAATATGTTCTTGTTCGGATATGCTCTGATTTGTTCTCTGTATATTGTTATGGCTATATTACTATATTATTGTTATATTAACTTTTATAGTGTCTAGAAGCAAGTGAAGTTGGCAGTATGTAACTGTTTTTGCTTTGTGTGCCCCCCCCCCCTCTCTTTTATTATATAATCTGACCCTCCCCCTCCTTCTTATTATTTGTCTCCGTTCTATAAAATTCAATAAAAACTTAATCTGAAAAAAATTATATATACAGTATATATACATATATATGTTCTTGTGTTAGTATGTAACAGTGTGTACATTTTACCTGCACATGCTGCATACAAAACATTTGGGGTGATACGTCCGTCCAAGGGCGGAAATGACTTCCCCCGTAATGAAATCTCTGCAGCTGTCACATCGGGTCCCATAGAGCTGCTGGTAGTCTCGGGTGCAGATATACTCGCCATTCTTAAAGAAGAAGCCAGACTGGGCCAGATCACAGCCGCAAACTGTGAGCCAGAAAGAGGATGCACAGTTCAGTTCACTTGACACGTAAATTGGCAAGCCAATCCAAATAATACAGATATTAATATAAGTAAATTCCACTACTGTCATCAAATCCCTTAAATAAAATGAAAATGTATCTTTGCAGACTCTAACTTATCAATAAAAGCAGTAAACACGCACGTTCTCATCAAATCATAACTCATTTCCAGGAAATCATTTACCTGGCTCTTTAACATGCATGAAAAATGCATGATATATTGATTATGCTGTCTAGACTAATGCAATGCTGCCATTACACTGAGAACATTAAGTATTGCTGAATAATGTCATTCTACAATTAGAGGTTTTCTAGATTATGTATAAACCGGAGCACTGGGATACACTGAATAGTAATGATGTGTTCTTGGAGTATTAACATTTTCGGACTGCTTACACTGTGGATCTCTCACAATACTGCATACATACAGTATACCACCTATTTCAATAATTACATTTAATAGCACTTGAATAGTTTGTAAAATATTTAAACAAGAATATTCAGGTAAACTATATTGTACAAACAATCACATTGCAAAAAGGTAAATGAAATATAACATGGCAAATGGTACAGTATGGTCACAAGGAAGAAAGAGGGGGAAGTGGCTATAACTAATACAAGTAGAAGTGTGTCTTAGTTCTATAGCTTAGTGGGCGATATGGTTAGGAGCAAATGCATCTACGTCATTCTTGTCAACATTCAATGTTCGCCATACAAGAGATCCATGAGGGAAAGGCCTGGTGGGAGGGAGACACAGGGGGCATTGTACTGTAAATTGCACCCTCACTGCTGCAATTGTGGCATTGTCCACTGGGGGGTTGCAATGACAAAATTCATACCAAGAGAGAACCCCAACATTGGGAAGTCTCTTGGACACACTGGGAGCATAGGTAAGTATGACCTATTCTAGTCAAGAAAGCATATGTCCATTGGGGAGTGATATATAGATGTGTCCTCTACACCTAGTGTATTTGCGCTGTATGGTGCGAGACATCCAGCATGACTGAGATGCTCAAATACTGGTAGTTCAACTGCATCGGCTGCAGCCCATAGAAGTCAGATAGGGCTGACGAGGTAATTGCAGCCCGGTCTGGCAGTCCCTTTTATACTGGTCCCTGCGGCCGTGGCATTAAATCCCCAACTTGTCACCCCTGACCGGGGTACCTTGGAGGAGTGGGGACCCCTTAAATCAAGGGGTCCCCCCCTTCAGCCACCGAAGGGCCAGGGGTGAAGCCCGAGACTGTCCCCCTCCATCCAAGGGCGGCGGATGGGAGGCTGATAGCCAAGTGACAAAATAAAGAATATTGTTTTTTGTAGCAGAACTACAAGTGCCAGCAAGCCTCCCCCGCAAGCTGGTACTTGGAGAACCACAAGTACCAGCATGCGGGGGGGAAACGGGCCCACTGGTACCTGTAGTTCTACTGCAAAAAAAATAACCAAACAAAAACAGTACACACACACCGTGAAAGTAAAACTTTATTACATTCATGTACACCGACACACACATACTTACCTATGTCGACACGAAGTGTCGGCCCTCTTCACCAGTAGAATCCACGGGTTACCTGTAAATAAAATTATACTCACAAAAATCCTGTGTAGATCGGTCCTCTTCTTAGTTTGTAATCCACGTACTTGGCAAAATAATAAAACGCAAAACCCGATCCACGCACTGAAAGGGGTCCCATGTTTACACAGGGGACCCCTTTCCCCGAACGCCGGGACCCCCCCGTGACACCTGTCAAAGAGGGTCCCTTGAGCAAATCATGGAGCGCCACGTCGTGGCACTCTCCTGATTGGCTGTGCGCGTCTGAGCTGTCAGGTGGCGTATAGCACATAGGCGCTCCATTATATTCAATGGTGGGAACTTTGCGGTCAGCAGTTAACTGCGAGTAACCTCAACCGCTGACGCAAAGTTCCCACCATTGGATACAATGGAGCGCCTATGTGCTACATTGTATCTCGAGTGCGCCGCCTGACAGCTAGTGGAGCCCGGTGCTGGTGTGAAAAATACGAGGGACCCCTACGTCTTTTGTCCCCCGTATTTTTTGCACCAGGACCGGACGCAGAGCCCGCAGTTGTGAAAATACGGGGGATCCCCTGTCATTTCTTTTCCCGTATTTTTACAACCATGACCGGCTCAAAGAGCCCGAGGCTGGTTATGCTTAGGAGGGGGGACCCCACGCATTTTTTATCAGGGTTTTTTAAACACTTTTGTGTAGTCCATGAAGTTGAATCCAGGACGTACACTATCCGTCAATTGGTCCGTTTTTTGACAGCGGGACTGTCGAATCCGTTTTTTTATTGAATATGTCAAATTCGGATCCCAGCGGGAGGGTGTCTGACTGTCGAATTAAAAAACGGTCGAATTCCAGCCGGAATTCGACCGCAATTGCATATACCCCTAGGTGTATGAGGATTTATCTGTAGTGCCCATTCATAATTATAAGGCTACTGTATATGTAATATTGGCAGGGTCTTAATGCAAGGATGGTAAGGAAACAAGTGGGCAGCCACATACATAGATTAATAGTATTTCATCCTCGTACTACGATCTTATTTGGCTTAAGCCAGAAGCGTCAGTTTACTTTTTTTAGACGGAGTAAAACAATTTTTACTTACACATTATTATTTAAGCTGAATAAGATTACAACTAAATGAAACCTACATTTTGTAGTCAGGACATAGAATTTTTTTAATAAATGAGATTTAATTTTTTATAAAAATTCTATGTACTTGCAGAGGGAATAATTCTAATTAAAGAAACAAATCAATAAAATGGAAAACAAGATTAAAACAAAATTAATTAAGTATACATTTGTGAACTGGAAAAGACAATTTGATAACATTACTAATGCGTGTATATGCCAGAAGTTAAGACACAAAAAACACTGTAACGGAATACTACGATTATAATTATGGCAAAGGACGATAATTGGCATCGGTCACCTGATAATTTTCAATCATGCACTTCAGTGAAACTTGATTCACAGAAAGAAGTTTCCAACCTCTCGCTATCAGGAGCTGATTCAGAGTTGGCTGCATTAGTGGCCCGCAGCGCAGTTCGCAGCATGCCTGCGCAACCTTACACATTGTGGGCGCATCCCGGAAGGCGTGTGTCCGCGGGGCAGCAACGTGGTGTTGGGGGGGGGGGCATGGCGGCCCAAACGGCGGCAGGCCGGGAGTGCTATCGGGGTGGCTGCATGATGTTACAAGCAGTCGCTCCGCTTAAAAAAATGTTGGCGGACAACCTGCCAGTGCAGCCTGGAGTCAACCTTAATTTGATGCGTCCGCAATGTCATTGCTGATGCATCGGAAGGTGGCCTGTCCCACATGCTGGGCTGCCTTGCCCTGGCACGTGGCATGTGAGGAGATGGACACAGATCTGTGTATGCAGTGATCTGTGACCATCTGAATAAGGTCCTCATATTCACCCAGCTCTCAGGATTTCATGGACACGCCATGCCTAACCTAAAAGCCACCTCAATCTGGCAATGGAAAATTTGACACAGAGAAAGAAAGATAAACGTCACCCAACAGATCACCGTGTAAAACACGATAATCCCAGGGGAGAATTCATTAATAGTGAGTCATTTAGCTAGAGAATTAAAAAAATTGAGAACTTTTAGTGTTAGGGGAGTCTTTATCTTTTGTAACCTTCATCGTGGTCTTATGTATTCATACAGAAATAGACTTCTTTAAAGTGCAATCTGCAGGGCATAATGTTTGCATTTCCATCCCACAGATACCCTGAATGGTCTGGGAATGATTGGCAACCAGGTACAAATAAGTTTCTGGTCAAACTGTCTGTGGGAACATTATTAAACCTAAAAGCAAGCTGATTCTACAGTATTTATTTAACACTATTCTTTAAAGAATTTTAACGATTAGTTAAAAGTAACTTGAATAAGATTGACTGCTTTATGTTTTTACCAAAAGGATAAAAAAATGATACAAGACCTACTGTAAAAGCTAATGATTGGTCGACACTCTTAAAGAAGATGATCAAGAAGTCCATCAGTGAAAAAGGATTAGGTGATTAGCGTAAGTATGCTGTCGCTTCTCGGGGGGTTTCAGGTGAAAATGTAAAGCGATACTAACATTAAGCGTAAAGCATACCGGGGTTTACACTTAGGTGTTGATGTATCAAGCAGGGAAAAGAGTGGAGAGGGGGACCAGTGGAGAAATTGCCCATACCAACCAATCTGTTTCTACATCTCATTATCCAGAATGTACTTGAGAAATTCAACCCTAAATCTGATACATTCTATGGACAACTTCTCCACTGGTCTACTTCTCCACTCTTTTTGCTTGCTCTATCAAACCCTTAATGCTAGTGACGCTTTACACTTTAATCTACCACTTTGTAAATATAGGGGCTCATTTATCAATGAGTGATAAAACTCATTGTGGATGATAAAACTTGTTGTGTATGATAAATGGTGCTCTAGCCAATCAGATCCTGTCATGTGTTCAGCTCCTGCCAAAATGACAGTTGGAAGCTGACTGGCTGGGTCACTATTTATCATATGCAATGAATTTTATCATTCACAGTGAGTTTTATCACTAGGTCCTTTGACTAAGGTAGATAGTTATTATGGTATGTTATCAGATTATCCTACAATTAGATCAAAAGAGATATTAGCATTTTATTACAGGAAACGTATACAAATAATCTATTGTGAAATATTTATTAAACTGCTTAACTAGTGATCACAGAATTATAACTATTTTATATTTATTAACCAAAATTAACTAAGATACATAAATACCCAATGAATTTAGACCGATATTTACAGGCTCACATTAATTAATTCAACCATTATCTATATTTCTGAATAGCATTCCGTATAAGGGAAACATTAAGCTTAGATACGATTGATTGCTCTGCTGCAAGGAATGTGTGACAGGAGAAAAATGGTGTTTGTCAACTGCGGACCCAATTAATTGATTTGTTGCCACTATGGAGGAGGGGTGGTAATATAGAACAGCTGTAATGGAGGAAGGAAAGTATTTGGATATTTATACTGTTAGTCAAACACCGAATGTAAGAATGAATATGATAAACTTCAGGAATTTCATTGTGTGATTTATGTGTTAGAACATGTGTGACTGAGGAGTAAATTTGTCATCTCTCTAAGAACTAAGCGTAATATGTGGATCTCTTAACTACCTGTTATACTCTGGATTTTCGGTAATCCTTTTGACACATTTATGCTATGGGAGAATAATTCTTGGATTAGTGACATTTTGTCATAACGTGTTGTAATTTTGTATTCAATTTCACACTATTTATTACTTTTCGTGCTTGTAAATTATATATTATGACACGTTTTTTTATCCTGTAGCCATTTGTAACAATGCTTTGCTCACAGGGCTGGAATCTTCCATTGATCAGATAAAATATGGCTTACAGTTTTACATTCACTAAATGATGTGTTTATCTAATATATATCTATTTATGTCACAAGAATATGACAAATTTGACCAATTTATACATGAATTTTTCGTAATATTGTAAACACTTGTAAATGATAATATCTACAACCCTCCATTCCAATAGGAATGTTAGGGTCTCCTGCCCTGTGCTGCCACGTCGTCATGGCAACCGGGAGACAAGTGCTAGCGGAGTGGCCTGAGCGCAGCTGATACTCCGGTTCGGGTCTTTTGCTGTGCAGTGGTTACAGGCTTTGTGCACGGCAGGGGATCCGGTGCTGGTTTTTGTGCTCACAGTCTGTGAGGTCTGAGTGGGGCGTGGACAGCACCTGCTATATAAGGCCTCTTCTCAGGTTAAGCAGATGCTGCTGAATCTTTGTTGGTTAGTCAGTTCCTGAAAGTTAGCCAGTACTGTGTAGCTTTGTATTTGTTGTTGCTTACTGCAAATAGGCCTTGGGGTTTGGTACTACACTCTGCCAATCCAGACCTAGCAGTAAAACTGGAGTCAGTCGTTTAACTTGCTGGGGTTCTTTTGCTACTCTGTGAACTTAGCAAGTTTGCGGCTGTATTCTCAGACTTGCCTGCCTAAATCCTTTCTCATTGTGCAAGGTGTTCAGGTATCAGTTTAGTGGCAGTAAGCTGAACCTGTGCACTGCAAGTGAGGATTAGGATTGTGGAGACTCTCCTTGTGTCTATCATTCCATCTCTGACCAAGGAGTTTACTGCCACACCCGTTGGTAACCCTTTAGGGTTTTGCTGTTGCCCTTAGCAACAGCATTTCGGGTTCTCTACGTATTAAAACACAACATCTTGCTTTTTCCATCTGAGCATTCCTAATACTAGGGAGACACCCAGTTTCTTAGCCTCTGGGCTTCTCTGTTCACTTTGTGTTTATTTTGTTACCCTATCACCTTCTGTGTACGTAATGTCATATTCCCCAGTCTGTCTGTGAGTTCATTTGTTTTGCATCCCTATCCGTTCAGACACCAGTACATTCCTGCAGGCACTGGTGTGCATAACAGTTCAGACACCAGTACATTCCTGCAGGCACTGGTGTGCATAACAGTTCAGACACCAGTACATTCCTGCAGGCACTGGTGTGCATAACAAGGAATAGGTAATTGAATTGAAAGAAATATCTATGGATGTGATAGGCTGATGTCTTCATACAGTATTTTTGTTCACAGCTACACCTCATGTTGTCACATATGTTATATTTCTGTGTCTCCTCCTGTGATCCACAGTGAAAGGGGGTGCAGAGACAGGTACAAAGTATGCGGACTTGCTGAGGAGCCCCAGCCATGTCCCCATCAGTGCGTGCTTTTCCCAAAGCGTCGGTGAATATTTTATACTAGGGGTAAGCAATGTTTTTTCTTTGGGTGCCAGGTGCTCAGGTGCCACCCAGGTTTGTAACTAGTGGTGTGCTAGCGGTGCCTTACCCACAGCGCAAATGCACTGTGGGTGCAGTACTGCCAGCAGCTCCGGCACGACCTCGCTTCCGCAACCGCTGCTACTGCCACAACACCTAGGCACCCGGCTAGTCCTCTGCCTGCCTGCCCGCCCACCAACTCGCCTACCTGCCAGTCTGTCTGGCTGCCCGCCACTATCAGAAAGTGGTGAAACCTGCTGTCCACTGGCTACTGCTTGCTACAGCAGCACAACAAAGTTTATTTGTGGCGAACGTGACGTCAGAACGTGCCTCTAGCAGAGAGAGGAGCTGCACACCGGAGGAACAAGCAGCTCCTTTCAGGAGAAGATGGAAGAAGGCTGGGTAATTAAGTTTGCGGCAGGCTGAGGTAGAAGCAGTGGTGCAAGTAGAAATATTTTCTGAGTGGTACCTCTTCCTGCAGTCTAACCTAACCTTCCCCTCTCCACAGCTTACCTCTCCAGCGCAGTGGTGTGTTCTCGTTTGGGATTCTAGATGTCAGTATTCTGGTGCCAGGATGGTGTATCTATCCAGGATGCTGATGTCGGCATTCCACATAGTGTAGGAATTCCGGTGTAGGTATTCGGACTGCTGGGATCCCGACAGCTCATGGACATGTGTCATCCTGCCATCCTGCTGCCATTATTCTTTATGGTGGTTGTAATCAGGGCTGGTTCTACATATCCTCTGGTTACGCAGCCGAGTAGGGTGCCACATAGAGGAGCGCACCTTATCCTGCCCGCAAAATG
The DNA here is from genome assembly GCF_028390025.1 of Pseudophryne corroboree. Lineage (NCBI taxonomy): Eukaryota > Metazoa > Chordata > Amphibia > Anura > Myobatrachidae > Pseudophryne > Pseudophryne corroboree. Next base: position 619,577,600 of record NC_086449.1, on the reverse strand, counting down.
CAAATTTCAATATACACAGTGGCAGCAACTGTGACACAATTGCTTGCACAGCACCGCTCTGTTCTTACAAGGGATGGCACCTTTGGTTGGTGACGTCATGATATCACGTTGCAATACGCAAAGAGGGCTGGGGCTGGCTGGATGCTGCAGGCGGGGTCCAGAGGAAACTGTGCTAGCCATGGCAGCGATATTACCTGCCCTGGGTGCTCGGAGTTGGCAAGCTCCTCATACTCAGTAATCCTCAGTACTCATAAAAAAATAAAAAGAGAGAGGGGGGGGGGGGGGCTGAGGTGGCAGAACTGCCCATTACTTTAGATCTCTCCAAACCTGCAGGGTCACTCACACTCACTGAGTGCAGCGTCAGCACCACACTCCCCAGAGTCTCTCTCAGTACTTAGTGTGGGTGGCCACCATGACAGCCAGGACTCAGAGGAGCAGTTGCAGACAGTCTGAGGTGAGGCAGTGTTTGTGACTGAATGTATACAGCCGTGTAATTACACCAATGCCACTTGTATGTATTATTTCAAAATTGTAATTTCAAATAATTTATTATATATGTATGGTTGGTGATGATTGGTGTTGGATACTAGATCTGAGAGCAACTGCAAATAAAGTGAGCTAATACATGGCCATGCTTTTGCTTTTATCACATGGCCACCATTTATGCACTTTAAAATGTTCTGCCTGTATAGTCTTATTTATTCCATCATCCATGTGGTGCCAAAATCTATATATACGCTTACCAAAAAATGTATGCTAGGGCCGGCCCTGGTTGTGGTTGTGATAGTATAATTCGTGTGTAAATTAAAGAGCCAACTGTAGGCATATAAGACACTGGGGGTAATTCAGAGTTGATCGCACAGCAAATTTGTTAGCAGTTGGGCAAAACCAGAAGGGGGGGGTGGGGGTCAGTTATAACATGCGCAGAAAGAGTTAGACTTGGGTGGGGTGTGTTCAAACTGAAATCTAAATTGCAGTGTAAAAATAAAGCAGCCAGTATTTACCCTGCACAGAAACAAAATAACCCACCCAAATCTAACTCTCTCTGCACATGTTATATCTGACACACCTGCAGTGCACATGGGGGGTAATTCCAAGTTGATCGCAGCAGGAAATTGTTTAGCAGTTGGGCAAAACCATGTGCACTGCAGGGGGGGGGGCAGATATAACATGTGCAGAGAGAGTTAGATTTGGGTGGGTGTGTTCAAACTGAAATCTAAATTGCAGTGTAAAAATAAAGCAGCCAGTATTTACCCTGCACAGAAACAAAATAACCCACCCAAATCTAACTCTCTCTGCACATGTTATATCTGACACACCTGCAGTGCACATGGGTGGTAATTCCAAGTTGATCGCAGCAGGAAATTTTTTAGCAGTTGGGCAAAACCATGTGCACTGCAGGGGGGGGCAGATATAACATGTGCAGAGAGAGTTAGATTTGGGTGGGGTGTGTTCAATCTGCAATCTAATTTGCAGTGTAATAATAAAGCAGCCAGTATTTACCCTGCACAGAAACAAAATAACCCACCCAAATCTAACTCTCTCTGCAAATGTAATATCTTCCCCCCCTGCAGTGCACATGGTTTTGCCCAACTGCTAACAAATTTGCTGCTGCGATAAACTCTGAATTACCCCCACTGTCTTATGAAGGGTCTTTCATTTTGTCCAAAATGATGACTTATAAGTAAGAACAGAATTTTGCATTAACTGTACTTTTGAGTGACAATTGTTTTATTAGAATTGCCCACGATCAGATTCTCTGAATGTGGGGGGACGACCAGCACAGGACTTGTCTGCCCCGCATGTCTGACCATACCTCCTTCCCCCGCACAGGTGTGAAAGCATTGCATGGCGGCGATGCTTTAGCACCCGCCAAGTAGCTCCCTGCCTGCGCAGCTTAGGCAAGCGGCTACCCACCATGTTTTGAGTCACAGCGGCTGCGTGTGACATCACACAGCCACCGCGGCCCGCCCCAGCAGCAGTCCGGACACACCTGCCTTGTCTGGACCGCGTCCCCCAAATGGCGTGCTAACGCCTTTGGCATGCCCCCTCCTGCCCCTTAGCCACCTCTGCCTGTCAATCAGGCAAAGGCGATTGCACCATTGAGATGTTTTCACATCTCACTGCGTGCGCACAAGAGAAAGGGCTTCAGGGTGTGATCGCTGTTGTAGCAGCGATCAGCCCTGAATCAGGCCCAAAGTTCATACATCAGACTTGTTGCATAGTTGTTTCGTCAATGTGATGGCTACGGGATGCAGTCAGTATGCCAGCAGTCAGAATCCTAGCACCAGAATCCCAACACACGGCCATAATGTCAATGCCGGAACTCCGACAGCAGACAAAATGCTGACACTGGAATTCCGACAGCCTAATCGTAAGTATGCAGGGATTGTCAGTGTTAGCCCGCGGAGGGGAGGGGTTTAGGATTAGGCTGCAGAGAAGGGAGGGTTAGGGTTAGTCTGTGGGGATGAGGAGTTAGGTTTAGGCAACCCAGGGGAGGGTTAGACTGCAGGAGAGGGAGGGTTAGGTGTAGGCTGTGTGGAGGGGGTTAGGTTTAGGCACCACTGGGGAGGGTTAGGCTGCGGAGAAGGGAAGGTTAGGTGTAGGCACCCCATGGGAGGGTTAGGCTGCAGGAGAGGGAGGATTAGGTTTAGGCTGTGTGGAGGGGGTTAGGTTTATGCACCACTGGGGAGGGTTAGGGTTAGGCTGTGGAGATGGGAAGGTTAGGGTTAGTCTGTGGGGATGAGGAGTTAGGTTTAGGCAACCCAGGGGATGGTTAGGCTGCAGAGAGGGAGGGTTAGGTGTAGGCTGTGTGGAGGGGGTTAGGTTTAGGCACTACTGGGGAGGGTTAGGCTGCGGAGAAGGGAAGGTTAGGTTTAGGCACCCCATGGGAGGGTTAGGCTGCAGGAGAGGGAGGATTAGGTTTAGGCTGTGTGGAGGGGGTTAGGTTTAGGCACCACTGGGGAGGGTTAGGGTTAGGCTGTGGAGATGGGAAGGTTAGGGTTAGTCTGTGGGGATGAGGAGTCAGGTTTAGGCAACCCAGGGGAGGGTTAGGCTGCAGGAGAGGGAGGGTTAGGTGTAGGCTGTGTGGAGGGGGTTAGGTTTAGGCACCACTGGGGAGGGTTAGGCTGCGGAGAAGGGAAGGTTAGGTTTAGGCACCCCATGGGAGGGTTAGGCTGCAGGAGAGGGAGGATTATGTTTAGGCTGTGTGGAGGGGGTTAGGTTTAGGCACCACTGGGGAGGGTTAGGGTTAGGCTGTGGAGATGGGAAGGTTAGGGTAGTCTGTGGGGAGGGGAGGTTAGGTTTAGGCACCCCATGGGAGGGTTAGGCTGCAGGTGAGGGAGGGTTAGGTTTAGGTACCACTGGGGAGGGTTAGGCTGCTAGGGGTGTAGTATGCCGGCGACCGGGCTCCCGGTGACCAGCAAAGCGGCGCCGGGAGCCGACCGCCGGCATACCAACAGCGTGGCAAGCGCAAATGAGCCCCTTGCGGGCACGCTGCGGGCACGGTGGCGCGCGTATTCTCCATCCAGGGGGGGCGTGGACCCCCACAAGGGAGAATATCTGTCGGTATGCCGGCTGTTGGGATTCCGGCGCCGGTATACTGTGCGCCGGGATCCCGACAGTCGGCAACCTGAAGACTACCCGGCTGCTAGAACGGAGGGTTAGGGGGATATTGGGGGAGGGTAAGTAAACTTACCCAGACCTGTTGGGATTCCCTCTCATCTGCATGGGCAATTATTATTTTCCTGGTTTATTACACAGACCTACAGTAAGAGCAGTATAGGGCAGAGGAGCATACTGGAACTATAATTCCGTGGCTACAGCAGGGTTACATGTGGAGGCCTAGAGAGTTCAGCATATTTCATGATCTTTGCATTGGGTACCAAAAGACTTTAGGGGAGATATAACAAACCTTTGAGAGAGATAAAGTGGAGAAGCTGCCCACAGCAACCAATCAGCTAATGTCATTTTAGACTGTGCTAGTGAAATGATTGGTTGTTATGGGCAAGTTTTCCACTTTACCTCTCTCAAAGGTTTAATACATCTCCCCTTTTGTCCCGACACTGTACAACCTCTCTTCACACAACTGAAGAAACCAGATATACTTTGTATTCTACAGCTATCTTTTCCTGCACAGATCTGAATAATGGCTAAACTGGAGTGCAAATCTCAGGGGTTTAATAGACAATGCACTTTAAAATCAATAAAAGCCTATAAAAGAAAGAATAGGTAGTGATGTATATGAAAGATTACAGCTCAAAGTCCCCCCTCCTTGAAGTCATAAACTGAGGGAGGCATGCTGCACAGATCAGGCAGGATTTAGTGCTTACTAGTCTGTCAGCGCAGAGCCAGGGGTCGGTGTAATTCCCCCCTATGCTCTGTACACTTTCCATCATAGCGCTGTGCACTGCTGCCTGCATCAAAGGACCCAGGAAACCTGGCTCAGCAGCAAGTCAAATCATCAAGCGTTTGTTCAAGATCAATCCTGCTCTGTAATTTAATTAATCTCACTCACAAAGTACTTCTTTTAGTAGAAAAATCATTGTAATATTGCAGACTATGATCACAATGGCTGAGACTAATTGATAACTAGTTTTTATTTCATCCTTATTAAAATAATGATAGATATGTGCATAGCTATTTCATTATAGTTCTATTCATGCCCATGAAGTTAGTTATGCAGATAATTACAACGTCACACCCAGCTTGCAGCAACTCTGCCCAACAAAACACAATCAGGCCTACTTAAAAACTTTCCACTGCCAACTTAAATACAATGAGATATAGCAGCAAGACACATGCACAACAGAATGCAACTTGTCACAATGGGTCTAATTCAGAGATGAAGCAAGCCCAATGTTTACATGCATCTTCAATGTTTTTGGATCTGGGCACGTGCAGAAGCGGCACTGCCCATGTGCAGATACAAGGCTCCGATGATGACTGCAGTGCCCCAAACGCCACAGCTTGACTGACATGTAGCTAGTATTTGGTGGAGCATTGCTGAAAATGGGGGCATGTCAGCCTTGTTTTCTGGGAGTGCTGAAACCAGTGGCTGCGTCCTTGGACCCAGCTCAGTTGGCTTCAGTAGCATGTATTTTCTGTCCATCCTGAGTAACTTGTGGGTTACTCAGATGACCGATGTTCACACAGATGATCCAATGCTGCAACTTCGGATGAAGCAGTGAATCAGAGAGGCCGGCATGATGCGTCTTTTTACACAAGATACCTCCTGCAGCATGAGATTATTATTACACAGCTGCAGTGAACAAATATGCAGCATCTGTGTGTAATGCATCTATCTCTGTATCAGGCCTGATGTCTATTCTGACAAGAACATAATACCCAGATTGCAACTGCTCAAGCACTAACCATGAACCATGAGTCAATGAAGACGATTCTGGGGTTGATGAAGAGTTGAAGGCAAGTCAGTTCTGTGAAGGTATTTTGCGTGAGACAAGCATATGCAACTGTGGGCAGTGCTGACTCGTACACAACGGAGTGGCATCTCTATTTGTGGTAAAGGAGTGTAACGGGGTAGTAATGGGGTGTTTGTATATAGGATAAGTTCAGCTAGGGCATGTCAATGGAATTAGGCTACGTGCCGTTGTATGAGCGCGTAATTAGGCTTATACAGACAGAGAATAGAGCTGGTGAAAGTGTGCACTAATAATTATAACGTTTATGAGACCGACCAGCCACAGAGATGCACACACCTCAACATACATGTAAATATAGGAAAAAAGGTGGGATGAGGGATGTGTAGCGACCACGGTGTCAAAATGACAAGTGTAAAATTGGCAATTATATTAAAAAGTATTTATTAAAGTACAGATATACATAAAAGAAACATGTAAAAAAATGGGACAACAATAAAAACACAACTGAACTAGTCTAAAAGCCCTTAAATGATTATATAAAACTACAATAAGAAAAAGAAAGTTTTCGTTATCTTAAATGAGGTAGGTAAAGGTTTACCAACGTGTTTCGTCTCATAAGACCCCTTGAAGAAGTCTTATGAAGTCTTATGAGACGAAACGCGTTGGAAAACCTTTACCTACCTCATTTAAGATAAGGAAAACTTTATTTTTACTTGTTCTTATTGTAGTTTTATATTATCATTTAAGTGCTCTTAGTTCGGTTGTGTTTTTATTGTTGTCCCATTTTTTTATATGTTTCTTTTATGTATAACTGTACTTTAATAAATACTTTTTAATATAATTGGCAATTTTACACTTGTCATTTTGACACCGTGGTCGCTATACATCCCTCATCCCACCTTTTTTCCTACATTCTTTTCAGGGAATCACCATCCCTGTATATTTTGAGGGATTCAGCTGACGCCCCATTAGCAGCATAGGGGAGTGTCACATAAGCATGCCTTTTTACCTTTTACACAACATATCTGTTTCTTATCACAAGTGGCGCAGTATTAATCTTTGTTTTATACATGTAAATATGTTAATATAATTCTGTGCACAAAGAACAAGGCAAATTATTTCTATCTTGCGTTTTCCTGAAAGAAAACTGCTTGCTGACACAATAAAGCACACTTGGTATTTGGCACATCCTATGTTGGCCAGTCTATTTACTATCAAAGTGCAAAGGTTTGACAACAATCAGCAATTTACTTTCATCAATTGCAAGATCAGATAAAGTGTCTGACTGTTTAACATGAGGGCTCTATTCCAGTGGATTCCAAACTTTTTTGAATCACGGCGCCCTAGAATATCAGAATTTTTTTCACGGCACCCCTAGGCCAAAAATATCTTATTGAGAAATTTAGAAAGAAATATTACATTAAGTAGATTGCGTTTATATGTCATCCTTATGGTCAGTTGTGTGGTGAGGGACAAGATTTGCTTCTATTTGGCCACATATTTTATGACTGGCAGCCACCAGCACTGGTTTTGCCTATTATATTGACCATGAATAATTTGAATTGGTCCTGGACCACCAACCCAGGGCACCCCTGCAAATGTCCCGAGGCACCCCTGGGAGCCACGGCACACAGTTTGGGAACCTCTGCTCTATTCACATTTTGTTTTTGACTGTTAGTAAAGAACCTTCAATGAATGCAAAAATGAAGCAACACTAGAGTAAAACGTGTCCCTGCATGAGTTTCAGAATGACAGCCTGCTTACCCTGTTATAAAACGGTATAGAGGGGAAAGCTTACTGGGAGATGTAGCTTGAACCATTGAAGGCACAGTTTGCTCTCTAATTGTCCAGTAGTTGCCACCCAGGTCATTGTAATGTTAGACACCATCTATAGCAGGGGTCAGGGAACTTTTTTACCTTGTACCCCAAAATATATTTAGATTTGCAGACGTTATCCCCTTGATTTGAAAGGAAGGAAATCATATATTATTGTGCATATATACTGGTTATCACTGTTTATATGGCATCTCTGAGATACTGTATGTGTATGTATATATATATATATATATATATATAACAAGAAAAAACAGCGGCACTCCGGGTCTTATGTGGTCAAAATCCGTGTATTAGGGCATCACAAACAAACAATGCAGTAACCAACGTTTCGGGCCTGTAGCTCCTTTGTCAAGGTGTGTGAAGCACTCTGCTTGTTTCTATCCATACCATTTTGCGGAGGGCACCTGGGCCACTTCAATCATCCTTCTGGGAGTGCCGGACTGTGTAAAATATATATATATTTTTTTTTTATTTTTTTTTCGCCAATTATTTCTTGCCAATGAATGGGTTAATTAGCACTTTTCCCCAAAACATCAGAATGAATGTAAGAAAGATGGATGAGGAGGGAAGGGTGGGGTAGGGGGATACGACTTTTAGGAGACAGATGGTCACATCCTCACCTCAGTAATGTCAGTGGGAATTTCCCACTGTTATGTGGGCCACTGTCTGATCCTGCGTAACTCCGTCAGTGGTCAGCCACAGAGAACTTCAAGTTCTGTGTGTGTGGGTTGGCGGGCCGCGGGCGGGAGGACAGGACAGCGCCACGGGCATGAGGGAGCGCGGTGTGACGTGCAGCCAGGAACAAAGCACACGGCATCCAGGAGCACGGCGCAGGGCGGGCAAGAGGGAGCGCGCTGTGACATCAGCATGTCACATCGCGAGCCGGCTGGTGCTGGACGAGGCTGTGTCTCGGCAGCGCGACCGTCCAATACCCCCTAGGAATTTCATTTTTACCCCATTTGGGGTAATTTACCCCCTGTTCCCTGACCACTGATCTATAGGCTACAGATGTAACACTAGGTTTAGGGGTCTACTCATGAAGCAGTGAAAACAGTGAAGAAGTTGCTCTGTATAATTTTATAATATGCAAATTATAAATGTTACTTCAATGCTGATTGGTTGCCACAGAGCCGTAACTAGACTTTTTGGTGCCCTGTACTAAAGTGAGAAGTTATGGCCCTGGTTTGCCATGGGCAACTTCTCCGCTGGTTCACTTCTCCACTCTTTGCACTGGTTCATGAATAGACACCTTAGATGTATATTCAATTAGTGTCGGATCCTCTCTGACACTTCACTATTCTATTGCCGGCCATTTGTGCCTGTTTCCCCGCTGATTCCGACCATTCATTTTCGTCCTCTCTTAGGGTCGAAAATAAATGGTCAAAATCTGACCCATGGATGAGCTGAGATTCCGTTCATCCATGTGTTTTTCGTTAGGGCACAAACCCGGAACTTAAATTGAATAGTGAAGTGTTGAAAAGTGACGATTATCGGTGGAAAGTGCCGTCTTTCCGCCCTGTTGAAAATTTCGACACTAATTGAATATTGCCCTTAGGGGTATATTCAATTAAGGTCGAAACTGCCATCTTGTCGAAAAGATGGCAGTTTTAGACTTTTTCAGGTCGGAAGGGGTTCCGACCTATTCAGTCCCGTGCTTTTTTATTCGACAAGTCTGGGAATTCGACTTGTCGAATAGTACGTGATTCAGCAGTATAGCTGCTGATTCACGTGCTTCTGAGGGAAACTGGGCCAAATCCGACAGGTTTTGGCCCCCGTTTCTGACCATCTCAGTCCGATTTAAAAAAAAGTCGGACTGAGATGAGGGACCTGAGAGAGGGAAGAGCCGCGGGGAGACGGGGGAGAGCCGCGGGCAGACGGGGGACAGCAGCACTACAGCACAGCGCTGCAGAAGGAAGTAGCACAGCCGCTGCTCACGGTAGCGTCCACCCGGCTCCAGCAAGTGAGGTCCCTCTTGCTGGAGCCGGGTGCACGCTGCCATGAGGTCTGGCGGCTGTGCCACATCCTTCTGCAGCGCTGCTGTCCACCATCTGCCCACAGCTGTCCCCTGTCTCCCCGCTGGTCTCCCCCTTCTCTGGTCCCTCATCTCAATTCGACTTTTTTAAAGTCGAATTGAGATGGGCATTGAATAGCCCTTGTCGGATCCATTCCGACAAATGTATGTCGGAATGGATCCGCCCTCAATTGAATATACCCCATAGTCTTTTAACAGTATAAGTAATAGATTATAACTGTAATGTTTGTTTTTACTGCTGACTAATTCTCATAACATACCCTAAACTGAGGTATTTATAGATGGACCATAGAATTGTACAATATTAAATGATGTATTCTTTATGGAAATATCTTGAAAAATAATTTTGTCAGAGCTGTAACTAGGGTGGTGCAGATGGTATATTAGTAGTGGTGCCTCCAACTCCTTCACTACAGTCCTACCTGACACATTCTCTTCTCCTCCCCCGGCTCCCGCCTGTAGGGATAGATGTCATTATGTCTCTTCTATCCACACTCTTACAGTGGCACACAGTGCACTTAGGGTCTGATTTTGTTATGTACCCAATGCCGATGTTCGCGCAACTGGGCGATTATAAGGTGACTGTGCATGTGCCGCAATCGAACTGTACACACGTCAAGGTACCTTTGCGATGTCACTCACAATGGTGTTTTAGTCGCAAAGTGATTGACAGGAACGGACCGTTTGGAGGAGTTAATGAGGAGGGGCATAAAAAATGCAGATGTGTCGCGTACGTTTTTCGGGGCATGTATCTGCCTTCAGCTGCAATTGCACACACAAAAATCATGATACCACTCAGTCTATGTTTCTTGTTTCTGCGTCAATCCTGTATATGAGTATACAGTCATTAAGGCTTCAGTGGGAATCTCATTTGTTTCAGGGAGGTTGTTTCACCTGTCATGTTTCGCATGTCGATGGGCTTATAAATCACATCTGTGTAAGCTTTTGCATACAAATTGGAATCAGGTCCTTAGAATGAGTGATGAGCTGTGTCTGATGGGTGTGCAAGCAAGGTGGCAGTGTGTTAGACACTGTCAGTGACCGGGTGAGTGCTGCATATAGGAGAGAGAGCCCGAGGGAGGTAGAGTAAATATTTTATAAGAGGCACTACTACTGAGTGGGCAAAATGTGTAAGGGGGCATTACTACAATGTGTAATATTGTGTAGGGGGCACTACTACTGTGTGGCATAATGTGTTAGGGGCACTACTACTGTGTGGCATGATTTATAAGGGGCACGACTGTGTGGAATAATGTGTAAGAGGCACTACTACTGTGTGGCATGTGTAAGGGACACTACTACTGTGTGGCACATTGTGTAAGGGGCACTACTACTGTGTGGCACAATGTGTAATGGGCACTACTACTGTGTGACATAATGTGTAAGGAGCTCTACTATTGTGTAGCATAACTTGTAAGTGGCACTACTACAATGCAGCATAACATGTAAGAGGCACTACTACTTTTGGCCTAATATGTAAGGGGCACTACTACTGTGTGGCACGATGTGTAAGAAAGCACTACTACTGTGTGGCACAATGTGTAAGGGGCACTACTACTGTGTAGCATAATGTGTAAGGGGCACGAATACTGTGTGGGCATAACATGTAAGGAGCACTAATACTACGTAGCATAATGTTTATGGGGCACTACTACTGTAGGTATAAGGTGTAAGTGGCATTGCTACTGTGAGAATAGAATACTGTGTTAGGGGCACTACTACTGTGTGGCAAATGTGTATGGGGCACTACTGTGTGGGAATAGTGTGTAAGCGTCACAACTACTATGTAGCATAATGTGTAAGGGACACTATAGTGGGCATGATGTGTATGGGGAACTACTACTGTAAGTATAATGTGTAAAGGAAACTACTACTGTGGGCATAATGTGTAAGGGGCACTACTACTATGTGGCATAATGTATATGGAACACTACTACTGTGGGCATAATGTGTAAGAGTGTAATGTGCTTGCAGTTTGTATATTCTCCCAGTACTTGTGTGGGTTTCATCCGAGTACTTCGGTTTCCTCCCACAATCCAAAAAGATACTGGTACTGTAGGTTAATTGGCCCGAAACAAAACAAAATAATAACCCTCGCATGAATGTGTCTGTGTGTACATGTGATAGGGAATATAGATTGTAAGCTCCACTGGGGCAGGAGTGTTATGAATGGCCAAGTGTTCTCTGTAAAGCTCTACGGAATATGTGTGCCCTATATAAATAACTGGTAATAAATAATAAAAAAATAAAATAAGAGACACTACTACTGTGTGCCAAAATGTCTTGTTATGGCTCTGAGTGTAATGCATGCAATGCCCAATGTTAATGATGAGATGACGTCCAGTATGTACTGTACAGTAGCTTTATAATAACATCATCACATACTGTACTGTAGAATAAGAACAGCTTTCAACTAAGGCTGTATATATTATGGTTTTCATCATTTCTTGGCCATACTTGCAGCCTGGCGCACTTACTGTCCTCTTAACAGTTATGTCTCTTAACTAAGTTCTTCTGCTGCCAGCTCTATTGATTGTTAGTCACAAAGCAATTGATTTTAATCAGTACTTTCATTGATTCTAAAAAGTAATGTTATTTTCTTAATGCTGAAGGATTTAGCTTGTTACACTCAATGTTGTATAGTATACAGCATTGAGTGTAACAAGCTAAATTGGGGGCATATGTGTATCACGTCCCATTTTAATTGGCCACACCCATAGGCGCGCGCACTCAGTACCTCTAAGGGGCATAACTACTGGGGGCATAACTCCTGGGGGACAGGGTCATTTTTAAGTTGATAATTTTTGTATGGCCCCCCGAAGGATTTTATAAATATCCAAATGGCCCTTTGTAGAAAAAAGGTTCCCCACTCCTGCTGTATAGCATGTCAGCATAGCAATACTTGAATTACCATAATGGGAATTTTAGAATATCATGGCTAGTATACCTACTGTACTAGGGGTACATTTACTGAAGCTTCTAAAACTGAAAAGTGGTTATGTTGCCCATAGCAACCAATCAGATTCTGTTTTTCATTTCTCTATCGCATCCTAGAAAATGATAGACAGAAACCTCTTTTCATTTTTAAAAGCTTTAGTAAATTTACTCCCTAGTCTTTTATGCGGATTCTCTTTAGAACCTATCATAGGGCAGGTGCAATGACACACCGATGACGAAGGCTTGTAGTAACCCATTCACATATGCTGCCTCTGCATCAGCCGGTGTGTACACACAAACAAACACAATGGTGCTCTGTTTCTCTCCTAGAGGTCTATTCATAAATACTGCAATTCACAGAGCGGGTTACCATGGAGAAGTCCCTGACTTCTCCAGTGACACCCCCGCTCCGTTGCATCACCATACTAAAGTATGGTAAGTGCGATTCATGAAGGAGTGGAAATCGCAGCTTTCCGCTTCTCCATGGAGTTCAGGTTCGCCATCTCTGGATGGTGTAACCTGAACTGCGGTGCGGTAACTGCAGGGAAGCTCAATGCTTCTCTGCTGTCTGCCCGCCACCTTGCGCTAGCTCCGTCCCCTGACTTCCCAGCAGCCACTGCTACTTATCCCAGCTATATATCGCATCGAACTGATGCAATGTATAGTGATAAGTAACAATTCGCTTTTTGTTTTCTTTATGAATAGACCCCCCAGTGACTGCAGTCATATGTGGCTCTAATGCATTCAGTTTATCATACAGACCTACTATTAAGCTATGTATTTATTTGGTGGCTTTGTACTATTGAACAGGTTACTTTACTTTACTGCATAGGATGTTTTAAAGTGTATTAGTCTTTTTTGAACAAAGTAATTTCTGATATCAACAATGTATCATATACACAGAGGGGTATCCAATTAGATAAAAACGGCCTGATATCGTTATTAATGGCCGATGGTCATTATCACGGTATCCTATTACAGTCCGTTTTCATTGTCCAAAAACAGACCCGCTATCGCGCGATAACTCATGGGATCGGGTATAAGTTCCCAATCATATGTGTTATCGCAGCTCCGGCAGCCCGCTTATCGTGGATTTTGCTTCGGGTGCCTGAAGCCTGAGCCACCCAAACCATAATCTGCGATAAATGCCGGCACTGAGGGGAGGAGCGCGCTGCTTTAGGGCTAATAGGATAGCCCCTGGCAATACAAATACATGTTGTCATTGACCGTGAGTAATTGGATAGACTGAAAATAATTCTATACAATATTTTAATCATTTTGTACATTAAACAAAGTTTGTGTACACTGAACCATCAGAAAACAAAGGTGTCACTATCTCGTAATATTCCGTATTTCGGAATTTGAAATATGGTAGAATCAGGGGGGATTTCAATTAATTGCTGTAAATTTTAATGTGAAAAAACAGACTTTATCGCAATTTTTTTTGCCCAATGTTTTTATAGGGCAATTCAATTATTGCCCATTTTTTTCATGGTAAAATTTATTATTATGCGAAAAAAACACAGGATTCCTCCCTGTTTCATGGGGTTTTAATAAATATTGGCGTTTGACCACTTTTTCTGACATCTTCGGACCTGTGGTTAATGCAAGGGCTAATGAAAGTTCATATCCTGGATAGATGCATGAAAGGATCCTTTATATGGTGTTTGTCATCTACTCTTACTGTGAGTAGGGTACGCTTATAATCATTTGTAACAACTTGTTGTGTTAAAGATACCTTTATGGGGATACATATGATATCCCAGCAGATGGGATGCTGGCGAACACTATACCAATAGCGGCATCCTGTCTGCTGGAATCCCGGCAGTGAGTCCCCTTGCCACACATCGGGCCCGATGGCTCGCTACGCTCACCACAGGTTCTATTCCCATTTGGTTGGTGGTGTGGATCCACCAACCAAGTGGGAATAGGGATCCGGTGTCAGGATTCCGGCTGTCTATTTATCGGCAGGTATCGGGATTTCAGCGTCGGTCTCCTGAACGTCGAGATCCCAACAGCCTGGTAAACTGACTGCATCCCCTTTATGTGCCTGGTCTTTTTCTGCTATATCAGTGAGTGGGGTACGCTAATTTACCACTGGAGTCTATACACACTATGTGAAGACTATCTGGTGGAAGCTGAGAAAGTCTATCTTTCAGGAAAAGAAACCGTGATACACATGATACCACATGACAGAGTGTGAGTCAGCGTACGCTCACTATCCTAGCACCTCCAATTAGCATTTTAAAATCACAAATGGTGTAACTCACTATCCATTGAAGATTGTCCTACACATTGTTTCATTGTCTTTCTCCAATGTCGTATTATGAGTGGAAAAGGATCTTTGAGGAGATTGTAAAAAACCCAGCATAACTAACGTATTCGTTTTCCATTCCAAAAACAAAAGGGTTGTAATGTATAATATTATTTTTTATATTTAGTTCATATTTTTGTGAGCGCCTGGAGTTTCAGTTCTTCATTCTGTCTTTATTGAGAGCCTATGTGGCTTTCACTTTCATAATATTCACATCAAACTTACTGACTTTCTGGCTGTCCTGTTGGTGATGCGGGATACATAGTGTGGCCTAGTGGGAAGTACACAGAGACATGACTGCATTACCATGGCCCTGTCCCCTATATTACCAGCTTTGTAAAGTGCGTATGGGGAGGATGATTATGTGATTCAGTGAGAATGGCATCATCAAGCCGTCTGGAAGCTTCAGGAGATTTATCTGTTCTTCCGGGCACCTGGGATAGCCATCCCGAGGTACGGGAGCCTTGTGGACGCTCCAGGTAAGTAAGCATGAATAACTCACATTGTTCTCTGGCTCATGGAGCCTTCTTGATTGATGTAACGGTGAAATTGGTCCTAGTAGTAGTTATGATTTGTGATTTACTTTGGCTTATACAGCCTTTGTGATACATGTAGATTTGAAGTACTGGCTTGTGCAACTTTTACGATTTATGTTCTGTGTTTGATACTCAAGGGCCTTATACTTAGAATATTAATCTTCAGCATTGAATGTCCCATTTAGAGTTCTTGTCTATCTTCCTCACTGCTAATAGTGCACATTTCATTCACATCCATTTATTTATGTGATCATAAACTACTGTAAGTGACAATGTAACAAATGCCAGTGTCCAGACCAAAGTATAACACAAAGCAGACAGAGATCTCGTAGAGGTAACAACACATCTGGCATATTTCTGCAGTACTAACTACCTGACAAAACCACACACAAGTAATGACATAAAGAATTCTTATAATTTCCATGTAAGTGTAAATAAAAAACCTTTAGCAGTCACCGCAATATAAACCTTTACTACTAGCACCATCTCCACAGGAACTAAGATCAGCTCCCTGGTCCTAAAAGCTTACTAGTAGCAGAAGTAAGCCATGCAGATCAGATTTCTGAATGGCATTAGGGCTTGTCTGGATTCAGGAGCTGTGCGAGCCTCCTTCCTGTAATAGATGACATTGCATAATGTAATAAAGGTGCATTGTAGACATTCATTAGATACACTGTAGCCACTAAGCGCGATGTTGGCTGTCTGCTGTGACCTCTGAAAGTCATTGCAGTACACAAAGTGTATCGTAAGTGCAAAGTCATTGTGTATCTTCCAGGGCATATTTCATTATTTCATTTTATAGTGTACTTCTTTCCCCAACATTGATAATCTGATGCGCTATAAAGATTGATGTTTGCAATATTGTGTGGAGGAAATTCAATTATTGGGAAGGGGGGGGGGGGGGTGTGGGGGTGAACAGGACAAGGCACTTACAGACACCAACACAAAGTAAAATTAGTAATATTGGGCTACCGAAACTCTCAGGAATGTGCGTGACGAAACATTTCAGCTGTGCACATTGGAGAGAATTGTACCCCCCCCCCCTCCCCCACCGTTTAAATACTATTATTACTGATGTTACATCTGATTGCACAAGAGCCACATAACAATTCATAAATTCATACAACTGGTTCTAGTACCCTAGAAATGAAAGATTGGCTTAGAGGGAATTCAATTAGTGCCGCTACTGTATCGGGTGCAAAACACTGGAGATTTCGCAATTTATTATTCACAATTTTTTTTTTTTTTTCACACAACTGATGATTTTTGTTCCGGAAAACTACAAAAAAAATTTTTTTTTTTACTTAAAAAAAGTTTTAAAAAGTATTTTTAATAAAATATGAAAATGTTATTTAAAAGAAAAATACCTAGGGGGTGTTTTACAACCCCCCCTTCCCATTCAACCATGTCATAGGCTGCTGTTTTACACACACACCCATTCCCGCCCCATATCCAAATTTACTTCCCACCCACCATCAGAAATAGCCTCCCCCAGTGGCAAAAGATCCACAGCTTTTCGTACCCTACCCGGAATATATATCGCATACGACCTAGTGCAGATTAATGAAGAGATTGTTCCGTCGGTCATTATATCGTCCAGTGTGTACCCAGCCTTACACGTAACATGACAGCAATTCTGGATGTTGCATGTGATCTGCGGCAGTGCGCAATCCTGTGTACACACTGCACGATGTAGACAATTTGTCGTTTCAGTATGGGAAATCGTCCCAACATCATGCAGTGTGTACCCAGCCTTATTCAAATTCAGTATCTTTGTGTTATACATTGAATACATTATGGGAGAGTGTTGATATGTAACAAACCTTGGAGAGAGTTAAAGAACCAACCAATCAGCTCCTGTCATTTTACAGGCTGTGCTTGAAAAATGACAGGAGCTGGTAGGATGGGACTTTATCACTTTCAAGCTTTGATAACTTACTTTATTTTGTTGTGTTATACCTGATGAAGATGGTTAAACTATTGATATGAGTTGCTAGAAATACCATGAGCCAGGGCCGTAACTAGGTTGTGTGCCAGTGGAGCCTGGCACACAGCGCAGGACCACCGGCAACACCCGCCTGGCCGCTCCGTTGCCGCCGCACTGTGGGGTCCAGCCCGCTTCCCACCGTCACCGCCCGGCGCCCAGCTGCATTGCCTGGCTACCTCTCACATAGGTAGCCGGGCAGCGCTGCAGCTCCCCCTTCGCTCCCTCCCCGTGTGCTGGGAGAGATTACATCTCTCCCAGTCCGCTCCCAGCCCACCCACAATGCCCTGTGCTTCGAAGAGTGCAGCGTATAGCGGGAAGAGGAGAGGAAAGGCATGCCGGCTCGTCACAGGTGAGTATAACCTCCCTGCCTGCCATAATGTGTAAAAAAAAAAGGGGGCCTGCTTGCCATAGTGTGTAAAAAAGGGGAGCTGCCTGCCATAATGTGTAAAAAAGGGGGACTGCCTGGCTTACTGTGTAAAAAGGGGGACTCTGCCTGCCTAATGTGTAATAAAGGGCGTCTCTGCTGCATAATGTGTAAAACGGGGACTCTGCCTGCCTAATGTGTAAAAAGGGGGACTCTGCTGCTGTAATGTGTAAAAAAAGGGGGGCTCTGTTGCTGTAATGTGTAAAAAAGGGGGACTCTGTTGCTGTAATGTGTAAAAAAAGGGGGAATCTGCCTGCCTAATGTGCAAAAAAGGGGGCTCTGTTGCTGTAATGTGTATAAAAAGGGGGACTCTGCCTGCCTAATGTGTAAAAAAAGGGGGACCCTGCCTAATTGTGTAAAAAAGGGGGTCTCTGCTGCCATAATGTGTAAAAAGAGGGGGAACTCTGCCTGCCATAATGTGTAAAAAAGGGGACTATGCTGCTGTAATGTGTAAAAAGGGGACTCTGCCTGCAGTAATGTGTAAAAGGGGGACTCTGCATACCGTAATGTGTAAAAAGGGGACTCTGCCTGCCGTAATATGTAAAAGGGGGACCCTGCCTGCCGTAATGTGTAAAAGGGAGCTCTACCTGCCTAATGTGTAAAAGGGGGAATCTACCTTACGTACTGTGTAAAAGGGGGCTCTACCTGCCGTACTGTGTAAAAGGGGGCTCTGCCTGCCGTACTGTGTAAAAGGGGGCTCTGCCTGCCGTACTGTGTAAAAGGGGGCTCTGCCTGCCGTACTGTGTAAAAGGGAGCTCTGCCTGCCGTACTGTGTAAAAGAGAGCTCTGCCTGCCGTAATGTGTAAAAGGGAGCTCTGCCTGATGTAATGTGTAAAAGGGAGCTCTGTGGCCGTGCCCCTTCTTAATGAAGTCATGCGTCTATATCTTTGGTGCGCACCTAAAGCGCGCACTTGCCCTGTTTTTTATATTGGGAGGGGGTGCGGCGCCAATGCTGTTTCTTGCACACAGCGCTAAAATATCTAGTTATGGCACTGCCATGAGCTACTATTTGTGATATGATAATATATTACTGCTTTCCATGAAATAGTACCATAATTTATACTTTATAGAAGCAATGTTATCTTTTTAGCCTCTTGGGTAATAAACCCACTTGATCGATTAGATTATATTTCCTCTGTTAACAGCACCTGCTGAATATACCAAAAGCCTATAGGGTGGTGAATAACCAAGAATTCTGTACTGAATGCAGCTGTCATGACAACTATATATAGTGAACGGAGCCTATGAAAGAATTATATATTGACTTTTTTGATATTTGGATTTCAGGACAGCATTGAGTTTTTGGCCCCAATTAAATATCACTTTCAAATTGAACACTCAAGAAAAGCAATAAACTGTGATAAAAAGCAAGACATCAATTAGCTTTCACAGATTCTCTTTAATTGACACACAGCTATTTGAGCGGTACCTTGACAAGTAAAACAACGGATGTGGAAGTGGTTGGTTTGGACTCTCACAACTTCTCCTTTACATATCTCCCCGCAGCGATAACATTGGATAGGACCGGAACTCCCTGATGTACTGTAGGAATTGTGTTGATAGGGTACTGCTGGAAATAAAACACAAAGTGTGGACAGAATTATTACATATAAAAATAATAAGCAAATACAGTGTCTTAATAGAGAATTTAATGTGTGTGCACGTGAGCCACAAGCCTCATTATGTTTACAGATGGTGGAGGCAAAATTCCCAAAGTGCAGCATATCAGTTTATTGAAATCAGTGATTAGTGATTGGTGATTTGTAAGGAAGTGCCTCAGTG
This sequence comes from Pseudophryne corroboree, assembly GCF_028390025.1. Classification (NCBI taxonomy): domain Eukaryota; kingdom Metazoa; phylum Chordata; class Amphibia; order Anura; family Myobatrachidae; genus Pseudophryne; species Pseudophryne corroboree. Next base: position 619,558,371 of record NC_086449.1, on the reverse strand, counting down.
ACTACACTAGTTTCTTGTGAATTGAGATAAGGAGAGTGCCTGGCTAGGCGCAAAATCTATATAAGAGGCTTACATTTTTGTGATTGGTTGAAGATGGCCTTTGTTGCTAAGCAGATCAGAGTTTTGAGTGATTTGCAATTGGTTAGGGCCAGCCTATCGGTGAGTGTAGGGGTGGTGGTTTAGTGCATGAAGGGTAGAAACTTCCAGATCTGCTTCCTCTTGTCGGTTGGAAGCCCAACCACCCGCCCTACTGGCTCTCTAATTTGGCTCTCTTCAATCTGGCTTACTATTATCTTTCTTTCAGACTTAGTGGGCGGGAAGGCGCTACTGGCCAGCGGTCACTTGTAGCATGAGTGGTGTTGTAGGGCACTTACCCCTTTTGAAGGACGGCGAGTGTGTCCTGCCCTTGTGGGGGGGCGATGGGCGCTTCCTTGAGGAGCGTCCTCACTCTGCTATAGGAGGGGGTGGTGAGACCTTCACAACACAGGTAATGCTGATATATATAGATGGGGCGTTTCAGTTGCACCCATGACAGTTGGGGCGTTTAGTCGCCGCCATTTTGTAAGATCTGTGACTAGAGCTGGTTGGTGGTAGCGTCTTCTTGGCCACCCACTACTAGTGAGGTCATTCCAATTAATAAATTCAATTACCATTTAATCCAACGCAGTTGTGTCCGTGTCTTTAGTTTAGTTGATAAGCTAGCTTCAAGTGTATAGTTAATGTCAAGCACAATAAATGAATAGACGGCATATAGAATATATTTTTTTATTTTAACTCTTTTCTCTTGTCCAATACACGTGGACCTCTGATAGTGGAGGAAACAGGAGAATGCATGCATACTAACATATTTGTCCTTGTGCTTTAAGTATGTTAGTACATAGAGCCATTACATCGTTTTACTGATGATGAATAATTATATCTGAATTATACTGGCATACTTTCCCGGAACGCACCCCGGAAAGGTGGGCAAGTCTCGTGCATCCCCATCCTGCAGCTCGCATAACTCCCCCCCCCCCCCCCCTACCCCATCCCTGCGGTTGCCAACTTACTAGGCACACAAGAGGGCAGTCCGAGGGGCCTGGATTGCGTCATCATAGCCCTGCCTCCTGCTTTGCAATGCATTTTTTTCTCAGCACTGTATAGAGTGTGGCAGAGCCACAATGACACCACCATGCCCACTGCGCAGCCTACATTTGAGTCCGCACACTCCGATACGCTGACCGCCTTGATCTAAATAAAACTTCTATACACTTTTGTGTGACATTGGGGCAGATCAGCCACAGTGTTTACAGCATGGGTAAAGCTCCAGGTTTAACGCCCTGAGTTATTTAATTATTAGACAGTTTCCCCCGCGCAGCAAGCCCATAGCTAGTGCACATTAACCCATAGATTCAGGGTTACGTGTCTGGAATCTATGGGTTACTGCGGGAAGCAGCAGAGGGCGCATTTAACGTGGATATTTCCTCGCAGCTACTGAGGCTTCCCACCCAATTTTTTTTAAAATAACATATTAAAATGAATGACCTGACAAAGTAATAAATAGAAAAAAAACTTGCACTATCCAATGTACAGTAAACACCTGTTGATTTAAGAGTCTGAAAGTCATTGCATAATGCTAGCTACAGTAGTTTGTTTCGTGATCAGATGACAAAATAATCTGAGTCCAACTCTACATTCCACTGTATAGATTGGTGTAGTGGTGAGAGCCAAATGTACTTCACTAAGAGGGCTGGGGTTTAATTTCAGATCCCAGCACATGTGCTTGGTGAAAGCAGCCTATTCATGCACATGATCACATTGGTTGACATCCAAGATAACCTTTTTAGACACTGCATAGACTTGCTCTGAAGACTCCACCATAGATACGCTGTCATGACCTGCTATTACCTTCAGGGGCAATGATACCAGATGATAAAGGTTACACAGATTATTCTTTCACGCTTTCCAATCCTGATCACAACCTGACAGAGCTTGTCTAGGAATGCCAGAAAACTTCTCTAAGAAAAACCTCACTATCGGATTCTTACAATAACATTCTAAGATGATTTGAAGCTATATTACATAATGACTTCCATTACTACATAGTAGGAATATGTTTATGCCAATACCAAGGCCTATGATACATTAAAGACATTTACCTGTTTTCACATGGATTTTCCCCTGGAAAATGATTATCTACAATCAATCTGCAGATTGATATATGCAATAATGTATTCAGCTGTAGATTATAAGATTAATTCAAATCTGGTACTTTACAAATGATCACAAAATAGCCAACTACAGTATAAAGGAGCTTGCTTGTTGATGACTTATAAGGTACAGTGCTGTCATACAGATAATGGGCATCTAAGGTGACTACTAGAGCCTTTATTGTGGCTAGTATACAGTAAGATCAGTGAATGTTTATCTTTGAAGGCTTGAAGGCTTGTATACAAGTGGCCTGATGGCACACGGGCAGGGCTGCATTAAGGCGAGTGCTTTCGTACGGGACCGTCCTGTCACAGGGCCCCTCTTAGTAACATCACAAGCAAAGCACTCATACACCCCCGTGACACCGACAGATACACACACACACACAAGAAAGGAGTACTCACTCACGGAGCAGGAGTACTCACAGAGCAGCGCCCCTTGAACACCAGACGCCGGAGGCTTACAGTCAGTCACTGTCTCACAGGATTTCCCATCTCTATCCCTCAAGACTGACTGTGCAATAACTACTCTGCGGTCGCTGTTACTAAACAGCTGAGCTGCCGGAGAAAGACTCTGAATCCTACAATTCAAAACGCAGTGTGTGGGGGCCCCTAATGTGTGGGGCCCCGGCACGGCCGCCCCTGTCGCCCTTTCCTTATTCCAGCCATGTACACGGGGACTTAATCATGTTTGTACGTACTTGACTATGCAGCCAACAATTTTTAGGCTACAGAATTGTAAATTTCTGCAAGTGAAGCTGTCACCTAGAAAAGAAGACAGACGCCCACCGGAGCCATCGCCAACGTATTCACAACTGCATACACATACACAGCCCATACGCAATAATAGTGACATCAACTGCTAGGGTTGCCCTATGGCTACGCAGCAGAGCCGCACAGTTGCGATGCTGGCGCCATGGTTGCAGCTGAAGGCAGATACATGCCCTGAAAATGGGAATTCCCCATTACCTCCCGCAAACAGTCCCTTCCTGTCAATCTTTCTGCGATAAAAATCTCAGTGCGAGCTCGATCCCAACTGCACCTTGGCACGCGCAGTCTGCTGATAATCGCTCTGTTGCATGAACATCGGCATTGTGTACAAACGTGGATTAGGCTTATAATTCCAAATGTGTCCGCTTCACAAACTGCACAAACATATCCTTCTAAATAGGCAATTTAGAGTATTTATGAGATGAATGCATTTCAGTACAATTTTACTGACAGGTAAATGAGCGTTTCTGGGTGGCAAATGGGCAGCAAAGGAATGCTCCATGTAGGATAAGCGCGCCGCAGACGTGTCATGTGCATGTAGCTAGTGTTGCGACCAGGGCTGCCATCAAGGGGGTACAGGTGGTATATCTGACTCTGGCCCCCGGGAGACAAAAGGGTCCCAGTGGCAAAGCCCCACAACATTTGGAGTAGTACACAAACCATTGTAAAGACACTAGTGTAATGCACACAGCTGACTCTTGGAAGTAAGTCAACATTAACTGCACATAAGTGTTATTTACTTCTTGTAGATAACTTTAAAGTATGATTTTGTTTTTGGTTTTTTTATACTTTAAATTGCATGCGATTGCTTACACTGAAATATATCACCCACATATTATTTTGCCTGCAATAAAAATTGAATCCATGTTTGCAAGGCGCAGACAAAAATGTAATATGTTTGTCATTATAAATGCATGTGTCATTTACTGTAGTTTTTAAAATGATTAATAAAAATACAGTGAGCAGTGCAAATATCATAACATAGGGTTAAATTCTAATGGAAAAAAAAAGCACTGCGTCTGTGTACAGTTCTAGAAATACTGATTTTTAAACTTTAATAATATTTTCCTGGTGCAGCATTTTACCTTTTGCAAAGATAAAACAAAAGGACTGCAAATGATCCCATTATATTTACAGACCTTTTGTTGCTATGAAATTATGGGTTGTCCATAGCAACCGTCACCAGACTCCCAGAAGACACAGAGAAAAATGATGAGTGCAGGAAAAGGGGAGACAGGGACTGCGATAGAGATGAAAACTGGCTTGAAGCCATAGACAACAGCTTAGCATATTAAATTACTACAAGTTCTCTCAATCATAAAGGAAGGAGACAAAAAAAAGATTTGTATATGTTTTAAATCTATCAACCTCACATATGTTTTCATTTGTCTCCTAACTAATTTACCCAACAGTCCACCGTGTGCTCAGACAAAACGTAGAAAGGATCAAGACAAGCTCATTATTGCATATAATCCACTAATGTAAACAAGCAATAGAAATATCCCTGATGGGAAGGAACCTAAAGGGGTAGAGATGGAGCTTTGATGTATGTGCTCTGCTGTGGTAACAATAAGATCTTACAAACAAGCTGCTAATTACGTTTGAATACATATTAGAAAAATATTGCGGATGTACATGATTCGTCAGTGTGTGTCTCCAAACGAATAGACCAGAGATTTTCAACCTTTTACAACTCGCGGCACACCGTACAAGATTTAAATATTGCCAAGGCACATTCAAATATAATGGTGGTGCATGGTGCAGTTGCGTGTCCTAGGATGTCATGTCGCAGCTTCTTCATAGGTAACACCTGAGCCCAGGGGCACTGTAAGAGAGGAGGAGGCCCGTGTTCAGCATCCTCCGTTCGGGCCCCCTCCTCTCTGCCGGCAGCGCTGGGAGTGAGTTCTAGAGGGCTCATACTCTACTACGCATGTGCGTAGGCCATTTTCCCTGAGATTTGTCTACTGTGCATGCACTGCGGATGCCAGTGCTGGACTCTGGGGGGAAGGGGGGAATTTAAAAATGGGTGCTGCGTGTGCGGTGGGGGCCCATGTGCACCGCACACAGTGCACCCATTATAGAAACGCCAGTGCCTGAGCCACACAAGAAAGCCAGAAGAGCCCAACACTGCACGTGCCCAAAATTAGAACTAGCTCTGCAACCACTAAACCCACCAGTATTGATCGTTCCAGGGCCTCAGTAGCTGCAAAACACTGACGGGCCTGGCTCTGCTTCTATAGCGGCACACCTGGAGACTGCTCAGGGCACACTAGTGTGCTACGGAACAGTGGTTGAAAAACACTGGAATAGACCCTCAGCATTAGTATTAGCCAGTTAGACTAGCAGAGCATATCTACTGGTTGTGATTGACAGCTTCTACTTCTACACCTCCAGCCTGATATGCTAATATTCTTACGGGGCAATTAAATGAAAGGTGGTGGCCACAGACTGCCAGTGTACATTCTCTTTGTCAACTTGCGGCCGCTAACATAGCATATTTGCCTACTTAGGTCACAGAGGTGTGTAGTAATCTCCATCTAAAAAAATTTAGTTATATCACACAAGTGTTTAGGTCTCAGAACATGCTGGATTGTGTAAGTAGGGCACGCAATGTGGGTGTGATACAGATAAGCAACGTAGTATTGGGGGTATAAGTCTGGGTTAGTCTGATGAATAGCCATTGTCGCATGTAGGCTGTATGTTACTGCATGGCCCAGACGGGTGTAGTACGGTATGCCGGTGGCCGGGCTCCCGGCGACCAGCATACCGGCGCCGGGAGCACGACCGCCGGCATACCGACAGCGTGGCGAGCGCAAATGAGCCCCTTGCGGGCTCGCTGCGCTCGCCACGCGGTGGGGTCGTGGACCCCCACGAGGGAGAATACCTGTCGGTATGCCGGGTGTCGGGATTCCGGCGCCGGTATACTGTGCGCCAGGATCCCGACATCCGGCAACCTAAAAAGACCACCCGTCCAGGGTGTAGTACAGTATGCCGGCGGCCGGGCTCCCGGCGACCAGCATACCGGCGCCGGGAGCCCGACCGCCGGCATATCGACAGCGGATCCCGACATTCGGCAACTGAAGACCACCCGCCCAGACAGTGCAGGCTTAATAGTTACTCACAAAAGAAGGAGGTCCAAAGAGGAGGAGACGTGGTGGCGAATGTAGGAATGCACTTTCTCTTTCTAAGGAGTGACTGGGATCTGACTCTACCATAGGTAGGACTGGTGAACCCAGTCCGTTGAATCAGGTGGCCACATCGTTGCCCATCTGTTGATAGGGTGTGCAGGAGTACCCACTTCAATTACCAAATCTGAATAGTATGCTTGAAATTGCTTTTCCACGAACGTTATGGAAGTGATAAATAAAACTAGTCAACTCAAATTCGAACAAAAAAAGCGCGTGCCCTCCACTCAATGATTTTTCTATGGGAAAAAATTTGTTAGAGTGGTATCTTTTTCATCTAACATGCCCAGGGGCGTAAGTTCATGCAAGGCGCCCGAAGCCAAAATAGAAGGTGGTGCCCCCCGAGTGGTTCCAGCTTGCTTGCACATGTGCTGGCATTCCAGTGACTTGCCAATGGCAGATCTGAGAGATTAAAGATTCATTATTGAAGCTAATTTTGGCGATAAAGAAACTTTATTTTCAGGTGCTGGCTGCAAATGAAACATTGAGTCATGAGGGGGGGGGGGGGGGGGTTATCAAAGCTCAGAGAGATAAAATTGGGAGAGATAAAGTACCAGACAATCAGCTTCTGCCTTACATTTTACAGACTGTTACCCAGATTTATCAAGCCTTGGAGAGTAATGAATTGCACAGTGATAAAGTACGAAACCAATCAGCTCCTAATTGTCATTTTTCAAACACAGCCTGTAACATGGCAATCAGTAGCTGATTGGCTAATAATTTATCTCCGTACACTTTATCTCTCTCCAAAGCTTGATAAATCTGAGCCTGTGTTTGAAAAAAGACAGAAGCGGATTGGCTGGTACTTTATCTCTCACAATTTTATCTCTCTCCAAGCTTTGATAAATACCCCTCCTTAAAAGTTTTATTATAATAATTAGTGCCTTTTCTTAAAACCAATTTCTGCTTTCCTTTCTTTCCTCACATATGGACACAGCAGCAGAGCTGTAGATCCTTGTACATGCTGTTATCAGACACATTCCAGACTCTTTTCTCCACTGCAGGTGGGACAGATGTAACATGTGCAGAGAGAGTTAGATTTGGGTGGGTTATATTGTTTCTGTGCAGGGTAAATACTGGCTGCTTAATTTTTACACTGCAATTTAGATTTCAGCTTGAATACACCCCACCCAAACCTAACTCTCTGCACATGTTACACCGCCCCACCTGTAGTATGGTTTTGCCCAATTCCTAACTTTTGTGCTTTGCTAAGAAATCTGAATAAGGCCCCATATCTTAATACTACAAATGTTCTGCAACACTAAACCTGCTGCAGTAACGACAGGACCACACAGAATGTTAGGTAATTATTTAGCAAGCTTTGGTGAACGCTCTGCAGATACTCATGGCGGCTCTCAGTATCACATCACGACTATTACATGTCAGCAATACTCTTTAATAACCAATCACAGTCTGCCCACTGACAGAAGACCTGTGTTTGCCTCCGCATCTATTTATTTTACTGGTATCTGTAATCTGTTGTTCTATAAAGGTAACATGCAATGCCAGCTATAGATTGAAACATGCAGTACTTAGTAGTTATATTATAATGGAAAATAACAGTATGCCTTTTTACATTACAAGTATTAATTTGTTAACAGATCATCCCTCATAAATAATGATGTACAAAGGGGATTTGCGAAAAGGGGGGGCCATCATGTTGGCAGTTGTGCCAACAATAGGGAATCACGGTTAGTAATGTAACTAATCTTTTTGGATGTGGAGGGCTTCATACACACTTACTACATTGTGTCATGGTGCCAGTCATCTGCCATGTGGGCTCTGCTGCTGCCGTTTTGCCAATTCTCACCACCCGCCACAGATATATGGGATGTAGTCAGGTGACCGGCGGTCGGGATCCCGGTGGTCAGCATACTGACGACAGTCAGGATCCCGGCTTCGTTGCGCTCGCCCCCCCCTGCCGGCATTCTGGCGGCCGGGATCTTGGCGTCGGTATGCTGACCGCCTGGATCCCAACCGCCGGTCACCCAACCCCAACACAGATATAGTATTTATCATAATTGCTAGAACTCTGTTTTTTACAGTGCAATAAAAGTTTACAGCTGTAATAACTGGGCACGCCTATTTCCCCACCAACTAGTAGAAATATAACACTGTTTACAATGTTGTTTTGTTGCAATTGTTCACCCCAAAACATAGTCAAGTAATGTTGTAAGCTTAATTTTATAAATTACACCTTGAGATATGACTTTTGTATTTAATCTCTTATGGAGGTGGACCCAGGATCAAAATCTATCAAGTGGCCCATCGTTTTAAAAGGTGGCCATGCTCATTGTCACGATCCTGACTGTAGTTCTCGTATTTGGTGACTTACCCCTGCCTTTTGTCCTGGATCCTGTGCCGTTTTGCTCACTGAGATAAACAGCTTGTCAGCACCATGAGTTTCCTGAGTCCTGAGTTCTCTGCCTGGAAGGTAATAGTTAACGAGCTCTACCTGTGATTAATATTCGGTGTGAGTCTGAATTCAGCAATCTGAAGTTTAGGCCTAAAAGCCAGCATCCTCTGTCTGTTTGCAGAAGTTCAGGCTTCAGTGTTCTCTCGGCCTGCTAGGCCTCGCTCCACTTCACAGCCTAGTCTAGAGTACTCACATGACAGTGACTGTTCACCTGACCCAGAGCTGTCCAATCCTGTGCCAGCCTGAGACTCCCTGAATCACCTGACACTGCTCACCAATCACCCAGGACCAGGAAGTATAAGTCTGAAGGCTGGAGTTGGAAACGCGGCCAGTTCCTCGTGTCACACACAGCTCTGTGTGAGCTTTGAAGCTGAGCTCCCTAAAGGTAACACTTGTACCCCGGTTTCTGTAAAAACTCTGTTCCTTTGTTACCCAGTTTGGATTACATTTGTGTTACCATTGATATCCAGTATTTCCACAAGTCTCAACTTAAAGGCACAGTTGCAGTGTTTCATCTTAAAGGCACAGTACAGTATTCCACTGTCTCAACTTAAAGGCACAGTTGCATTGTTTCATCTTAAAGGCACAGTCACAGTATTCCACAGTCTCAACTTAAAGGCACAGCTGCAGTATTCTACCGTCACAGCCGCAGGGTCCTTCAGCCTCGTACTAGAGTTACAGCCACAGTCATCATTCTACTTTCAGTTGCGTTTCCAGTTATATCCGGTACCAGCCCGCATTACAGTTGCATCCCAGTCTCACCGGTAACCAGCCCAGTTATCAGTCTCACCAGTAACCAGTCCGTCTTACTATCTTGCCAGTAACCTTGAGTACATAAGCACCTACTCCTGTGAAACTATATCCAGTACAGTCTCACATATACATTCATCATCCTTCTGTTATCAAAGTCCCTGGTGATCCAGTGGTCAGGATATGGCTTCCTCTGCCGAGGCCCGGGTTCGATCCCTGGTCAGGGATTGGTCCTTCTTCTCACTGATTCCTACAGACCAGCCTAATATTCACATAGTCCTCCAGTTGCCTGCACAGACTTCACTAACACCGGGTTCACAAAACCACAGCCATGACAGTAGGAACTGGCCCCATGGACCCAGCCGAAAGTGTTTGTCTGACGCAGGACCTCCTAAGCAATATTGCAAGACGCTTGGAGGGTTTGGAGTCGACTCAGCATCAATTGGCACAGTGTCTGCAGCAGAGTTCGTTCTCCAGAGATTCTCTGACTTTCTGCACGAAGACTCCTGACCAACTGCAGATTTTCTACCAGATGTTATTACAGTTACAAGAACTTTTGTCTAGTATTCTTTCTGTGATGCCTGATCTCTTCAGGAATACTACCAACGTTGTTGATCCTGTTTTGTCCCATCCAGTTACTAGAGTCTCTTCCTCTGTGCAAGGAAAAGTTGTTAATCAGAGCTATCCACGGCCCAAGCTCTCTGAAGCTGCGTAGGGAGCTACACCTCTGTCTTTACTGCGGAAATTCCGGTCATTTTGTTAAAGATTGCATTCTTCGCAAGCCAGGAAATGGTGACAAACCTCAGTATCACAGCGCTCATGTCTACAAGTCATCCACAGTAGCCGATCCTGCTACTGCTGACGGGGGTGTCAAGAAGGCTACTTATCCCAAGTTGGGTGTCCAGAGAAGAATGTTCAAGCCATTTTTTAGTCACAGAGGAGTCCGTGTCTACAGCCCAAGGAGGGGCGTCTGTGTCTACAGCCCAAGGAGGGGCGTCTGTGTCTACAGCCCAAGGAGGGGCGTCCGTGTCTACAGCCCAAGGAGGGGCGTCCGTGTCTACAGCCCAAGGAGGGGCATCCGTGTCTACAGCCCAAGGAGGGGGTTCAGAGCGTCCAGCCCCAGGAGGGGGTTCAGAGCGTCCAGCCCCAGGAGGGGGTTTAGAGTGTGCAGCCCCAGGAGGGTTATCCAATGTTCAAGCTCTAGTAGGGGCATATGAGTTTTCTACTCAGGAAGGAGTGTCTGATCTGTCAACCCCATGAGGGGTCACCACAGTTTCAGCCCCAAGGGAGGTATCCAGAGTCAAGTTTCCAGATGGGAAACTTTGTGCTACAGATGCAGTTATTAACTCCTGTTTGCCGTCTTCAGAGACCACCACCATGTTGGCATCCAGCATGGTTCAGGTCCAGGATGGACCATCTGAACACTTGAATTCTACTCACTCCGGTTCCAGCCGGAATCCATCTCCTCTGGTTCCAGCCGGTCCAGCAATACTCCAGGCCCTGCCTGGTCAGTCCGTCCTGGTTCCATCCGGTCCAGCAATACTCCAGGACCAGCCTGGTCAGTCTCCTTTGGCTCCAGCCAATTCAAGTATCCTCGGATCCAATCCAGTCCTACTCGTCCAGCCAAAGATTTCTCCAGTTTCAGTCTGTTCAAGCTCATCTGGACTCAAACCGATTCCAAGCATTGGTCCGAGTAAAGAACTTTTGTCAGTTGGTCCCAGTAAAGGACTTTCACCATCTAGTTCTAAAATTAGACTTCAGTCTGTCTCTGATTCTGTTTCCTTGTCTTCCAGCACTGAGTCCACAGCTTCCGCGGGGAATTCTAATACCTCTTCTCCTCGATGTCGGGATAATTCTGCTGTAGCATCTATAGTCAAGAAAAATACCAAGGCTATTGACCTAATGTCTGAATGTGTACCTCAGTCTAATGTTGTTTCAGTGGCATCTGTTTCCTTAAGTCCAATTTCATCCTCCACTCAGTCTTCAGAACATTCAGCCAATGCTTCATTTTCTGACCCATCGCTTTCTGAGCAAGATAATGCCTTGATGAACCAATACATTAGGAATTTCAGGAATGCCAAGAATTGGAAAACAGTACAAAGACAACAGCCTGTTGATTTAAGAGTTGGTTATGTTTCCATTGATTCCACTCCAAGTGTTTTGAACTTGTTAATGCAGCTTACAAAACGGATGTAGTTACTCCCAAAGAAGGCTGGTATCTTCCAATAGATTTGGACTCAGACTCTGAATTTGATCCAGTTTATGATGCTACTCCTTTCCTGGGAGGTCCCGTTCATTCCTGTTATGCTTTAATGCATGAAGAGGTTCCAGAATTACCAAAAAACTCTACAGGTCTCTGTATGAAAAGTCCTCGTTATAGAACAAGATTTATTTTAAGCCTCAGTGGAGTGCTAGCTTCAAAAGCACAATCCTCTCGTACCACTAATCTAGGAAAGGCACCTTCTACAGTTTATTCCTCAGTCCTTTCAGATGAAGGAAATTCCAGTTTTGTCAATGATGGATGGTCTACCTGTTCAGAAGATAATCAGGAAGACTTCTGAAGAATCCAGCTTAAGTTTTGTTACTGGACCCTCTGGTTCCCACTTTTCTGAATCTTTGTGTACAAGTTATTCATCAAGTTCCTCTAAGACCAAAGATGGGTGTCCGGAGTCCACCCTTGAAGAGGGGGGTACTGTCACGATCCTGACTGTAGTTCTCGTATTTGGTGACTTACCCCTGCCATCTGTCCTGGATCCTGTGTCGTTTTGCTCACTGAGATAAACAGCTTGTCAGCATCATGAGTTTCCTGAGTCCTGAGTTCTCTGCCTGAAAGGTAATAGTTAACGAGCTCTACCTGTGATTAATCTTCGGTGTGAGTCTGAATTCAGCAATCTGAAGTTTAGGCCTAAAAGCCAGGATCCTCTGTTTGTTTGCAGAAGTTCAGGCTTCAGTGTTCTCTCGGCCTGCTAGGCCTCGCTCCGCTTCACAGCCTAGTCTAGAGTACTCACAGGACAGTGACTGTTCACCTGACCCAGAGCTGTCCAATCCTGTGCAAGCCTGAGACTCTCTGAATCACCTGACACTGCTCACCAATCACCAAGGACCAGGAAGTATAAGTCTGAAGGCTGGAGTTAGAAACGCGGCCAGTTCCTCGTGTCACACACAGCTCTGTGTGAGCTTTGAAGCTGAGCTCCCTAAAGGTAACACTTGTACTCCGGTTCCTGTAAAAACTCTGTTCCTTTGTTACCCAGTTTGGATTACATTTGTGTTACCATTGATATCCAGTATTTCCACAAGTCTCAACTTAAAGGCACAGTTGCAGTGTTTCATCTTAAAGGCACAGTCACAGTATTCCACAGTCTCAACTTAAGGGCACAGCTGCAGTGTTCTACCGTCACAGCCGCAGGGTCCTTCAGCCTCATACTAGAGTTACAGCCACAGTCATCATTCTACTTTCAGTTGCGTTTCCAGTTATATCCGGTACCAGCCCGCATTACAGTTGCATCCCAGTCTCACAAGTCTAACCAGCCCAGTTATCAGTCTCACCAGTAACCAGTCCATCTTACTATCTTGCCAGTAACCTTGAGTACATAAGCACCTACTCCTGTGACACTATATCCAGTACAGTCTCACCTATACATTCATCATCCTGCTATCAAAGTCCCTGGTGATCCAGTGGTCAGAATACGGCTTCCTCAGCCGAGGCCCGGGTTCGATCCCCGGTCAGGGATTGCTCCTTCTTCTCACTGATTCCTACAGACCAGCCTAATATTCACATAGTCCTCCAGTTGCCCGCACAGACTTCACTAACACCGGGTTCACAAAACCATAGCCATGACACTCATACAGTCGCCTTTAGTATTCAGCAAGGAATATGAAAACATCATAGCACAACATCTCATCTTATTTTGAGAAGCGTTGTCAATATGATGAATATAGAGCTAAATTCAGCATTATTAATATTCTAAATACACGACCATTCCTTCTGAAGAAACTGCCAGATTGTGAAGGCAGAGAAACGCGTTAAGGGCAAAGATGACATCATTTTCCTCCACCCGCTGCGCTCCCCTGTGTAAACTGCTGGCAGCAAATACGAACACAGACAGCAGCATACAAGCCACGGTCTCCCTCCCGCTCCTGACGTTAAAGATCCAGCCAACACTCACCTTAAAACATTCTCGGCTAGACAAGCCCCATGGAAAAGGAAAGAGGGCATACTCTGGAAGGCTTCTAAACTGGTAAGAACAAATATATCTAAGCGGGAGGTGGTAGCATACCGCAGGCGGACGAACTGCATCACGTTCATATACTTTGAATTGTCTGTTTAATTAAGGATCCTTAACAAATAGCCAGGTGGCTTAAAAGGAACTGGAGCTTGTTTCATTTACAACAGTGGGGAAAGAGGAACAGATGTTTTTTTATACACCTATATACACATATAAGCTGATTGTTATTGTTCTATTGTTTTTATTATTGTGTCCCGGTTGGACTATTTTTACTATTTGTTCAATAAATTGTATGAGCGCTCTCTTTGAGTAAAAATATTACTCTTTGTTTTATTATATATCTGTGATTTACTATATCATTGTTTGGGAGCTGCTTTTCTAGGCCTGATTTAATTCAGTATTAAATCCTGCGCCCGAATTTAACAATCTATTTTAAATACACGGTCAGTGTATTTTTACTCCACAGATTTAACACCACCCAGATTCGGGTGTGGTATGCTAGGCTGACTGATCTCATTTTAACATGATGTCCATAGCCCAGTGGTCTTCTAGGTCTCGGCATTCGTGTGACCAGCATTTCTGGTGCAGATATGTGACTCAGCGGCACTCCAGTGAGTATTTTGCCCCTAACCCTCCACCCTAGTTCCTAATCTTAACACTCCCAGCGGCACCTAAAAGAACCCGTCGGCATTCTGAGAATGTCGACATTTATCATGGCACCCTTTGACATGTTGAACCATGTTGATATTATGGGGGGAATTCAAATGTCTGAAAAGTCAGTTGAGTGTCTGTTTTTTCCTGTCTATTAGATAGGAAAAAACAGACATCCAACTGACTTTTCAAACATTTGAATATCCCCCTATGAATGTTGACACAGAGGCGGAACTTGCGCCAGTGCAAGCGGTGCAGTGCACTGGGGCCCAGCGCTGTGAAGGGGCCCATAGCCGGCAGCAGTATAATGAGTCAGACTGACTCATTACAAGCTGCCACCGCTGAGCTGCTGCTGCTGAGGAAGCCTGTACGCGGTCCCCGGCACCAGTGATGTGAGAAGGGTGATCTCATCACCCTTCATCTCGGCTGCAGCTCTCAGCTTCCTGGACTGACTGGAGGCACTGCATACTGGACAGGGGGGGAGAGGGAGGGAGGGGGAGGGAGAGGGGAGTCACGGCAGCAGTGTGTGTATACAGAAGTGTGAGGACTGAGGAGACGTCACGTCAGTGCACACAGCCCCTGCACAGTGAGGAGCCTTGCCGAAGCCAGACCTAGCCTAGGAGGTGGAAAGTGTGCAACTTGTGGAAAATGAAAACATACAGTATGTAAAGTAAAGAGTTTGTGTTTTGCTGGCAATGTGTGTGTTTAGCTATGGGTGTGTGTGTGTTTCAGTGTATACTCTATATGTATTTTCCTATGTCTGTTTTGCTGTGTGCGTGTGTGTTTCTGTATATGTATTTTGCTATGTCTGTGTAGGTGTGTGTGTGTGTGTGTGTGTGTGTGTGTGTGTGTTTAGCTATGGGTGTGTGTCTGTCTATGTATATACTGTATGTGTATTTTGCTATGTCTGTTTAGCTGTGTGTGTATGTTTAGCTATGGGTGTGTGTGTTTCTGTGTATATACTGTATATGTATTTTGCTATGTGTGTTTAGCTGTATTTATGTGTTGTGTGTGTGTGTGTGTGTGTGTGTGTGTGTGTGTGTGTTTTCTGTGGCTGTGTCTGTGTATTTGTGTCTTGCTTTGCGTATGTTTTACTATGTGTGTGTGTGTGTGTATATCCATATCTATAGATGTAGCCACACTCATCCAACCCGCGATGAGTTCGCATCACGGCATGGATTGTGCGACTAGTGTGCCCATGTCTATGAAGCGCGTGTGTGTGTACACATGCAAGCCATAGACTTCTATGGAGTGAACGGAGGCAGCGATTAGCCACAGCACGGCGTTCACTGCAGCTTGCTGTGATGCGTACGCCAGTTCCAACACATTGCGGCAACGATAAGGCTGTCTTCATCTGTATTTGTCTCACATTCCTGGTTGTAAATGTTGACGTGTGTGTTGCTCTACTGTGTGGCGTACCATGTATAAGCCTCTCTACTGTGTGGCGTACCGTGTATAAGGCTCTACTGTGTGGCGTACAATGTATAAGGCTCTCTACTGTGTGGCGTACCATGTATAAGGCTCTCTACTGTGTGGCGTACCGTGTATAAGCCTCTCTACTGTGTGGCGCAACGTGTATAAGCCTCTCTACTGTGTGGCGTAACGTGTATAAGCCTCTCTACTGTGTGGCGTAACGTGTATAAGCCTCTCTACTGTGTGGCGTACCGTGTATAAGCCTCTCTACTGTGTGGCGTATCGTGTATAAGCCTCTCTACTGTTTGACGCAACGTGTATAAGCCTCTCTACTGTGTGGTGTACCGTGTATAAGCCTCTCAACTGTGTGGCGCAACGTGTATAAGCCTCTCTACTGTGTGGCGTAACGTGTATAAGCCTCTCTACTGTGTGGCGTACCGTGTATAAGCCTCTCTACTGTGTGGCGCAACGTGTATAAGCCTCTCTACTGTGTGGCGTACCGTGTATAAGCCTCTCTACTGTGTGGCGCAACGTGTATAAGCCTCTACTGTGTGGCGCACCGTGTATAAGCTTCTCTAATGTGTGGCGCAACGTGTATAAGCCTCTCTACTGTGTGGCGTACCATGTATAAGGCTCTCTACTGTGTAGCGTACCGTGTATAAGCTTCTCTACTGTGTGGCGTAACGTGTATAAGCCTCTCTACTGTGTGGCGTATCGTGTATAAGCCTCTCTACTGTTTGACGCAACGTGTATAAGCCTCTCTACTGTGTGGTGTACCGTGTATAAGCCTCTCAACTGTGTGGCGCAACGTGTATAAGCCTCTCTACTGTGTGGCGTAACGTGTATAAGCCTCTCTACTGTGTGGCGTACCGTGTATAAGCCTCTCTACTGTGTGGCGCAACGTGTATAAGCCTCTACTGTGTGGCGCACCGTGTATAAGCTTCTCTAATGTGTGGCGCAACGTGTATAAGCCTCTCTACTGTGTGGCGTAATGTGTATAAGCCTCTCTACTGTGTGGCATAACGTGTATAAGCTTCTCTATTATGTGGGGTATTCAGTTTCGGCTAGCCGAAAAAATTGTATAATTCGACCATGGGTATTTAATTGCGGGCGTTCGCCCATTTTTGAATCCCTTTTCGCCCATGACTTTTCACTTTTTTTGTCGAATTGGCATGGGAGAAAACAGACCCAAAAAACGGGCAAAAATGTCTGCAAATTCGTCAAAACACATGGCTCACCAGGAAATTCACAGATCCACGTGGTTTTCGTTAGTGCTGGATTTTTTGACCAGTTGAAAAATCCTGCACAGGCATTGAATAGGGGGAATGTCATTCGCCCTAAAAATGACCAATAATTGATGATTTTTAGACTGGATGAAAAATCTGGCAATAATTGAATACCCCCCTATGTGTTGTAACAAGTATAAGCTTCTCTACTGTGTGGCGCACCCTGTATAAGGCGCTCTACTGTGTGGCGCAACGTGTATAAGGCGCTCTACTGTGTGGCGCAACGTGTATAAGGCTCTCTTCTGTGTGGTGTACTGTGTATAAGCTTCTCTACTGTGTGGCGTACTGTGTATAAGGCTCTCTACTGTGAATTGGGAGTACTACTGTGTGGCGACACCCCTTGTTAGTGAGATAAAACACCGTATTTTGGGCGACGCCATTTCCCTGTTTTTAATATGGGAGGGGGCCCAATGCATATTGTTGCACCTGGGCCCACCATTCTCTAGTTCCGCCACTGTGTTGACATGATAACTGTCGGCCATGTCAGTGGATACCCCTAATTATTAATAAACATGCCTAGTGATCAAAGGAGATTTATGTGGAATCTGAGAGAGACGCAATCCAAGAGACTACTGATTCTAATTTGTTGTCACTGTATTTTTGTTGTGTTTCTAAAATATATTTTGTAGGCATTACTATGCTTAGTATCTGTTGCACATCTTTGTTTTACCGTACACAATCCAGTATGTTTAGAATGAGAATAGACACTTTAGAGTTGGATTTCCATCTGGTAAAGAGTCTTCATCATAAATGTACAAAAGACCTTTTTTTTTTGGATATGCTAAGTGTTGAAAACTGATATTCCTGGCCCCTTATTCCTTGCTGACTCAAACAGTTCTCAGGTACGTGGAACAATGAGCAATGATTTCAAGAGCACTCGGCGATCTGTATGAACCTTAGAAGAGATTCCACTGGGAGGTGGAGAACTCCAATAATCTGCAATAAGCATCTGTGATGCTCAGCTAGAGATTGTAAGACTTTACGATTTGTATGAATATTCCTTTAGTGCCCTGAGAAATGCAGCAAGATTTGAGTGATATTTTGTGTTTTTACTGCCTAACACAACAGTATAGTATATTCATAAGGAATATGCTGTGTACCTGAAACAGACACAATCCCAGGACACAACCAGTTCTTGCAGAGAAGTAACATATAATATACTAGGTAAGGAAGCCAATTCCCCTGATCAGATACCGGCTGTCAATTAAAGAAACATCAATGTGAGGTACATCATATTAAACCTAGAGCCTATAAAAGCATTCCATAGAAAATATCATATTGTATTCATTGTAAAGACAATATGGTGCTCTATAGACAGTCGTCCAAAATACCTAAGGAGTAAATACTGTATATCATAAGTAACATATATTTACTCCTTTCATACGGGATGTAGTTACCATCCCGATGTACGGGATCCCAGTGGTCAGAAGACCGCTGTTTGATGAATACTGAAATTAGGACTTTACCCCTGTAGTGAGTGCAATAGGGGTTAAATATAATTGATAAATGGGGGCCTATGTTTGGCCACGCCCCTTCCCCCACTAGCACCCATATCTATTGTTATCTAAGGAGCCCCTACACCCCTTTCTGGTATTATCACCCTTGGCCCCTTTCTAGCATTATCGGCCCCTACACCCCTTTCTGGTATTATCACCCCTGGCTCCTTTCTGGCATTATCAGACCCTACACCCCTTTCTGGCATTATCGGCCCCTACACCCCTTTCTGGCATTATCGGCCCCTACACCCCTTTCTGGCATTATCACCCCTGGCCCCTTTCTGGCATTATCAGCCCCTGCACCACTTTCTGGTATTATCACCCCTGGCTTCTTTCTGGCATTATCAGCCCCTACGCCCCTTTCTGGTATTATCACCCCCGGCCCCATTCTGGTATTATTGGCCCCTACACCCCTTTCTGGTATTATCACCCCCGGCCCCATTCTGGCATTATCAGCCCCTACACCCCTTTCTGGTATTATCACCCCCGGCCCCTTTCTGGCATTATCTGCCTCTACACCCCATTCTGATATTATCACCCCCGGCCCCATTCTGGCATTATCAGCCCCTACACCCCTTTCTGGTATTATCACCCCTGAGGCTGGTGCAGGATAAATTATAGCCCTGCTGCAGTCCTGATAGACTCCCAACCAACCACCACAACCTACACTAGATTATGACAGGCCAGGATGGTCACACTATAATCCTGTTACTTTGTCATGGTGAGATTCCGCTTGAGACTAGGGAGGAGACTGCATTACCTAGAGAATCAGGCCTGCAAAAAATAAATAACAGGACCTCCTTGGAGGAAACCAGCTCTGTGCTGATGATGGGTGTTAGGGTGATATGTGTAAAATGTAAAAGAAAAAAAATGCTTTAGTTTGTGGCACTACAAATTCAAGCACAACGAGAAGCTATTAACTGTGTGAGTATACTGACAATTGTAGAAATATAAGCAACAGCATACCCATGCAGTTCATTGACACTCAACCCATTAAGAGTACAACTTTGGACAGGCATTTTACATATACTGTAGTTTTGGGCCGGAAAACACCAATGCCCATGCCTGGATGCTGATCGGAGCACAGCTAACAAGATGGCCGCCAGGACAAATGCTGGAGCAGAGGCATCCACTATCAGCCTCCCCCAGGTACAATTACCTTCTACTGCCCCCTCTAAAGTCCAACCACCTTCTACAGCCCATGCTAAAACACACCATGCCTCCGCTGCTCCCCCCCTTTCACCCCTCACCTATGCTGATGTTGTGCAGGCTGTGAGGGAGACGGTGCCTCCCATGCTCAAGGAACAAGCTGCAGTTAATGCAGCTGTTCTACAACAGGCTGTTACAGACATTAAGAGCCAGTGCAAACAGCTGGCTAAGCGGGTCTTAGCAGTAGAACACACTGCTGGAGAAAACTTTCAAGCTATTTCCTCCTTGCTAGATTTAACTGCGCAGCTGAAACAATCTGACATGCAGATCTGGACTAAATTGGACGACTTGGAAAATCGTTCCGCAGGAACAACTTAAGGGTAGTGGGGCTACCAGAATCCCTTAAAGGGCCAGCCTTATTTCACTTTTTGAAGCAGACCCTGCCTGAATTACTTGAAATTCAAGACATCTGTTCGGATCTTGTGATTGAACGGGCCCACCGAACAGGACAGCTGTGTGATTCTTCATCATCTAGACCTCGAGTTGTTTTGTTCAAATGCCTGAACTATATACACAAGGAAACCATCTGGTCCGCCTCTCGACGGAAGAGAGACCTCGTGTGGAATGGTACCAAGATTATTGTTTTCCAAGATTATTCCCCTGAATTGACAAGGCTTCGTAAAACCTTTACCCCGGTGTGCTCACAGTTGGCTCAGGAGGGGAAAAAGTTCGCCCTCCTTTACCCGGCTCGTCTGAGGATTTACAAAGGTTCATCCTTTAAGGATTTTACTTTGGCTGATGACGCAACAGCATTTGTGCGTGAGCAAACCCGTCCTATGGAGGAGGATGACACCAGAAAATATCTCCTGTTCTTATTGTCTCATCCTACTAGACATTCTCTGCCATCTGCGACATATTTCCATGGACTCCCTACTCCTTATGCCCTTCTATTTCAGAGGGGTGTGCACGGATTTGGTTGTTCGTTGATTCCTCACTGCCATACAGCCGCTGTTAGCATTGGGACATGCTCCGTTGTGGTGACGTATCGGCCACGCATTTATTTTTACCATTTTACTTGACTGTTTATTACTGCTGCATTTATCTATGTTATTTTTCTG